>NC_092712.1:305236520-305550807 GCF_047496885.1 Scyliorhinus torazame
TTCACACCATCTTTTTCAGACAATGGGTAGCAACTGCATAGTACCTTTTTTTAAAAAAAAAGCGACCTAAAATCAGATGTTTTACAAAAGCTATGATTTAGAGAAGAAAGTAATAAAAAGAAGGTAATTAAATTGGGGTCTTTGAGGGTTAAGCACATGCATCACTCAGAGTAGCTTTTTTAAAAAAAAAAATGTAAAGCAACCCAATCTTCCCCCCCCCCCCCCCCCCCCCCCCAATTAAGGGGCAATTTAGCGTGGCCAATCCACCTACCCTGCACATCTTTTGGGTCGAGGGGACGAGACCCACGTAGACACTGGGAGAATGTGCGAACTTCACACGGACAGTGATCCGGAGCCGGATCGAACCGGGTCCGCAGCGTCGTGAGGCAGCAGTGCTAACCACTGCGCCACGGTGCAGCCCCTCACCCGGAATAGCTTCCCGTCACTCCTTCTGGCAGATACGAAGCCAGTGCACTTCTCAGAAAGAATAATGCAAATCTCAGCATAAATTCAATCTAGTTGGGAAGAATCACACGAGCACTGACTTCTGGAGTTTGGTTTGCTCCGCGCAAGACGACCAAATTCACTAAAGTCCCTTTCAATAAATACACATTGATAATTCCTTTGAACTGGCATTTGCTTTGAAATTCTGTCAGTCAAACAAAGGTCTTTAGCCAAACCATGCCATCAATAGGACTTTTCAATTTGAAATCATGAGAAAGAAGACGCTGAGGTTATTGATGAGTAACTAAAAATATACAATAGGTTTCCATATCCAAGGAATTATATTTGTGCCTTAGAGAAAATACAACAAGGGCTCACTACGAAGGTACCGAGGGATGAGAGGATTGTTCTGGGAGGAGAGAATGAGTAGCCGAGTCTATACTTCCTAGATTTAAAAGAACGAGAGCTGATCTTATTGAAACATTCGGAAGTAGGATTT
This sequence comes from Scyliorhinus torazame, assembly GCF_047496885.1. NCBI lineage: Eukaryota > Metazoa > Chordata > Chondrichthyes > Carcharhiniformes > Scyliorhinidae > Scyliorhinus > Scyliorhinus torazame. Next base: position 305,237,464 of record NC_092712.1, read on the forward strand.
TCTATGGTGGGGTCAGGTCTCCCGAAGGGTCGGTGGGAAACGCATCCCCATCGTTACTGGCTGTCCCGCGGTCATTGCGTGTTTTGCGGGGCATTGATTGGTGAGATTTCTGCCCCCATCAGTGGACCCAGCAGTGCCAGGTTCACGCAGTGGCCACTGCTGGGAGTGCTCAGTGGGCCTAAGGGACAGGCAGGACCTGCCGCTACCCTCCGTGAAATGGGAGAGGAGTGAGGAGCAGGCGGGCATGCCACATGCACAAAGTTTATAAGTTCTCTGGGCTTCAAACCACCCAGGAGACCCTACATTTCTACCTTAAGGGCCTGGACAGAGTGGCCAGAGGCGGAGAGGATGGTTACTGGGCTGGGATGTCAAGGGGTCACAGTCGCAGGATAGAGGGGTGTCCCATTAGGCCCGAGATGAGAAATCTCTTCACTCAAAGAATTGAGAACCTTCGGAATTCTTTTTAAAAACTAGGACGGCACGGTGGGGCCGTGGTTAGCGCTTGCTGCCTTACGGTGCTGAGGACCCAGGTTCAATCCCGGGTCACTGTCAGTGTGGAGTTTGCCCATTCTCCCTGTGAAGTATGGGTCTCACCCCCACAACCCAAAGATATGCAGGGTAGGTGGATTGTTCCACACTAAATTATTCCTTAATTTTAAAAAATATATTTTTTTTAACTAAAAGGAACTTTGGACACTCAAGGTCATTGAGTATGTTCAAGACAGAGGTTGATAGATTTTGTGATAATAAGGAAATCTGAAGAGTAAGGGGGGTAGGGTGGGAAGGTGAACTGACGTAGAGATCAGCCACGATTGTATTGAATGGCAGCGAGGGAGGGGGTCTAAATGGCCTACTCCCTGATCCTATTAACTTCCCTTGTGACAGCATCTCCCATTCTCCAGCCTGGGGTAGATAGAGCTTCCATTTTGAAAGATTTTGCGGGGGGGCGCGCGCGCGCGCGCATTTAATCCTACCAGCCCCACCAGGAAAGTTTACGGTTTGGATCAACGACCATTTTAAACTGCCCCCGATTTCACTCTCCATCGACCTGAATCCATTCCGTACCCAGTAGGTGGGCAAGGTAAAATTGGGATCCCTATTTTTTACGCATTCATTTTTGTTACAGATAATAAAACAGCAGACTTCTCAATCTTGTTTGAACCCGACTTGGCCCACTCTTTGCTGATTGCCCTCCCATTACATTGATGATTTAGGGTGCTTCCAGTTTGCAAACAGACCTTCAAAAGTTTATTTTTACTTCTATCTATTCCTCACTTTTATGTGGCCAATTTCTTTGCCCCCCCCCCCCCCCCCCCCCCCCCCCCCCCCCCCCCCCCCCCCCCCCCCCCGCCCTATCTACATCTCTAACCATGAGGCTTCTCGGGAACACGCTTCCACAATTATCAAAATTAATATCCTCCCATCATTTATTGTACCATTCCCTCCACTTTTGCCTCTCCCAATAGCAAAATGCACATCTATTTTTGCCACAGTCTTAAACCACAAGTGCAAGGCTCACGTGATAACTCACTCTCCTGATATCTCCCGAATTAAATTACAGCCTTTTACTCGCTCTTTATGATCTATTATTTTTAAACCAACCAATGGAAGAAAATTAATTCTAAAGCCAACCCAACAATTAATCAAGAGACGTTACTGTGGCAGCTGCAAAGTATTATTACTGCATTACTCATAGCAGTATAAAATTAGAAAGCGATATTGCAGGTAAGGAAAGTTAAAAGGCCATTTGATCCCATTGTGTGCATCAAAGATGATCTTCAATACTGGTGAGTGAATTATCAGCCTGCCATCTAATTAATGACTTCAAAAGGACATCCAATATTAAAGAGCGAATCTCAATCCGATTATAATCACCACCTGAATCCCTGAGCTCTTTTGAACGTGGCTGGAATGAGTTTTGATAGAATTGAACTCATCTGCAAGAGATGCAGCCGTTAATCAAATGCTGCTTCAACTATACTATACCTGTTGATTCAGCTCTGCTAAAGTGACATGCTTTTGTAGCACTGGCAATCTAATTCATCAAATGCCTCTCGCTCTTGGAAACATTTTGGAATTTGGTGATTGCTCCTTACACGTCTCACTCTCAAGCAGCAATATCGGTCAAACAGTATCCAGATTAGAGGAGTATTAGGGCGCCACACAAGTGATTCCGCTAGTTTATTTTAAAGGCAAAGGACTGTTTCAGAAAGGGAAACCCGAGATAAGAACATAAGAACTAGGAGCAGGAGTAGGCCATCTGGCCCCTCGAGCCTGCTCCACCATTCAATGAGATCATGGCTGATCTTTTGTGGACTCAGCTCCACTTTCCGGCCCGAACACCATAACCATTAATCCCTTTATTCTTCAAAAAACTATCTATCTTTATCTTAAAAACATTTAATGAAGGAGACTCTACTGCTTCACTGGGCAAGGAATTCCATAGATTCATAACCCTTTGGGTGAAGACGTTCCTCCTAAACTCAGTCCTAAATCTACTTCCCCTTATTTTGAGGCTATGCCCCCTAGTTCTGCTTTCACCCGCCAGTGGAAACAACCTGCCCGTATCTATCCTATCTATTCCCGTCATAATTTTATATGTTTCTATAAGATCCCCCCTCATCCTTCTAAATTCCAATGAGTACAGTCCCAGTCTACTCAACCTCTCCTCGTAATCCAACCCCTTCAGCTCTGGGATTAACCTAGTGAATCTCCTCTGCACACCCTCCAGTGCCAGTACGTCCTTTCTCAAGTAAGGAGACCAAAACTGAACACAATACTCCAGGTGTGGCCTCACTAACACCTTATACAATTGCAACATAACCTCCATAGTCTTAAACTCCATCCCTCTAGCAATGAAGGTCCCCAACTCCAAATCATCTATGTAAATTGTGAACAGTTGTGGGCCCAACACTGATCCCTGAGGGACACCACTAGCTACTGATTGCCAACCAGAGAAACACCCATTAATCCCCACTCTTTGCTTTCTATTAATTAACCAATCCTCTATCCATGCTATTACTTTACCCTCAATGCCATGCATCTTCATCTTATGCAGCAACCTTTTGTGTGGCACCTTGTCAAAGGCTTTCTGGAAATCCAGATATACCATAGCCATTGGCTCCCCGTTATCTACCGCACTGGTAATGTCCTCAAAAAATTCCACTAAATTAGTTAGGCACGACCTGCCCTTTATGAACCCATGCTGCGTCTGCCCAATGGGACAATTTCCATCCAGATGCCTTGCTATTTCTTCCTTGATGATAGATTCCAGCATCTTCCCTACTACCGAAATGGTAGGCCATTAGCTTTTCACTTTATGAGTTTCTTGGTGGTATTTGTGCAAAAGGAATCAAACACAAAGGTGTTAACTAAGGTAACCCAGGTCGGTCTCAGATGCCATGACTTTTATAGGATACATGGAACACCAACTGGGGGAAGCTTTCCTTTGTTATCCGTCGGTAAATATTAAACACATTCTTTACACATACATTTACACTTCTGTTACGGGATCCAGTTTAGCACGGTTGGCTGGACAGCTGGTTTGTGATGGAGAGCGAGGCCAGCAGCACAGGTTCAATTCCCGTACTGGCAGAGGATATTCATGAAGGCCCCGCCTTCTCAACCTCACCCGAAATGTGGTGATCCTCGGGTTAAATCATCACCAGTCAGCTCTCCCCCTCTGGGACTATGGTGACTTTACCTTTTACTGTTACAGATAATACAATCCCATTTTGTTAATCATGGTGGCCAATTTAATCTCTCCCCCCACCACCACCACCCAATCTCCATCTCCAACTGCAGGCTTCCCCGAAATATCAGGCACCAACCACACACTTTCACAACTACTTGGATTAAATATCTTCCCACCATTTGTTGTACTATTTCCTCCATTTTCACCTCTCCAGATAACAAAATGGGCCCTTGTGGTAAACCACTGTAGTAGATTATACGTGTATTGTGGTAAACTGCTACTGTATTAAATGTAATGTGGTAAACCACTGCCTGATGGCTCTGCCTCCCCTCGGGCTCGGTATAAAGGTGGCTGGTCTCCGCCTCTGCCCCAGTTGGGGATCAGAGGCCAGGAGGCTTTCTGTTTAGCTTATTGAAGCCCCAGTTACGTTCACTACTCGTCTAGTGTTCTTTGATGGCACACCAATTTAATCACATCACCCCTCACCTATCATCTCAGCAGCCTTGGCCAGATCAGCAAGTACCCCCTTGACTCCCTTGTGGCTCATCATTAACATTCCCTCTCATTCTCAACATTTCCCGCTTGGCCTCCTATAATCTACAATCAAGCACACACAAACTTCGATAGACCACCCGGCATCAACCCAGGCACTGGAAACGGCAATAGCAATTCCAGCTCGGATGACCCTGCAAAGTCCTCCTCGCTAATGTTTGCGGGCTTGTACTAAAATTGGGAGAGCTGTCTCACAGCTTAGTCAAGCAACAGCCTGACATGGTCATATCTTACAGATAACGTCCCAGACACCACAATCACCATCCCTGGGTGTGTCCTGCCCCACCGGCCGGACAGACCAACAGAGGTGACGGCAGAACAGTGGTATACAGTCAGGAGGTAGTTGCCCTGGGAGTCCTCAATATCGACTCTGGACCCCATTAAGTCTCATGGCTTCAGGTCAAAAATGGGCAAGGAACTCCCGCTGATTATCACACACCGTCCACTGTCCACTGATGAATCAGTACTCCTCCATGTTGAGCACCACTGGAGGAAGCACCGAGGATGGCAAGGGCATAGAATGTAATCTGGGTGGGAATTTCAATGTCCACCACCCAGAGTTAATCAGTAGCACCATTACTGACCGAGCCCTAAAGGACAAAGCTGCTAGACTGGGTCTGTGACAGGTGTCTAGGGAAACAAGAGGGGAAAAACAGACAAGACTTCTTTCCTCACCAACCTACCTTCCCCAGTAGGTGAAGCTTCAACACAGGACCACTTGCAGCCAAACAACATAAGCAGCAAGTGTTAGACAAGAGCTAGGAGACCCCACAATCAATGGCAGTCTTGCCACATCCAGTCGTGAATGGTGGAGGACAATTAAACAACTCACTGGACGAGGAGGCTCCACAAATATTCCCATCCTCAATGATGGGGGAGCCCAGCACATATATGCAAAAGACAAGGCTGAGGCATTCGCAACAATCTTCAGCCAGAAGTGCCAAGTGGATGATCTCAGTCTTCTACAGTCCCCAGCATCACACACGTCAGTCTTCAGCCAATTCGATTCACCGCACATGATAAAGAAATGGCTGAAGGCACTGGATACTGTAAAGACTATGGGCCCTGACAATATCCTAACAATAATCCTGAAGACTTGTGATGGAGAACTTGCCAAGTTGCTCCATTACAGCTACAACACTGGCATCCATCCAGCAATGTGGAAAATCACCCAGGTACATCCTGTCCACAAGAAACAGAACAAATCCAACCCAGCCAATTACCACCACATCAGTCTTCTCTCCATCAGCAAAGTGATGGAAGGAGTCATCAACAGTGTGATCAAGCTGCACTTACTCGGCAATAATCTGCTCACGGACTCTCAGTTTAGGTTCCGCCAGGGTCACTCAGCTCCTGATTGGCCATGCTAAATTGCCCTTCGTGTCCAAAATTGCCCTTAGTGTTGGGTGGGATTACTGGGTTGTGGGAATAGGGTGCAGGTGAGGGCTTGGGTAGGGTGCTCTTTCCAAGAGCCGGTGCAGACTTGATGGGCCGAATGGCCTCCTTCTGCACTCCTTCTATGATTCTATGATATGATTATGGGAAAAAAAGAGCTGAACTAAAGAGCTGAGGCGAGAGTGACTGCCCTTGACATTGAGGCAGCATTTGATCGAGTAAGGCATCAAGGAGCTCTAGCAAATGGGAATCAGAGGGAAAAACTCTCCATTGGTTGGAGTCATACCAGCACAAAGGAAGATTGCTGTGGTTGTTGGGGGTCAATCATCTCAGCTCCAGGACATTACTGCAGGAGTTCCTCAGGATAGTGTCCTAGGCCCAACTATCTTCATTGCTTTATCAATGACTTTCCTTCCAACATAAGGTTAGATGTGTGGAGGTTCACTGATATGGTCAATATTCAGCACATTCACGACTCCTCTGACACTGAAGCAGTCCACGTGCAAATGCAGCAAGACCTGGACAATATCCAAGTTTGGGCAGACAAGTGGCAAGTCACATTGGCACCACATAAGTGCCAGAAAATGACCATCACCAGTAAGAGAATCAAACCATCGCCCCCTGACATTCAATGTCATTACCATCACTGAATTCCTCACTATCAACATCCTGAGGGTTACCATTGACCAGAAACTGAACTGGACTAACTATATAAATACTGTGGCTACAAGGAGGTCACAGGATAGGAACCCTGCAGCAAATGACCCCTCAATGTCTGTCCACCATCTACAAAGCACAAGTCAGGAGTGTAATGGAATAACCCCCCCACTGGATGAGTGCAGCTCCAAAACACTCAAGAAGCTCAACACCATCCAGGGCAAAGCAGCCTGTTAATGACACCTCTTCCACAAACATTCACTCCCTCCATCACCAATGCACAGTAGCAGCTGTGTACCATCTGCAAGATGCACTGCAGGAACTCACCAAGATTCCTTGGGCAGTGACTTCAAACCCGGTGACCACTACCATCTTGAAGGGCAAGAGCAGCAGATATATGGGAACCCCACCACCTGGAGGTTCCCCTTCAAGTCATTCACTATCCTGATTTGGAAATAGGTCACCGTTCCTTCACTGTCACTGGGTCAGAATCCTGGAACGCCCTCTTTGATAGCACAGTAGGTGTATCTACACAACATGGACTGCAGTGGTTCAAGGCGGCGGCTTAACCACCACCTTCTCAAGGTTAATAAACCCTGGCCTAGCCAGCGAATCCCACATCCCGTAAAAATGAATTTAAAACAAACAATGTAGATTCGACAATGGCTTCGCTTACCAAACGAAGGATCTGGGCCACAAAGAGCATGGTGGTGCAGTGGTTAGCACTGCTGCCTCACAGTCCGTGTGGAGTTTGTACATTCTCCCCTTGTTTGCGTGGGTTTCGTCCCCACAACCCAAAAGATGTGCAGGGTAGGTGGATTGGCCGCGCTAAATTGCCCCTTAATTGGAAGAAAATTAATTGGGTACTCTAAATTTATATTTTTAAAAAAGCATGAAAATTCTAGGTTTGACCCATGGCCAGCGTGTGCGCGAGAGAATGTCAGGATATCTGCTCATCACTCCCCAATCATTCCTGCGGCAAATACCGGTGTAGAGCGAGGGCATGGTCAGACACAGCCACCAGGTTACCAATGGCTGTATGATTTTCCAAAACTCACCAGCAAGAGTCATGCTTCAACAATGGTCTGTTGCCTGATAAATGTGCGAGGTGTGAGCCCTGCAGATCATGTCCATATGTTCTGGGCATGCCCGGCTCTTAAGGGATTCTGGCAGGGATTTACTAAGGCAATGTCCACGATCTTAGACATGCGGGTGGTGGCGAGTCCAGAGATAGCGATCTTTGGTGTGTCAGACGATCCGGGAGTTCATAGAAGTTTACAGCATGGAAACAGGCCCTTCGGCCCAACCAGTCCATGCCGCCCAGTTTTTACCATTAAGCTAGTCCCAGTTGCCCGCACTTGGGCAGGTTCAGGGGGTGAAAGAGGCCGACGTGTTGGCCTTTGCCTCCCTGGTAGCGGATCCTTTTAATGTGGAGGGACTCGAAGCCCCTGAGTGTAGAGACCTGGGTTAGTGTGACATGGCTGGGTTTCTCAGTCTTGAGAGGATAAAGTTTGCCTTGAGAGGGTCCATGGCGGGGTTCTCTCGGAGGTGGCAGCCGTTCCTCGACTTTCTAGAGCAGTAAAACTCAGCAGCAGAGCATCCGGGAGGGGGGGGGGGGGGGGGGGGGGGGGGCGCGCGCGCGCGGGGCGGGGTGTTTGTTACGTTGTATTGTTCTTTTCTCTGTATATATGGTTAACTTTTATTTTGTTATGTTAATGGTTGCGCACGGTTATGCAAACTTTATGTTTTTGACAAAAATTGAATTAAAATAATTTAAAAAACAAAACAATGGTCTGTTGCGGAAGATGACAACCGGTATCTCGTGTTTAATATAACAATATCGCAGCATAGAGTCAAGCTGCTGGGCGAGATGGCCAGAAAATTAGTGAGGGGAAAAAAAAATACTCAATTGGTTTTCGAACTATCATCTCACTGAGCTTTCAGAATAGAGGACGGTAAGAGGAACAGGTTTTTCAAAATTGCTTTCGAAGACTTATACTTACGAGGTGACACAAAGTACTAAGATGTGCTTCCATAGGATCCTTGTGTAAAGCAGTTTGACGACGAAAGTTTTCTTGGGCCTTATATTCGGCTCTTTATCAAATTCTATAAAAAGGGGGGGGAAAAATATACAAGTGACCAGTTCAATCTTGCCGCTTTGCCCAAAGAGGCCACGCTTAAAATGAAAGTGGAATCTTTCCAATAACTTAGCCATCTCATAAACCCACCTGTGCAGCTCTTGTTTTCCCAACAGTACATCATGTCATCTTACCTGGAAGAAATTCTTTGACGTTATCTTCCACATCTATTTTATTGTTGCGCAGAAAACCCAGAAATAACTCTTTGGCAGCTTGGAGCTGATGCGTAGCCAGCAGCCATCGGAGTGATTCTGGGAAAATACTAGAGCAAAAAAAAAAGTTAAGACCATTAAAAACTTAAATGTAAAATCCCCACACGCAAGGTTCAAATGTTTCTGCATCATTGGTTAGTTAACAAATCATTACCAGCAACTTCAAAGGTGGGGGTTGAATTTTAAGACAATTATGGCTTCGGAGACACCCTATGAAGGCTTAATAATTATGCAAAGATCCTGATCCTTTGATGAAAATAGGACCTCGTCACAATTTCAGTTTGAACTTGCATGAATCTCAACAGAGCAATCTGTTGTCTAAATGAGATCGGAACCAACAAAGGCCCTGGAATACCAGTTCATTTTATTGGCTTGCTTGTGGTCAAGGAAACGTTAAGAGTGCCCTCCCACGGGGCGGCATGTGGCGCAGTGGTTAGCACTGGGACTGCGGCGCTGAGGACCCGGGTTTGAATCCTGGCCCTGGGTCACTGTCCGTGTGGAGTTTGCACATTCTCCCCATGTCTGCGTTGGTTTCACCCCCACAACCCAAAGATGTGTAGGTTAGGTGGATTGGCCACGCTAAATTGCCCCTTAATTGGAGAAAATTAATTGGGTACTCTAAATTTAAAAGAAAAAAAAAAAGAGTACCCTTCCAGGGCAGCACAGTGGCTAGCCCTGCTGTCTCACGGCGGCGAGGTCACAGGTTCGATCCCAGCTCTGGGTCACTGTCAATGTGGAATTTGCACATTCACCCCGTGTTTGCATGAGTTTCGCACCACACCATGTGCAGGGTAGGTGGATTGGCCACTCTAAATTGCCCCTTAATTGGAAAAAATGAATTGGGCACTCTGAATTTATACTTTAAAAAAAGTGTCCTTCCACTCTCGTGGGACATCTGGTTGGGCAATGTTGGGGTTTCTCCTGACAATGCCTTTTACAAGTTTTTCTTAATGCGCCAGGTTACATTGTTATTTGACAGCATGAAAATTAATTTAAACACTTAAGGAACAAGTCTTGTTTTTAAAAAATGCCCAAGAATTTAAAACATACAGGCCAGAAAATATGCTAAAGATACCCCTGTCGAGCCGGCTACAGCCAAGATGGTGGCCGGCTCCCCCACGCTTCTAACAACCGAAACTCTCAGCGGAATTCTGGTCATTGAGCTCGACAAATCCCGATGAGGTTTGGCTCTGGAGCCGAAAACTTAATTGGAGGAAGAATCGATGGGTCCTATTCGTCCTCCCTTGACACCATTTGACTCACGCCAGCACCCTTACCAACATAGAGACTACCCTTTCGGAACTCAGCGACAGGATCAGCACACTGTAGTCCAGGCTGAGTGCAGCGATTAAGGACAACATGTCTTTGCAGGGGAAAGGCAATGACCTGGAAAGCCCGACAAAGCTTACACATTGCTGGTTAAACCAGAAGGGACTGGTGCAGGCCTGGCAAGGAGGCGTGCAGCATTCAACAACATCAAGTTCACATTGTACAAGAAAGGAATTAGCTTTGGGCTGATTCACTCTGCCCGTCTCCATGTCCCATTTAACAGAGAAGATCACTTCTTTGAAGCACCCGACAAGGCAGACTCTTTCCTTCAGTGGCACAGACTTAATCCTAGACGGGCTTACTAACTTTGTGGTTTTGATTTTGGGTATCATGTATTTGAATACCTGTATAGGCCATTAAATATGCTCAAAATTAAAGGCATGTTCGACTGTTTGTTTATACTGGAGCACCTACTGCGCAGTTAGAACCAGCAGCTTTCCAACGGCACGGTATATAATGTAGCTCATGTCAGGGTATGCCCATTACCAAGTTTGATTAGTCAACTGATATCATGTACCTACTGCGTGTCTCATTTATAATGTCGAGTTTAGGGTTTGATTCATGGTGTTATTTAGTCAAAGGTTTATTTATCACACTATTTGGATTTTGTTATAGTTGTTTGGTGACTGTTCTGGGGATGGAGTGCGGTGGGAAGGATTTCCTGAATGGACAATAATCAGACATTTTTGCATTTGGCCATTTTCATTATGTAATGGATCCTCTTGGCGTTTGTTTCCTTTCCATTCCGTTTACCGACCCTTCCCAGCTCAGGCAGTCAGGGTGGCAAGGGTCTCTCGATCAGTTTGGGATGTCAGGGGGTTAAATGGACCAGGAAAACATTCCAAAGTGTTTTCACAACTCAAGAGCCTTAACACTCATTTTGCATTCTTTCAAGAAACGCATCTTCTTGTAAGAGATCACACGCAGAACATGGGTTGGCGAAGTATTTCACTCCAGCTTTAATAGCAGTTAGGGGGAAACAGCAATTTCAATTAAGAATACAATTCATAGATCGGAGTGCTGAATTTGGTGCATTTTGAGTGCTATAGTAAGAGTTTGGTGACCGAGGGAGTGCTGAATTTGTGCATTTGAGTGCGATAGTGAGAGTTTGGTGACCGAGGGAGTTAGGTGCTCCTTTCATTTTGTTTCCGACATTTCCGCAAAGAGTGCGAAGAGAGTCAGGAGTTTACAGAAAGTGTAGCTGACTGGGAGCAGGGTCGGAGGGCGGAGATCTAGTTAGTCCACAGGGCAGCTATATTCTGTCAGGTCAGAGGGGATGGAGGCTAGGCCAGTTACATGCTCCTCCTGTAGGATGTGGGTGGTGAGGGATACCACCGGTGTCCCCGCTGACTATACCTGCGGGAAGTGCACCCAACTTCAGCTCCTCAAAGACCGTGTTAGGGAACTGGAGCTGAAGCTGGATGAACTTCGGATCATCCGGGAGGCAGAGGGGGTGATTGAGAAGAGTTACAGGGAGGTAACCACACCCAAGGTACAGGACAAGAATAGCTGGGTTACAGTCAGGGGGAAAAAAAACAAACAGGCAGGAAGTGCAGGGATCCCTCGTGGCCGTTCCCCTTCAAAACAAGTATACCGTTTTGGATGCTGTTGGGGGGGGGATGACCTACCGGGGGAAGGCCCTAGCGGCCAGGTCTCTGGCACTGAGTCTGGCTCTGGGGCTCAGAAGGGAAGGGGGGAGAATAGAAAAGCAATAGTTGTAGGAGATTCAATGGTTAGGGGAATAGATAGGAGATTCTGTGGTCGCGAGCGAGACTCCCGGAAGGTATGTTGCCTCCCGGGTGCCAGGGCCAGGGATGTCTCGGATCGTGTCTTCAGGATCCTTAAGGGGAGGGTGAGCAGCCAGAAGTCGTGGTGCACATTGGTACCAACGACATAGGTAGGAAAAGGGGTGTGGAGGTAATAAACAAGTTTAGGGAGTTAGGCTGGAAGTTAAAAGCCAGGACAGACAGAGTTGTCATCTCTGGTTTGTTGCCGGTGCCACGTGATAGCGAGGCTAGGAATAGGGAGAGAGTGCAGTTGAACACGTGGCTGCAGGAATGGTGTAGGAGGGAGGGCTTCAGGTATTTGGATAATTGGAGCGCATTCTGGGGAAGGTGGGACCTGTACAAGCAGGACGGGTTGCATCTGAACCAGAGGGGCACCAATATCCTGGGAGGGAGGTTTTCTAGTACTCTTCGGGAGGGTTTAAACTAATTTGGCAGGGGAATGGGAACCGGATTTGTAGTCCAGCAACTAAGGTAGCCGATATTCAGGACGCCAAAGCATGTAGTGAGGCAGTGGGGAAGGGAACACTGACAAAGAAGAGTACTTGCAGGCATGGAGATGGGTTGAAGTGTGTATACTTCAACGCAAGAAGCATCAGGAATAAGGTGGGTGAACTTAAGGCATGGATCGGTACTTGGGACTACGATGTGGTGGCCATCACGGAAACTTGGATAGAAGAGGGGCAGAAATGGTTGTTGGAGGTCCCTGGTTATAGATGTTTCAATAAGATTAGGGAGGGTGGTAAAAAGAGGTGGGGGGGGGGGGGTGGCATTGTTAATTAGAGATAGTATAACAGCTGCAGAAAGGCAGTTCGAGGAGTATCACCCTATTGAGGTAGTATGGGTTGAAGTCAGAAATAGGAAAGGAGCAGTCACCTTGTTAGGAGTTTTCTATAGGCCCCCCAATAGTAGCAGAGATGTGGAGGAACAGATTGGGAAACAGATTTTGGAAAGGTGCAGAAGTCATAGGGTAGTAGTCATGGGCGACTTTAACTTCCCAAATATTGAGTGGAAACTCTTTAGATCAAATAGTTTGGATGGGGTGGTGTTTGTGCAGTGTGTCCAGGAAGCTTTTCTAACACAGTATGTAGATTGTCCGACCAGAGGAGGGGCAATATTGGATTTAGTACTGGGTAATGAGCCAGGGCAAGTGATAGATTTGTTAGTGGGGGAGCATTTTGGAGATAGTGACCACAATTCTGTGACTTTCACTTTAGTAATGGAGAGGGATAGGTACGTGCAACAGGGCAAGGTTTACAATTGGGGGAAGGGTAAATACGATGTTGTCAGACAAGAATTGAAGTGCATAAGTTGGGAACATAGGCTGGCAGGGAAGGACACAAGTGAAATGTGGAACTTGTTCAAGGAACAGGTGCTACGTGTCCTTGATATGTATGTCCCTGTCAGACAGGGAAGAGATGGTCGAGTGAGGGAACCATGGTTGACAAGAGGTTGAATGTCTTGTTAAGAGGAAAAAGGTGACTTATGTAAGGCTGAGGAAACAAGGTTCAGACAGGGCATTGGAGGGATACAAGATAGCCAGGAGGGAACTGAAGAAAGGGATTAGGAGAGCTAAGAGAGGGCATGAACAATTTTTGGCGGGTAGGATCAAGGAACACCCCAAGGCCTTTTACACATGTGAGAAATATGAGAATGACTAGAGCGAGGGTAGGTCCGATCAAGGACAGTAGCAGGAGATTGTGTATTGAGTCTGAAGAGATAGGAGAGGTCTTGAACGAGTACTTTTCTTCTGTATTTACAAATGAGAGGGGCCATATTGTTGGAGAGGACAGTGTGAAACAGATTGGTAAGCTCGAGGAAATACTTGTTAGGAAGGAAGATGTGTTGGGCATTTTGAAAAACTTGAGGATAGACAAGTCCCCCGGGCCTGACGGGATATATCCAAGGATTCTATGGGAAGCAAGAGATGAAATTGCAGAGCCGTTGGCAATGGTCTTTTCGTCCTCACTGTCAACAGGGGTGGTACCAGGGGATTGGAGAGTGGCAAATGCCGTGCCCCTGTTCAAAAAAGGGACTAGGGATAACCCTGGGAATTACAGGCCAGTTAGTCTTACTTCGGTGGTAGGCAAAGTCATGGAAAGGGTACTGAAGGATAGGATTTCTGAACATCTGGAAAGACACTGCTTGATTAGGGATAGTCAGCACGGATTTGTGAGGGGTAGGTCTTGCCTTACAAATCTTATTGAATTCTTTGAGGAGGTGACCAAGCATGTGGATGAAGGTAAAGCAGTGGATGTAGTGTACATGGATTTTAGTAAGGCATTTGATAAAGTTCCCCATGGTAGGCTTATGCAGAAAGTAAGGAGGCATGGGATAGTGGGAAATTTGGCCAGTTGGATAACGAACTGGCTAACCGATAGAAGTCAGAGAGTGGTGGTGGATGGCAAATATTCAGCCTGGATCCCAGTTACCAGTGGCGTACCGCAGGGATCAGTTCTGGGTCCTCTGCTGTTTGTGATTTTCATTAATGACTTGGATGAGAGAGTTGAAGGGTGGGTCAGTAAATTTGCAGACGATACGAAGATTGGTGGAGTTGTGGATAGTAAGGAGGGCTGTTGTCGGCTGCAAAGAGACATAGATAGGATGCAGAGCTGGGCTGAGAAGTGGCAGATGGAGTTTAACCCTGAAAAGTGTGAGGTTGTCCATTTTGGAAGGACAAATATGAATGCGGAATACAGGGTTAACGGTAGAGTTCTTGGCAATGTGGAGGAGCAGAGAGACCTTGGGGTCTATGTTCATACATCTTTGAAAGTTGCCACTCAAGTGGATAGAGCTGTGAAGAAGGCCTATGGTGTGCTCGCGTTCATTAACAGAGGGATTGAATTTAAGAGCCGTGAGGTGATGATGCAGCTGTACAAAACTTTGGTAAGGCCACATTTGGAGTACTGTGTACAGTTCTGGTCGCCTCATTTTAGGAAGGATGTGGAAGCTTTGGAAAAGGTGCAAAGAAGATTTACCAGGATGTTGCCTGGAATGGAGAGTAGGTCTTACGAGGAAAGGTTGAGGGTGCTAGGCCTTTTCTCATTAGAACGGAGAAGGATGAGGGGCGACTTGATAGAGGTTTATAAGATGATCAGGGGAATAGATAGAGTAGACAGTCAGAGACGTTTTCCCCGGGTGGAACAAACCATTACAAGGGGACATAAATTTAAGGTGAAAGGTGGAAGATATAGGAGGGATATCAGAGGTAGGTTCTTTACCCAGAGAGTAGTGGGGGCATGGAATGCACTGCCTGTGGAAGTAGTTGAGTCGGAAACATTAGGGACCTTCAAGCAGCTATTGGATAGGTACATGGATTACAGTAAAATGATAGTGTAGATTTATTTGTTCTCAAGGGCAGCACGGTAGCATTGTGGATAGCACAATGCTTCACAGCTCCAGGGTCCCAGGTTCGATTCCGGCTTGGGTCACTGTCTGTGAGGACTCTGCACGTCCTCCCAGTGTCTGCGTGGGTTTCCTCCGGGTGCTCCGGTTTCCTCCCACAGTCCAAAGATGTGCGGGTTAGGTGAATTGGCCAATGATAAATTGCCCTTAATGTCCAAATTGC
This sequence comes from Scyliorhinus torazame, assembly GCF_047496885.1. Taxonomy (NCBI): domain Eukaryota; kingdom Metazoa; phylum Chordata; class Chondrichthyes; order Carcharhiniformes; family Scyliorhinidae; genus Scyliorhinus; species Scyliorhinus torazame. The sequence goes on from NC_092712.1 coordinate 305,252,793, forward strand.
CCTTGGTGTTGGGTGGAAGTGTTGAGTTTGGGTAGGGTGCTCTTTCCAAGAGCCGGTGCAGACTCAGGGGGCCGAGTGGCCTCCTTCTGCACTGTGAATTCAATGATAATCTACGATTAATCTAGGACAAAGGTTCGGCACAACATCGTGGGCCGAAGGGCCTGTTCTGTGCTGTATTTTTCTATGTTCTATGTAAAGTTCATTATCATAGAATTTACAGTGCAGAAGGAGGCCATTCGGCCCATCGAGTCCGCACCGGCTCTTGGAAAGAGCACCCTACCCAAGGTCAACATCTCCACCCTATCCCCATAACCCAGCAACCCCACCCAACACGAAGGGCAATTTTGGACACTAAGGGCAATTTATCATGGCCAATCCACCTAACCTGCACATCTTTGGACTGTGGGAGGAAACCGGAGCACCCGGAGGAAACCCACGCACACACGGGGAGGATGTGCAGACTCCGCACAGACAGTGACCCAAGCCGGAATCGAACCTGGGACCCTGGAGCTGTGAAGCAATTGCGAGCATGCACAATGCTACCGTGCTGCCCCTAATTCTCCCCTTAAATATAGTCTCAGGCGCTGGTGGACGTTATACAATAGTTAGCGGCACACTTTCTTAAACTCCTGTAGTTTTGGTGAACGTCTATGCCCCTAACTGCACTGTAGGGATTCTATGACTAGATGGAGTGGGATGACTAGTTTGCAATTTTGGATTTGGCCCAAAATTTACTCCATGGATTTGTCTTCTTTATAGTTCCCCTGCTGCGAGTGTGCACACCAACTCTCTACACTCAATAGTACTTCCCCTTATCCAGGGGAACACTCAAAAGGTGTCCTCAGTCTCCACCGCTCTTTGCCCTGGTGCTAGGACCCCTGTGAATAGCCTTAAAGTCATCCACACTGCTGACGGTCATCTTTCAAGCTGGTGTGGAGCACTGTGTCGTGAGATGCTGATGATCATCTATTACATACCACTAACCCTGTTGCCAGTGTTGATGAATATCTCCAGTGCCTTGGATTGGTTTTCTGGTTATAAATTGGATAACAAAAGTGAGTGGTTTCCAATTATCTCAAGTGCCAACCAAATCCCCCTCAAGAGCTTTGCAGTTTCATATATCTGGTGTTGGTTTTCACTACTCAAGGTGTCAACATAATGCACTGTTGCGACTCTTCTGAAGAACATTCTACCCAGGTTCTTGGTTAATTTCCAATGTCTCCCTATTTTTGGTTTAGCACAGGGCTAAATAGCTGGCTTTTAAAGCAGACCAAGGTAGGCCAGCAGCGCAAGTTCAATTCCCGTACCAGCCTTCCCGAAAAGGTGCCGGAATATGGCGACTTGGGGCTTTTCACAGCAACTTCATTTGAAGCCTACTTGTGACAATAAGCGATTTTCATTTCATTTCATTTTTCCACCAACAAAATAATTTTGTTAACAAACTGATATCTGGGCAGGCAGGAGCCCTGGAGTCATTCGAGCTATACTTCAAAGAGGGAGGGGGTTGGTGGGCTGGCTCTTTCTAATCGACTGTACTGTAATTGGGTGGCCAATATCAATGATTTTAACATGGTGCCATGACCTAGGTTTAAGCTGGTGTCTTATAGAAATGCACTCCTGCTGCTCACACTCTCCTCCTGTCTTAACCTGTGCCCCGCTACCCTCGTCGCCCCATGTCAAACCCCATCGCGATTTCTACTTTTCTAATATCGATATAATTTTGTCAGCATTTTAAAACTTTCCACTCCTTCGCTATTAGGTCCAATTTGTAATAACCACTTATTCTTGCTTTCCCTGCTTGACTCAGTGTTCGCCTTGGAGAAAGAAGCGACTTAAACATTTTACTGATCGGTTTTGGTGCCAGCTTTAGCGAGCTTGCAGCCAAATATAATTTACCCAAATCTAGTCTTTACTGCTGTTTTCAAACTCGTGGTTCTATTCACTCGCACAGCCCATCCTTCCTCAACTACTGTCAAGTAAGCGCGGCACGGTGGCACAGTGGTTAGCACTGCTGCCTACGATGCCGAGGACAAGGGTTCGATCCTGGCCCTGCATCACTGTCCGTGTGGAGTCTGCACATTCTCCCGTGTCTGTGGGTTCCACCCCCCACAACCCAAAGATGTGCAGTGTTGGGGGATTGGCCACGCTAAATTGCCCCTTAATTGGAAAAAAATGGGTACTCCAAATTCTTTTTAAAACTACCTTCAAGTACGTTCCTGGAAGTGATTCGTCATTGCCTCAAACCAGCACTGGTTCTATTTTAAGGTTGCACGATCTCATGATGTTCTCTGGACCCTCCCCTCTCCATAAGGTCAGAAATGATTTGGAAGCGGAGCTTGCGCTCGACCTTATGGACAACTGGTAGTCAACTCCACATCTTCCAGTGCTCGGTTAAGCTTCATTCAGTTTAAATATCTGCACAGAATTCACTTTACCAAGCTCAGAATTAAGATTTTTTCCCCACAAGCAACAAATGTGACAGGGGCTCACCCCCCCTGCCGACCATACCCACATGCTCTGGTCAAGCCCGAAGCTGGACGCTCTTTGGTCATCCTTCTTTGACATTTTTTCCAAATGTCTAGATATTGACCTACAGCCTTTGAGAACCATATTTAGAGTCTCATCTGCACTGGTCAGTTTCACTAAGATTGAGGCAGACGTCATTGCATTTGCTTCATTAATAGTCAGCAGGGGGATTTTATTAACCTGGACCTCTCACAAACCTCCAATGCTTCATCCTGTTTGGAAGACTTAGCAAAGATTACGTATGCCCTAAGAGGAGCCACTGAACTTTTTCTATAGATGGCAACCACTTTTCTCTTTCTCTGAAGAATTAATTACTGTCGACCGTTAATTTTATTGTTTTCTTTTTTGTTTGTTTGTCTGTTTATTGGGGGTGGGGTGGGAGAGGTTGCATTACCATGCTGCATTGAACTTTGTTGACCTGTTCCTTTCCTCTTTTGGAAGATTAATGAAAAGAATTGATAAGAAAAGGAAGAATGCCGTTCCACTCCCCACAATGAAACCGTAGGTCTCTCCACTACCCTGGTATCACCCCATCTTCCCAAACCATGATGCCTGCCCTCGCACCTGCCTACCAAGCACCTACCTTAGTACTGGTGCGGTAGGCAGTGGCATGTCACTGGACCAGTAATCCAGAGATCCAGGGCAAGGCTCTGGAGACCCGGTTTGAATCCCACCACGACAAATGGTGGAATTCTTTTAAAATGTGGAATTAAATATCTAATTGCCGAATGTTGTAAGAACCCTTCTGGTTCGCTAAAGTCCTTTAGGGAAGAAGTCGGCCGTCATCACCCAGTCTGGCCTCCATGTGACTCTAGACCCAGAAAAAAAAAAAAAAAGGTGGTCAACTCAAATGCTATCGGATACAGCCTGGCAAACCACTTGGTTCAAGGGCAATTTGGTAGGCAATAAATGCTTGCCCAGTCAGCGATGCTCACATCCCATGAAAATCACCATGGATCACAAGAGTCAAAACCATTACAGTGCACATTCAACCCATTGGGTTCAGGTCAGCTATCTGGTAGTGAAATCCAGTCGGCCAGTCACATTCCCTCACTCTATGCCCCATAACCATCCAAGTTTATTTCCTTCGGGCAGCACGGTGGCTCAGTGGTTAGCACTGCTGTCTCACGGCACCGAGGTCCCAGGTTCGATCCCGGCTCTGGCTCACTGTCCATGTGGAGTTTGCACATTCTCCCAGTGTTTGCGTGGGTTTCGCCCCCATAACCCAAAGAGGTGCAGGGTAGGTGGATTAGCCACGATAAATTGCCCCTTAAATGGCAAAAATCAATTGGGTACTTTATTATTATTATTTTTTTTAAAAACACTCATTTCCTTCAAGCGCCCAATTTTCAAATCATTGTCTCTGCTTGCACCACCCTCGTTGAGTAACGAGTTTAGGGTCATTACCATTCACTGTGTAACAAAGTCCTTCTCCACATCTCCTGCATCTCTTGCCCGAAACCTTAATTCAGTGTCCCTCCTGTCATCAGTTAATCCTCCAACTACACGTCATCCCACTTCCACGGTCGATTTCAGTCGAGCTTGTGTGGAAGACCCACCTCCAACATTAGAAACATGGCCCAGGAGTTTAAAAAATCTCTCCGGGTGTTAACTGCTCCCAGGGTTTGAAGTTGCCACTCACCCCAGTCGACCTGCGCGAAGAGTTAAAAATCAGGGCCATACATTTCTCACTTACTCTTGGATCTGTGGAAAGTAAATGCACTGCAGGTGCACTCATCCCACTGCCCACCCGTTACCGGGGAGCCAACAGCTTCACTGACCTTTCTTTTTTGCACTCAATAGCTGCATTTATATCCGCGAGACTAAAGAATTCTGTGATTTGGCACTGCCTAAAGAAGAGTCATGCTGTCACGCCACAACAGCCTCTGTCCCCAGCCAACAAGGGCAGAAAAATGAAACGAAACAGGGTTTTCACTGCAACCAACACTGTTACTTTTGTTGCGGTCGAAGATCGTGGCTGGGATAATCAGGCTGCAATGTCGTAGCCTCATTTCCAAAGAGCATGCTTTCTGTGAGCGAGGTTTCCCAGAAATCGTGCTCATTGTGGACTGGATGTAATCAGCGGCCAACATTAACCATCTCAACTCTCGACAGGGTCAGTTGCGGGCCGCGATAAAATTCTCAACATGGCTGCCTTCAAAGAGAGGGGGAAAGAAACCGAAAGCCAGAAATAAAGGCAGTTAAGCAACAGGGTGTCAAACAGCGACACAGCCATAGAAATGCAAGTTCAATTGCTTTGCACCTACATGCACCTCATGGCAAGTTGATAGCTATGTGTCGGGGGCTTTGTTTGGTCCTGGCAGAAGTAGTAATTGTTAGAAAAGGATACTGCTGCTCTGGAAACATTAGCATGAAGAATCGCACAGGATGGACTGCAGGAGATTGTTAAATTTGAAAATGGTGAAATACATTGCCACAAATTTTCCGAATTTAGTTTGCCCGATTAAGTTTTATGTGGACAATTAGTTCAGCTGGCCCAGTCCAGGGAAAACAACTTTCTTCCTCATTGGCAAATAGCTGGTGTGATGGCTCTCACATCCTGATGCCATTGCAGGCCACAGGCTTTTTGTCAGCATCACTCAAAAGATCCAACATACAGACTTTAAGGCCCATACCAAGGCCAGATTTATATTTGTTGAGACCTGTTCAAACACCTATTCAAACCAAAAGCATCTAAAGAATCCTACGTTGGAGTCTCTTTACTGTGTTGACTTCTGAAGGGCTTGTTTTTGTGGCGATATACGCAACTTTTAAAAATTAAATAATATCACTCCTGCTCTTTAGGCAGTTTTACATGATGAGAAAAGTTTTACCATGGTGAGAAAAGTTTTACCATGGTGAGAAAAGTTTTACCATGGTGAGAAAAGTTTTACCATGGTGAGAAAAGTTTTACCATGGTGAGAAAAGTTTTACCATGGTGAGAAAAGTTTTACCATGATGAGAAAAGTTTTACCATGATGAGAAAAGTTTTACCATGATGAGAAAAGTTTTACCATGATGAGAAAAGTTTTACCATGATGAGAAAAGTTTTACCATGATGAGAAAAGTTTTACCATGATGAGAAAAGTTTTACCATGATGAGAAAAGTTTTACCATGATGAGAAAAGTTTTACCATGATGAGAAAAGTTTTACCATGATGAGAAAAGTTTTACCATGATGAGAAAAGTTTTACATGTTGAGAAAAGTTGCGGCAAAAGGAACAATTTTACAATTTCAGCAGGGGAAAGAATGTTAATCACAGAAAGACTGTGCCTGAAATGGGGCCACAACATTGTGGCCTGATAATCCGAGTTACGATCTGTGACCACAACAAAAAGAACTTGCATTTATGTGATGCCTTTAATGTGGTAAAATGCTGCAGGTGCATCACTGTAAAGTGACTGCCCTGGTCAGCATTTGACTGCAGGTCAGGTGACTTGCACCGGAGTACGATTGGGCTGATTGTGCCCCACAGAGGTTCCAGCACAGCTACAACACTGGCATCTACCCGGCAATGGGGAAAATTGTCCAGGTGTGTCCTGTACACAAGAAACAGGACAAATCCAACCCAGCCTTATTAGTCTACTCTCCATCATCAAAGTGATGGAAGGAGTCAGCAACAGTGCTATCACGCAGCACTTACTCGGCAATAACCTGCTCACAGATGCTCAATTTGGGTTCTGCCGGGATCACTCAGCTCCTGAACTCATTACAGCCTTGGTTCAAAGACGGACAAAAGAGCCGAATGCCAGAGTTAAGGTGTGAGTGACTGCCCTTGACATCAAGGCAGCATTTGACACGAGTATGGCATCAAGCAGCCCTAGCTAAACTGGAGCCAATGTGAATCAGGGGGGGAAACTCTCCGCTGGTTGGAGTCATACCCAGCACAAAGGAAGATGGTTGTGGTGGTTGGAGGTCAATCCTCTCAGCTCCAGGACATCACTACAGTTGTTCCTCAGGGTAGTGTCCTAGGCCCAACCATCTTCAGCTGCTTCATCAATGACCTCCCTTCCATCATAAGGTCAGAAATGGGGAGGTTTGCAGATGACTGCACAATGTTCAGCACCATTCACGACTCCTCAGATAATGAAGCAGTCCGTGTCCGAATGCAGCAAGACCTGGACAATATCCAGGCTTGGGCTGACAAGTGGCAAGTTACATTCGCGCCTCACAAGTGTCAGGCAATGACCATCTCCTACAAGAGAGGATCTAACCATCACCCCTTGACATTCAATGGCATTACCATCGCTGTATCCCCCACAATCAACATCCTGGGGGTTACCATTGATCTGAAACTGAATTGTACTAGCCATATTAATACTGTAGCTACCAGGGCAGGTCAACGGTTAGGAATCCTGTACGAGTAACTCACCTCATACAGCCTGTCCACCACCTAAAAGGCACAGTCAGGTGTGTAATGGAACACTCTCCACTTGCCTGGATGAGTCCAGCTCCAACAACCGTCCAGGACAAAGCGACCTGCTTAATTGCTCTCCCTTCCACAAACATTCAAACCCTCCACCACCGATGAACAGTGCCAGCCATGTATACCATCTACAAGATGACTGAAGGAACTCGCCAAGGTTCCTTAGGCAGCACCTTACCAAACCCACGGCGACTACCATGTAGAAGGAAAAGAGCAGCAGATACCTGGGAACCCCACCACCTGGAGGTTTCCCCCCCAACCCCGATTTGGAAACATATTGCCTTTCCTTCACTGTCTCTGGGTCAAAGCCCTGGAACTGCCTCCATAACAGCACTCTGGGAGTACCTACACCTTGGACTGCAGCTGTTCAAGAATGCAACTCACCATCACCTTCTGAAAGGCAATGAGGGATGGGCAATAAACGTTGGCCGACCCAGCGATGCCCACATCCAGTAAAAATGAAATTTTAAAAAGGAACACTATTAAACAAATTGGGTTGGAACTACATAAAGAGGTAGGTTTTAAGGAGTATTTTAAGAGGACGAAGAACAGAGAAACTTAGGGAGGGAATTTTAGAATTTGTTCAAAATGTCAATTGGTGCAGAAAATTAAAATTGACGGTGTTCAAGATAGCCAGAGTTGGAGCAGCACAGATTTTACGAAAGCTTGTGGGATTGGAGGAGACTGGAGGGGGCGCAGTGGGGTGAGGTCTTGGAGGTTTTTCAAAACAAGGGTGAGAATTGTAAAATTGAGGCCCTGCCTGACTGGAAGCCAATGAAAGTCAGTGAAAACAGGTGTGGCGGATGAACAGGGTGGTGGATGTTAGGATTCCAACAAAGTATTGGAGGAATTTACAATTATGAAGGCTAGTTGATGGTATTGCATTCCAGAAAACCAGTTGGTGAAGGATAGAACTGGGGCCAATCTCTTAAGAACCATTTATTTGCAGAGTTAAACATTACAAACTTGCACCTCCTAACCCAACCACTTTTTAAGTCTGTCTATTAATAGAGGAACAAGTGAACCCCCAGTTAATGCCGACTGCCTGTGTACGATTAATATATGGGACGGATGGCCAGGAGGCATTGGAAGGTGGATGAGAGTTTCAATAGCAGATGAGGCAGGAGTAGAGTTGGGCGATGTTACAAAGTGGAAATAGACGGTTTTGCAGATGGAACATACTTGTAGTAGGAGGGTCACCTCGATGTCAAATAGGACATCAAGTTTACAAACAATCCTGTTCAGACACAATTGCAGGGACGTCTCCAGTGCTGCATCAATATTTAAAGGAGCAATTCCACCCCCCATCCCGCAACCCCACGCTCTTTGGGCGAAAACCCTTCAGCAAATTTTAATTGAAGCGGCGATCGTTACAAATGCGGACGCTCCAAATCAGGCCAATTAAATGTAAATTAGTCAATCGGAAATTTAAAGTGTGCACATTTTTGTGAAAAGAAATTAGTATACTTACCACCAGTACGGGATCATAAAAATAAATGGACAAATGATGACAGCCTGCAAAACTTGCCAATCCCGAGAAAGGGCAGCCAGGCCCGGCATAAGCAGCTGACCTCCCATCGCGATGAAGTTTGCAACCATGGTTACCATGAATCTGTGCCGAGGCAGAGAAATCTCAATACCTGTGTGAGAGAAGGAAACGTGGATTAGCTGGGACAATTCACGTTTACATTGGGTGCAGTCAATCCAGAAGTGATCGCTTACCAAAAATCAAACCGTACAAATCTTGATCACAAATGATTTATGATCAATTAGTCGAATTCTAGCTTTAGTTACTTGGGATTTTATTAAATGGAAGTTTTTGTTGGCGCGTTGAGATGGGAATGTAGCTATTCCACCCATTTACAAGTAGAGTCGCTGGTTTGTAGCAACCCAGTAAATCAACTATTGTTGCTATTACATTAGATTCCGTGTTCAGATTGTTGAAGTCCACCTGTTTGGCAGTGAAAACCGCAAATCAGCAGGCTGACCCGATATCTCGACAGCATTAGCCCTCACTGACCACCTGGTTCCAAGGGAAATGGAAACTTCCATTTAGAAAACAGTCAGCCACGAGCACATTCTAGGAATATACACGGGGGTCACTTGCAGTTAATGACGCGCAGTGTTTTAACAGCAGATTAATGCTTCTTAAATAGATAAAAACTGGTCAAAATCAAACACTACCGTCGCCTTTAGGTAACAGTTGGATCATGAAATGAAAATCGCTTATTGTCACAAGTAGGCTTCAAATGAAGTTACTGTGAAAAGCCCCTAGTCGCCACATTCCAGCGCCTGTTCGGGAAGGCTGGTACGGGAATAGAACCGAGCCGCTGGCCTGTCATGGCCTGCTTTGAAAGCCAGCTATTTAGCCCAGTGTGCTAAATCAGCTTCACCATGTTCAACATCAGGTGGTGAAAGCAGAATTTTAAACGTTCCAGTGTACCTATGCCTACACGTTTGATAGTTGGATGAGAAATTGCGATAAATGATTAGATTTAGTGACCTGACATTGTAATAGATTTAAGATTCAAAGTCTGTTTAGATTCAGTTGTACTGGGTCCAACTCGATGCTGATTAAATATCACTTGGCATGTGACTGGCACATTTGATTTTAGAAGGCTTTTCATCACTTATGCCTGCAATGTATTCAATACTGTTTCAGCCTTAACTGCTGGAGTTCCTCCTTGGGTTTTCAGAGGTCTCCAGATTCCACATGCACCATTGATGTGGATTCAATGTGGGATGCAGCGAGAGCCCCACATTGCCTCAAGCACGGTTGGGGGTGGCCAGTAGCATTGGCCAGCGGTGAGCCGTATCCAGGGGCAGAAATCCCTCCTTCATGGACATGCCGTCTGAACAGTGGCAGCTGCCGCCATTACACCCACTGGAGGGGTTGCTGAGGATTGAGGGTCAGAAAAAGGGCAGAGATTGGGGTTTTGGGGGGGGGGGGGGGGGAAAAACACCCAGCATGCCCCACCCGGATGCCCAACAGGGTTTGCTTCTTGGGCTTCCAGCGGTGACTCCTCTGCCTACCGCTGACATTGCCACCAGAAGCAGGAGGACACTCCAGTAGCTATTAATTGCCCACTTAGGGGTTTCAATTAGCATCTGGGCAAGTAGGCTGCCCATAAGGCTTCCTGCCCCCGGCAGAGGTGGGAAGATGAAGGAGTCTCCATCCCACATCCTTCCACCCAATTAAATGCCCATCGTCACTTCCAGGAGTGTGGGGTGGTGGTGGGCATTAAATTTCACCCATCGTTAATCAGATTCCAGTGGAGAATTGATCTCTGAACGGATATAGCCAGCTGTGGAGAGCCCTTCTCTTCCTTCTCCTTCTCCTCCCTCTTCCAGCAGCTCACCTTGATCTGTGTGCTCGCTGTGCATTCCCAAGTTATGCTGAATTCCAAGGGGTAATGCCTAGTAATGCCCCATGTCTGGACACAACTGGCTTGTGGCAAAAGCCTTGAAATCAGGATTAAGCCCTTCAACCTCTCCCACATCACTCCTTGTAGCCTTTTGCAACTTGAAAGTAAAGTACAAAAAAACTTGCAGAATTATAGCAACAAGCGCAAGAAATCCACTGCATTCTAATTTGTTTTGTTGGGGCTGCAAGCCTCTGGCCATGAATTTTGGTATGCCAACACAGCATGCCATAAAACGTATTCTGGCTTACCTCAAGATAAGCATCAACAAAGAGGTGGAAATGATCGTTACCTCAATTCCCCTCAATGAGGTGCATTTTAAAAGTTGCCTCTGACAACTTTGTTCTAAAACAAAAGTAACGTTTCCTCAGTCACAGCATTATACTCAGTTTTCCTATGTTCTGACATGTAAATTCTGCTGTTAGCGCCACCAGTAAACAATCTGGAAAGTCTAATGTTATACCCAGCCTGTGTAATTTGTTTGATAAATGTTTATTTAATAATAGAAGCTATTTTCCAACTTCCACCTTCACCTCGCCTGCCAGAGCAGCATTTCAGACATTCAGGTGGCACACTATGCATGATAAGATAATTGCTCGAATTTTGCTCCCCACAGACAAGGTGGCCTATATAGGGAGGGAAAGTTGTAAAATCCCCTTCCAAATATAACAGAAGGGTGTCTGGCTGACATGCAGCATGGAAAGCAAATGCTCAAAAGAAAAAAACAAATAGGAGATAAAACCCAATCTGACAAAAAAAAAAAAAGCCCGGTTCAATGCTCTAGCTCCCATTTTCCACAACAAAGGCCCTCGATCCAACCTCAGCCCCCGATCCAAGCTCAAACAAGAACCACCTGGGCATTTCTCTACTGCAACCTCACCTACTCAAAGTTAACTGACGCTCCGTGGAATAAGAGTTCAATCTGAAAGGTTGAGCAGAATGAGGCAAGAGAGAATTCCCTCGGTAGGGACAGGAAACACAAAGTCAGGACTACATCTGGATCCCAAGGAGTGTAGGGGAGTGCGGGGAACCCCTTTACAAGGCAAACCATGGCAGCACCCACACTCAGGCTAGCAGGGAGGGCCTTCAGGCCTGCTTGGAGTTTTGCCCCCCCCCCCCCCCCCCCCACACTGCCACTGGGTGTCCCCTCCCCAAGCAATTAAACTGCAGCTCCCCCCTCTCCTCATTGGTTCTGGAAGCTGGGAGACAAATTGGAAAATTCCAGTCAGCCTCCTATAATCGCCATTAAACAGGGTCCATTCTTGGAGCCCAGTCTGCTACCCTTGGATGTGGGAGCAGGTGGCCCTGCCAATCCCAAAACGTTCCTTCACCAAAATGGCTGGCGTTGGGAAACCAGCTCGTCGGCACCAGCGGTTCTAGTCTGCCTCTTTCAGCGATCTCCATTGGGTCAAAAGTTCAGCCGCTGGTTATTCTTCCTGGCCTCCTGGCCTGTGTGGGACACAAATTGGACTATTGTACCCAAGGCCTTTAAGACACTGGCACAATTTAGCCAGCACAGCAGGACTCCACAATGTCACACTCATTCCGTGGCATTGACAATCACCTGAAATTGAAACTTGCTTGGTAAGACACACTGGTGTGCACGGGACCATGTCTGCAGTCACAGCTAGCAGTACACAAACTGGAAAAGTCAGACAACAGTCACAAGGTAAAGTGCTACCATAGATGTCAAATCATCCTGCAGTATTTTTCTCTGCTTTCCACGCAGATCTTCAGCTTGTCCTTCAGTATGGTCTGTTGCTGGTCTTAACCTGCAGCTTGCTTGCAACCAACCTCTTATAATATTACTTGCTGTCCATCAATTGTAAACTGGTTCAGCTGATGATGGTGCCTTTCCAGGTAGATTCCTTTATATCCTCAAACTAATTGAGGAATCTTTACTCACAAGTACACTTTAAACAATGTAATTCAATAGCAAACATCATCCAGGGTTGATTCATGTAGGCTTCCCTTGCAGTTAGTACATTGGTGGCACTGCAGTCGAGCCCAATGTATACGAACCGTTACTATTTGAGTGGGGAGCAGGGTTGCCAACCCTCCAGGATTGACTGGATACTCTCCGGAATTAAAGATCAATTTCCGGCATTTGCTGTGTGCAACCCTGGGGAAAAATCAATCGGGACATTGTCATCTCCGTTATACCTGCTAAAGAGAAGTGTTCAAAAATATTGGAACCAGCGACAAAAAGACCATTTCGCTGGCAGTCGAGCACCATCCAATTGGGTGACCAGGTTTTTTGTTTTCCCGATTGGCCAAGGAAGGCAGCATGTCACAAGATGGATGCGGAGGCTGATTAATGGCAAGAACTTGGGGCAAGTCGTGTGATGAAACCTCCAGGAATACATTTAAATCGCAGTTGGCAACCGGAGTGAGGAGAGCGCAACAGAAAGCAGAAATCCTGACTGGCTTTTCCTTTCCCACGTCTGGGAAAAGAAGATTCACTTGTATCTGCCCTACATCCAGGATTTACTAACTCCGCCTGGACCACAGGATCATAGCCAGCAACTTCCAGGTCCAAATTTAAAAAAAAAAAAAATGTTTTTAAGTATCTGTTCACAGGAAGAGAGGGCCAATGGAAGGGCTGGAATTTATTACCCATACCCAATTGGTGGTGAGCCACCTTCTTGAAGGCAAGTGGGTGGCTTGCAGGGCCATTTCAGAGGGTAGTTGAGTCAACCACATTGCTGTGGATCTGGAATCACCCATAGGCATTTCCTCCCCTAAAGCACATTAATGAACCAGGTGGGTGTTTGCAACAGTTGGGCACTTGTGGCTTTTAATTCCAGATTTACTTAATATAAAAGTTCCCCAGTTTGTACATGGTGAGATTTCAACTCGCGTCTCCAGGTCATTTAATCCAGGCCTCAATTACTAGCCCAAAATTGTAACTATTGAGCCACGCTACCACATCGTTAAATAGCTCACTTGAGATGGTGCATTTTGCTAGTTTAACCATTAGTGGAGGACTTGCGGTTCTGCAACCCATTCTAACAATAGCCAAGCGACACACGTCTTCCAAACTCAGCAGAAAACACACTGATCAGATTAAGCAGAATTGACTCCTTAGCTTGTTGTTGACTCACTTGTGTGCACATGGCAAATTCACGGGAATTGCTGACGCATTACTCAAAATAAACAGGCAGGTGGGGAAGTGTAGACCACATCTAATAATAATAATAATAATCTGTATTAGTGTCACAAGTAGGCTTACACTGCAATAAAGTTACTGTGAAAAGTCCCTAGTCGCCACATTCCGGTGCCTGTTCGGGTACACAGAAGGAGAATTCAGAATGCCCAATTCACCTAACAAACACGTCTTTCGGGACTTGTGGGAGAAAACCAGAGCAGCCGGAGGAAACCCAGGCCGATTTGGGGAGCACTTACAGACTCCGCACAGACAGTTGAGCCAAGCCGGGACTTGAACCTGGGACCCTGGCGCTGTGAAGCAACAGTGTTACCCACTGTGCTACCGTGCTGCACCATACTGGACAGTGGGCTGAGGCCTGTGCTAACCCGAGATGAGTGGGAGCATTAAGCCATTTATAAACGGATCTTTAATGCAATTCTCCCAAGTTTTCCACACTTCCCTCATATAGATCCATCACTAAAACAGGTAAACAGTATTTTCTAAACGAGTCTGTTGTGTTATGCTGCTTGGTGTAGCATAAGCTGCTTCCTTGATGTATGCTTTGACAAAGGAAGCTCCAGACTATGAAATGAGTTCAAATTGTTTATTGAACTATTAACACAGTTCTTAAATGAGTTCGACTCTCTGCTAATCTAGCTGTAGTAACTCAGTCTATCTTTACCAGCCTGCTCTAAGCCACGTGCTGGGGGTGATGCTGATCAACCCTGATGTACTCTCCAGATGTCTGTCTGTGGAAAGAGAGGTAGAACATGTGTGCCCTGTCCTTTTATATGGGTTGTGAAGTGCCCCCTTGTGGTAATGCCACCTCTGGGTGTCCTGATTACCCATTGGTTGCATTCTGTTGTAATGACCCATTGGCTGTATGTCTGCATGTCATGACATCTCTGGTGCTCCCTCTAGTGGTTACTTAGTTGTAGTGTATTTACATAACCTCTGGTGCATATACAGCGATGCATATCACCACAGCGTCCACGGAGGTGATAGCCAGTTTCACAGCCCGTGCCACAGCCAGGGCCCCCAAGAAGTAAGGTAATAAAATGATAATCTCTCGTGTACAAACTCATTTGTTTAAGTCACATGGTATGGTGGAATCGGCTGAGCGCACATTCTATGGGATTTTAATAGACTAGGCGTTCAGGGCTTTTTATTCAAAAAAAGTAGTCAGATAAAAGGAGACAATCCATCGTCCACTCAGGGTAGAATTTTCCCACTGCCGCTTTTAATAGAGCAAGCCAAGTGAATCATCACTTTGTCAGTGCTGCCAGGCACCTCGCGCTGTCTCAGGATAAAGATAAATTAGTTTGCTGGTCCCCTGAGGAAACCACCCCCAGACCAATGACACAATTGCCTCCGACAGCGACACACAAACACAGAATTCACAAGCGATTCACTGGATAGGCATTGCCAGGTCTCAGATTTTGCTGCCAAAACAAGCCACACAAGGAGTATTTTACATGTTAACCACTTGTAGTGGCAAGCTGAGCGAGGAGTGTTCCTTATTGTTGCAACACACCGTTCCCTCCTCTCCAACATTTCAGTGAGGTGTAATCAGATGTCGCTTGATAATTCTCTGGATGCCAAATACAGATGCCTTAAATGGTCGATAGCAAGATTTCACTAATTAAAGATCATTGCCTTGGGGGAGATTAGAAAACACCCGTATATGCCAGCACAAAAAATAGACAAACATAATTTATATATAGCTGCATTTAAAAGTGGATTTTAAAACGCAATGATTAATTTAATATTTCAGTAATATTCTGTAACTGCAAACCACGACAATTTCAGTAAGATGCATGCATTGATCATTTGAACCTTGATTTGAATCCGTCCCTCGCTCCAATACGTTCATTCCCCGACTCCCAAACACAGCTTTATGAACACACTTAACGAAATTTAAATAAAGCAAATTAAGGCATAACTATAAGGTTCAGGGTCGGAGATATAGGAGGGATGCCCGAGGTAGGTTCTTTACTCAGAGTGGTTAGGGTGTGGAATGGACTGCCTGCTGTGATAGTGGAGTCGGACACTTTAGGAACTTTCAAGCGGTTATTGGATAGGCACATGGAGCACACCAGAATGACAGGGAGTGGGATAGTTTGATCTTGGTTTCGGACAATGCTCGGCACAACATCGAAGGCCGAAGGGCCTGTTCTGTGCTGTACTATGTAAATAAAGCAAATTTAAACTAGAGAATCGCTGTGATTAAGCCCTTGGTCAAAAAATATAATGTTCTGATGGGTTTCATGGCATACGCAACAAATTAGCTTGAAAATGGAATAATACTTGGGGGAGTTGGGCGCAGGAAAGACACGGGAAAGAGGGGGAAGGCTATAAAAGCTCTTTCAGTATAACATGTCTACTCTCTTTAATGACTTCTCAAATCATTCAAGCTGATTAAGTGCTAACAGACTCGTAATTATCTTTGTGCAGCTGTGCGGAGATCCACCCATTTGGTGATAGACTTGGAATTGAGCCAGTTGAGAAAATCCTTCAGAAAACTAACTATTACATTCTCCAGTGACCAGCAAATCATGGCCACAAATTGCTGCTCAGGGAGGGGATGTAATGCTCGTCCATCCAGGCGACACCATGGTCCAGTTCCAACACATTCCCTTCCAAGTTAAATATGAAGGAGCAAAAGGCGTGCCAGCCCAGTTTAGTTTTTCTCTCCAGGTGATTTTGATGGTAATATCACCCCTTCCTAGATAAGGCCCTACAGTTCTGAGATTTCAAAAAACAATTTAATGTTTGAATGATGAGGATTTTTGCCTTCCTTCTCTCTGAATGAAGGTCCTTTCCAATTTTCACTGGTTGTTTTAACTTTTAAACATTATTCCTTGGTTTGTCACCGACTAGCTTGAACCAGAGTTGCCATGTTCAAGGGTCACGTTTAGTTGGTTAGCTCTCCGACTCCACAAGCAGTCGAGGTTCCCTTTGTTCGGACATTGCAGATTTATGGAACAATGCATCAGAAATATTTTTAATGATCTGGGTGTGTGTAAACAAGGTCCCCACACAACAGGCAAAATTAAACGCAAGATATTTAGAACGGGGGAAACTTAAAAAAAAAAAAATTTAGAGTACCCAATTAATTTTTTCCAATTGAGAAGGGGCAATTTAGCGTGACCAATCCACCTAGCCTGCACATCTTTGGGTTGTGGGGGCGAAACCCACACAAACACGGGGAGAATGTGCAAACTCCACACGGACAGTGACTCAGAGCTGGGATCGAACCTGGGACCTCGGCGCCGTGAGACTGCAGTGCTACCAGTAGGGGAAACTGGTTTATGATGAGAGTAGAGATACTGCGGTATTCACTTCTAGGCTTAGTGGCTGAGTCAGAATGCGCAAAAGTAGATTGGATAGGCAGACGAAGGAAAAGGGAGTGTAGAGTTATGCAATACGGGTGAGTAAATGAGATTAGAACTATTTGCTCGAGGTGGGTAAATACAAACACACACCGAATGGCCTCTTTTTATATTGCAAATTCTGTGATGCTCTACGGCAAGCACTTTTGGAATATTTGAAAGACACTAACAAATGCCAGTTTTCTTTTACAAACCCAATTATCAGTGAAAAATGATTTGACACAGCCCGACGACATTCATTCACCTCAAGCAGCACCAAAATGAGAGAGGGTTTTAACTTTCATGTTATCAATTTTGAATAAGTTTTAAAAAGAGAGAAAGCAAGTTTATTTTAAATTTCAATGCATTTATAACCCCGTCGAGTCCTGTTAGAATTTTATAGGTTGAGATTTCTCACCTCCCTTCACCAACCCCCCCCCCCACCCCCATTCTTCTCAACTACAGTGATAATGAGACCAAAACTGCACACAATACTCCAGGTGTGGCCTCACCAAAACCCAGTATACTCTTGTACTTGATTCCTCTCGCAATGAAGGCCAGCGAACCACTTGCCTTCTTTACCGCCTGCTGTACCTGCATGCTTACCTCCAGCGACGGGTGTACAAGGACACCCAGGTCTCGTTGCACATTCCCCTCTCCTAATTTATGGCCAATAGTCTGCCTTCCCGTTTTTGCTACCAAAATTGATAACCTCCGATTTATCCAAATTAACCTGCATCTGCCATTCATTTGCCCACTCACTCAACTTGTCCAAATCTGCATCCTCCTCAAATATCACCAGACTCCTGAATGACCCGCTTATGGATGGATCGGATCTCTTCACACATCTTCTCCCCAGAGTAGAACTGCCCTCCTGTATGCTTCACCCTATAGAACTGCCCTCCTGTATGCTTCACCCTATGCTTGTGACTATGTACTTTCATGTATGTCCGATGTTTTTCTTCATGTATAGGATCATCTGTTTGGATTGTACGCAGAACAATTCTTTTCACTGTACCTCAGTACACGCGCCAATAAAACAAATCCAGATCCCTCCAACCTAACTTTGTCTCATCTGCAAATCTGGAGATATTACATTTAGTCCCTCAGATTATCAGGCCCTGGGGATTTATCAGCCTTCAATCACATCAATTTCCGCAACACCATTTCTCTACCAATATTGATCTCCTTTAGTTCTTCCCTCTCACTAAACTCTTACATTCCCCAACATTTCTGGTATCTTATTTGTGGCCTCATTTATTTGTGAAGACAGAACCAAAGAACGGGCAGCACGGTAGCATTGTGGATAGCATAATTGCTTCACAGCTCCAGGGTTCCAGGTTCGATTCCGGCTTGGGTCACTGTCTGTATGGAGCCTACACATCCTCCCAGTGTCTGCGTGGGTTTCCTCCGGGTGCTCCGGTTTCCTCCACAGTCCAAAGATATGCAGGTAAGGTAGATTGTCCATGCTAAATTGCCCCTTAGTATCCAAAATTGCCCTTAGTGTTGGGTGGGGTTACTGGGCTATGGGGATAGGGTGCAGGTGTGGACCTTGGGTAGGGTGCTCCTCTTCCAAGAGCTGGTGCAGACCCGATGGGCCGAATGGCCTCCTTCTGCACTGTAAAATCTATAAAATCTATGATATATATCTAGTTGGTCATACATTTCTTAGTCCCTCATTGTAAATTCCGTTTGACTGTAAGGGACCTACATTAAGTCTTCACCAATCTTTTTCTCTTTACATGCCTATGGAAACTTTTTACGAACAGTTTTTATGTTCCCTGCAAGCTTTTATTTTCCCCATCTTAATCAATCCCTTAGTGTTTCCTTTGCTAAATTCTAAACTGCTCCCAATCCTCAGACCTGTTTTTTTCCTTGGCCAAATTGAATTTTCTCACCCTCCTCCTTTTAACCCTCAATGTTATCTTTCTATTCATAGAATTCCTATAGTGCAGGAGGAGGCCATTCAGCCTGTCGAGTCTGCACCTAACCTCCGATAAAGCACTCTGCCCATGTCCACTCACCCATGCACCCCACCCCATCACCTAACCTGTACATCCCTGGACACTAAGGGATGGATGGATTTGTTTGTCACGTGTACCGAGGTACAGTGAAAAGTATTTTTCTGTGAGCAGCTCAACAGATCATTAAGTACATGGGAAGAAGGGAATGAAAGAAAATACATAATAGGGCAACACAAGGTACACAATGTAACTAGATAACACCGGCATCGGGTGAAGCATACAGGGTGTAGTGTTAATGAGGTCAGTCCATAAGAGGGTCATTTAGGAGTCTGGTAACAGCGGGGAAGAAGCTGTTTTTGAGTCTGTTCGTGCGTGTTCAGACTTCTGTATCTCCTACCCGATGGAAGAAGTTGGAAGAGTGAGTAAGCCAGGTGGGAGGGGTCTTTGATTTTGCAGCCCGCTTTCCCCAGGCAGCAGGAGGTGCAGATGGAGTCAATGGATGGGAGGCAGGTTTGTGTGATGGACCGGGCGGTGTTCACGACTCTCTGAAGTTTCTTGCGGTCCTGGGCCGAGCAGTTGTGATGCAGCCAGATAGGATGCTTTCTATGGTGCATCTTAAAAGTTGGTACGGGTTGATGTGGACCTGCCGAATTTCCTTAGTTTCCTGAGGAAGTATAGGTGCTGTTGTGCTTTCTTGGCGGTAGTGTCGACATGGGTGGACCAGGACAGATTTTTGGAGATGTGCACCCCTAGGAATTTGAAACTGCTAACCATCTCCACCTCGGCCCCGTTGATGCTGACAGGGGTGTGTACAGTACTTTGCTTCCTGAAGTCAATGACCAGCTCTTTAGTTTTGCTGGCATTGAGAGAGAGATTGTTGTCGCTGCAACACTCCACTAGGTTCTCTATCTCCCTCCTGTATTCTGACTCGTCATTATTCGAGATCCGGCCCACTATGGTCGTATTGTCAGCAAACTTGTAGATGGAGTTGGAACCAAATTTTACCACGCAGTCGTGTGAGTACAGGGAGTATAGTAGGGGGCTAAGTATGCAGCCTTGCGGGGCCCCGGTATTGAGGACTATTGTGGAGGAGGTGTTGTTGTTCATTCTTACTGATTGTGGTCTGTTGGTCAGAAAATCGAGGATCCAGTTGCAGAGTGGGGAGCCAAGTCCTAGGTTTTGGACCTTAGATATGAGCTTGGCTGGGATTATAGTGTTGAAGGCGGAGCTGCTGGGGCACTCTACGGCAGATTGTTGGTTACCTGCTCGAACCGAGCATAGAATGCATGGAGTTCATCGGGGAGGGGTGCGCTGCTGCCAGAGATACTGCTCGGCTTCGCTTTGGAGTTCATTTGGTTTAGTCCTTGCCACAACCACCGAGAGTCTGTCTGTGACTCTAGCTTGGTTTGATCTTCTCTCTTGGCATCAATTTATCAGGGGTAATTTATCACGGCCAATCCACATAAACTGCACATCTTTGGACTGTGGGAGGAAACCGGAGCACCCGGAGGAAACCCATGCAGACACGGATAGAATGTGCAAACCCTACACAGGCAATTGAACCGGGTCCCTGGCGCTGTGAGGCAGCAGTGCTAATAACTGTGCCATTCGTACATACCCATCTAGTTATTCCATGCATGCATTTATAATAGTCATCTCCACCACTCCCTTGTGTAGAATGTTCCACATTCCAAACACTCCCTGGCTAGAGAGGTTTCTCCAGAATTCCCCATCAGATTTATTAGCAACCATCTTCTGGTCTTTTATGATCTATTTCTGGTCTTGCCCACAAGCCGTTTTTAAGATTATTTAGTCAAGAAATTGCAGGCTTCATCGAAAAGCATAAAAACCGAAACCCAGGCGTCACTGGCAGCATCCTCCAAAACGGAATACAGACAGAGCTTCTCCTGGAGGAAAAGACATTGCTTTAAAGAATGTTTTTTTGAGTATGTAAGGGACAGGGAAAGTCTTTCCCAGAAACCCTGCCAGTAACATTGGCAAATCGAGCAAGAAGCTGCAATACATCTATTAGACTATGAACACTTGCAGTTAATAAATTGCTGCACTAACTCAGTAAAATCCATCTCACTTGAAAACTCGGAAGAATTTGGACAAGAACATTTTGCTAAATGCATATTAAAGTCTCCGTATTCAATCGCGCAAGTTGGAATCAGAGAGTGCTGCAAATCACGGGAGTATATAACTAATTATTGGTGTGAGTCATGTGCAGAAGGCAAGTCGTGAACAATCATGTGTCAGCGTGACCTCAATGGGCTGAATGGCCCCCTGTCTCTCTGTGATGACCAGCCCTTGACATCAGCGAGACGTGCGAATCGCGCCTCGCTGCCTCGACCCTGCACGCGATTCTCCCACCCCCCGCAAACCAGCGGCGCGCGGCAATTCTCCGGCCCAGATGGGCCGAGCGGCCGCTACCACACGACCGGTTCCCGCCGGTGCCGTCCACCCCTGGTCACCGGCGGCGGGAACTCTCCGATGGGGTCTGGCGCGTGATCAGGGTCCACCGATCGCGGGCCGGCCTCTCCCCCCCGGGCCTACCTCCTTCCGCGCGCAGCCCCAGAACACCGGCCCCATGTTGGTGAGGAGCCGGCGTGCGTAAGACATTCCCCGCGCATGCGCAGGATTGGGCTTCCCCAACTGCGCATGCACGGGTTGGCGCGGAACATATTTGGTGCCACGCAAGGACAGTGGAGCGGCGTGAACCGCTCCAGCACCGTGCTGGCCGCCTGTGCCAGAATAGTTTGTGCCTGGACCCTGTTCGCGCCGTCGTGAAATGCGACGGCGTTCACGACTGCGCGAACACTTGGCCTCCATATCGGAGAATCGCCCCCTGGGTGTGTCTGTGTTTTTTTGGTTTCATTTTTTCAGTGTTGGAGCTGAAGCCAGACAAAGCAGGTGTACTGTTGATCTCTCTGCCATGAAAGTACTACCTCTTGATCATTTGGTGAATTCTGAATTATAACTGTTTTCAGTAGTGAATGTAAACCGGATGTGCTTCTGTTAAAAAGGTGTTTCTTCTGTCTTCTGGATGTTGTTTGGGAAGTTATTAAGGATTACTTAGTGTTGTATTCTTTGGGGGTCGTATTTGAATTAAGTGTTGCTACGATGTTCACTATATGTTTTAGAAAGGTTAATTTGAGTTCATAGAATAAACATTGTTTTGCTTTAAAAAACATTTCCATTTCTGCTGTACCACACCTGTTGAGTGGGCCGTGTGCTCCCCAAACCACAATCTATTAAAAGTTGTGGGTCAGGTGAACTCCATGATCCACTTTGGGGTTCTTTAAACCCTGGCCAATAACAAATGGAAGCCCGCCCTTTCAGAGGGCAGGAAATCAAGTGGGGCACAAGCTGATCGCAGGTCAGAAGCAGCACTTAAAGAGAAGGGCTAAAAATATTGACGATGTGGGTGCAGTTACTCAAGCAGCTTAATTCAGTGCCAAAATGGATTTAACAAGCACGTTGAGCTCGTGAATATCCATTTACCGAATCAGGCAGCAGAAGGCATTCTGACGGTTCACAACAGTTTTATTATGATACTAAATCAGCACACCGATTTCGACTCTTACTCTCCTGGATCCTCCCCCTGCCCAAAAGCAACTCCCCAACTGGCGAAAACCCCAGCTCTTAAACAACCCCAGCTCTTAAACACAAGCTTCAATGATCATCACATGCTCTCAATTCACAAGGCCTGGTTTATGCCTAAAGGGACCCGTATTTCTAACATTGTCAGAGTGGAAGGGAGGGATTAAAGCCCCCCCCCCCCCCCACTACAATCATCGAGAAGTAACGTGTGAGTCTAGCTTCCAGCTGTTCTCCACAGGAGCTATAGATTCTTTAAGGTTGAGCTGGGAGTGGCCTTCTCCATAATTCATTCACCATTTGTGGAAGGGTTGAGGTAGCACCAACAGACATAGGAGACATAGAAGTCTGTGCGTGGAGCTGACTGCATCCATTAATTCCTATTTACATACTTTGGCCCCAAGCCATTTCAGACAGATTCAATGTCTATCAAAATGAAGGTCTGGTTCCAAGTTGGAAGGGGCAGTACTCCAGCGGCAAGGTGCCTGCGTTGCCTCCTCTTGTTGCAACCTTTGTCCAATTACCACCCAGTTTAAATGGGGAGGTGGAGACATGGCCCCGAGTTGTGGTCATGCCCCACATTACCTTTACTCACCAAAGAGACACCCTCTGGCAAGTCAATTAACCAGTCTGGTAACATTCTTTGTGGTAGCTCGGTAGGATACATGTATCTATCCACTCATGCCAATTTCAATGGAACATCTACAATATTATAACTGTGATTGTGCATTATATTGAAAACCCTTTATTGACATCGGTTATTGCAATCGTGTTCCCATTTGAAATGTGTTCATTTCAAACACGACACTTGACATTTACACTCCAATTTAGGTTGCTCAGGTGACTCCACAAGGGGATGCAACACTCTGCTCAAGCAAGCGTAAAGTACATTATTAGTTTGGGATGCAAATCCCTTCAGTAGTCTTGAAATACAATCATCTGAGCCTAGCCCAGGTCACAGAATAACACCACTTTGGGGATTCTACTGCAGTTAACGACTGGTTAAAGCTAACTAATGCATAATGAGAATGCCGGAAATTTATTTTACTTGCCCAAGGATCTGATGAGAGTGATGCTATTGGGCTTATTTAAAATTGAACTATCGCAACAATATACAAAGTAAAAGCTGAATGTGTACTGAAAAAAAAGGGACGAATCATCAAGCACCTTTAAAAGCAAAAATCACACAGCTGTCCTGGTGTCTCAATGGGCGAGGCACTGTCAATATTATATTGATCAAGAAAATTCTAGTTTGACTCTAGACCGGTGGCAAATTTTCTGAGCACAGGCAAACTGATAATAAAAAGGTACACACTCACTATCACACTCACTATCACACTCACAGGAACACAAAACGGGAGCCTAGTGGTGATTTTCCAATCAGCTGCTCTGCGGAAACCATGCTGTGAAAGCCGCCCATTCAATTGCTGATCTTTTACTCCCCAAAATTCTCGAGTGTTTTATCACTGCCCAGATCCATGCTCATCATTTACCTTGAATCTGCCCCTATAGGCCTCGGCCTAAGCCACGGAACTGAAACAGCACTAACCGAATGACATCCTTTTGCAACGGTGACCATTGTGGATTATGGCTCAACGTACCTCTCCAAAGTCTTTGACGTGGTGGATTACACCACCCTCCTCCAATGTCTCTCTTTCATCGCCCAGCTCAGCATTAGGGCTCCCCATTTGGTTCCACTCCTGCCTACCCAAATGCAGCCAAAGCGTTTCCAACAGTGGCTTCTCCTCCATCTCATTCTAATACCCCCAAGGATATTAGCTATATCCACCTCCCCCATCTATATGCTACCTCTCCGCACCCATCCAAAGACACAGGTAATGCTTCACGTGAACATTGGTTATGCTCCGGTCTCGCTCCCCATCATCTCTCTCCATGCTGTCACTGTTTGTGCATCCAACATTCTCTTCTGTCCAGTTAAATATTAGGAACCCTGAAGCCATTGGCTCGGACTCTCATCACAAACATCTCCGTTCCCTCCACAGCCACAGTCTCAGGTGAGTTCACAATTTCAGTGTCCTGTGACCTTGAATTAAACTTCCATATCATAGAATCCCAATAGTGTAGAAAGAGGCCATTCGGCCCATCAAGTCTCGACCGGCCCCCTGAAAGAGCACCCTACCTAGTCCCACAAGCCCGCCCTAACCCCGGAACCCCACCTAACCTACACATCTTTTAATAATAATAATCTTTATTAGTGTCACAAGTAGGCTTACATTAACACTGCATTGAAGTTACTGAGAAAAGCTCCTAGTCGCTACATTCCGGCACCTGCTCGGTACACAGAGGGAGAATTCAGAATGTCCAAATTACCCAACAGCATGTCTTTTGGGACTTGTGGGAGGAAACCGGAGTACCCGGAGGAAATCAAAGGATAATTTAGTGTGGCCAATCCACCCAACTTGCCCATCTTTGGACTGTGGGAGTAAACTGAACACCTGGAGGAAACCCACACAGATAGGGTGAGAATGTACCTGGAGGAAACCCACACAGAGCATCCTCCCCCATCACAAAGACTGCTGTCTATTTATATCTCCATAACACTGCCTGCCTCAACCCATCTGCTGGCCAATCCTCATCCATGATTTGGTCACCTTTACACTCGTCTGTTCTGATGGCCTTCGATCCCCCATGTTCCATAACATTCAGCTTGTCTAAAACTTATACTCTCCTGTGTCAGGTCACACGCAACCATGCTTTGGCACCCCAGTGCTTAGGTGTAAAATTCCCGTGGTCTAAAAGTCTTCCCTCAGTGTGAGAGGGTATTTATCTTACCAATGGCAGTGGAGTCCACTGTCACCTGAGCCCCAAGCTCCAGAATTCACTGCTCAACACTCCTTAGCTCTTTCTCTTCCTTTGATATGCCCGAGAGAAATGGGACAGAAGGGATCAGAAACTTAAACTAAAATAGGGTGGCACGGTGGCGGTGGTTAGCACTGCTGCCTCACTGTGCTGAGGACCGGGGTTTGATCCCAGCTCCGGGTCACTGTCTGTGTGGAGTTTGCACATTCTCCCTGTGTTTGCGTGGGTTTCCCCCCCACAACCCAAAGATGTGCAGGGTAGGTGGATTTTGGAAAAGAGAGAATTGGGTACTTTAAAAAAAGAAATTTAAAATAAATATAGATTTATCATTTGTATTACCATTGCAGCTCACCACTTCCTCAAGGGCAACTCGAAATGCACAACAAACGCTGGCCTGGCCAGCCATGCCCACATCCCATTAATGAATAAGTAAAAAAAAAAATTAGGAATACACCTCTTTGCCTTTCTCGGAAATTGTGTTACAAGTTGACCATCTCGGAAATTGTGTTACAAGTTGACCATCTCGGAAATTGACTTACAAGTTGACCATCTCGGAAATTGTGTTACAAGTTGACCATCTCGGAAATTGTCTTACAAGTTGACCATCTCGGAAATTGTGTTACAAGTTAACCATCTCGGAAATTGTGTTACAAGTTGACCATCTCGGAAATTGACTTACAAGTTGACCATCTCGGAAATTGTCTTACAAGTTGACCATCTCGGAAATTGTCTTACAAGTTGACCATGTCGGAAATTGTCTTACAAGTTGACCATGTCGGAAATTGTCTTACAAGTTGACCATTTACAAGGAAGCCCATCAGGCTAAATTTGACCACAGGCTTTAGGCCGTGATCCACACTTGCCGACAGTAGGACCAGCTCAGCCACTTGACTGGAGGAAATCTCCTAATTTGTAGTCTGTGCGCCCGCCACCCAACTTAGGATAGTGGGCAGGCTCGGAGGGATAGGCATCTCCGAAGGTTTAGCTGCCCCCACTGGGAGAGGTGGATGCTGCTGAGAGAGGCAAGGGACCATGGAGGAAAACCAAAAACAGAGCTGCCCCCAGACATATAAAAGCGAAATGTAAAATTCAGGATGGGCCAGGGCAGAAGACCAGACCGATCCGCAGGCCAACCCCTCCAGGGGGATGGTTGGAGCCATGGAGCTACCTTTCACTCCCACTATGGGCCTCTGGCTCATCACATCTCAGGGTGCCTGTCACCTTGACATCTCCATGGCAATGGCAGTCGATCCGAATCCCCCCCCCCCTCCCTTGCTGTTTTGCTAGCACCCCAACTCCAGGCTCCATTCCTGACACCCAAGATTGGTAAATTCAGCCTGTAAGGAGCAGTTCCCATACTTGTAAATACAGAAGGTGAAATAATAGTGTTGCAAAGAAAACCCGTTAACAGTATTGAGTGAAAACAATTGTATTCAATTGTAATTGTATTCAAAACTTTAAACAACATTTTAAAAATCATGACCACATGTTATTCATTGCCTGGTCCCCCAAGTTTCATATGTATCCGGAGTCTCAGTTTCAATTCTCCATACAGGTTTACCATCGTGCATTCCACGACATTGCTCAGGGACCTACACAAAAATGGATCAACAACCTTTGCTTAACTAGCACGGTGGCACAGTGGTTAGCACTGTGGCTTCACAGCTCCAGGGTCCCAGGTTCGATTCCCGGCTTGGGTCACTGTCTGTGCGGAGTCTGCACGTTCTCCCAGTGTCTGTGTGGGTCGCCTCCCACAGTCCCAAGGATGTGAAGGTTAGGTGCTAAATTGGCCTTAGTGTCCAAAAAAAAAAAAAAAAAGGTTGAATGGGGTTACTGGGATAGGGTGGAGGTGTGGGCTTGGGTGGGGTGCTGTTTCCAAGGGCTGGTGCAGATTCGATGGGCCGAATGGCCTCCTTCTGCACTGTATATTCTATGATAATAGTTCTGTGCTCAGCATAGTTTCAGGTTACAAATTCCTTAAAAGGGGTGGAGCATTGTTCCCTGGTTGAATCAAGGCCTTACTTCGCCACCGCCCATCAGCAAAACCAAATTTTGCTTCAAACGTCTAAAGAAAAAAAAAAAAAAAGACTTTTGTCTTTACCTTGCTCTCCAGCCAATGCAATACTTTTTATTGGTCGTCACCGCAGTATTGTAGAAAACTGGGAGCCAAATTGACAACAGCAAGCTCCCACAAAACAGCAGCGAAGTAACAGCCAGCTAAATTTGTTTTAGTGAAGCCAGGCAGGGCCGTAGATTAGCTGTATCCAAAAGATAGTGCCTCTGACGGTGCAGCACTCCCGAGTACTGCAGAGGGGCGAGCGTCGGCCTCCTAAAGTCCCTGCAGCAGATTATACTCAATTTTCCAACACAAGTGCTCCCATAGCGTAGACCCGCAAGCAGATTATAATCCTACATAAAATTAAACGTGGGCTAGGTTAATTGGAATGCCATTCCACAAGGTGGAAAACATAATACATGAATTATTGGCCAGTTAAGTAAGCCCACTTGCTCCACAAACATTGCATGCTTTGCTGCAGCATTCCTTACAAATTACTCAGTCCTCTACAGACAGCCAATGTAGACAAATAAAAAACTCACCAACTCCTCCTCCAAGGTTAATTAAAAACTGCAGAATTAGATCAAAAATAATTTAGCTGTGCAATCCACCCAGATCTGATCAGCAGCATTTTGCTGGTGACTCACGAACAGTCGGAGCTGTGCAGGAACCCTTTGCTCTCATAGCTGTCATTACGCCTCTGAAATTGACTGCATGTTCCGGAGTCTGAACATTCACAGGTAAACGTGGATCGCTAGCAGTGATTCCACACTTCTTCCGAGGATGCTCTGCTGAGGGCGCCTCAGGCCGCAAAGAAGTAGAAATAGGAGGGGAGGAAATAGGAGGTGTGGGCCTCTCAGCCCCTCGAGCCTGCTCCACTATTCAATTAGATCCTGGCTGATCTTCTACCTCTCTGAACTGAAAAGAGAATTCTGAACCGCAGACTCTCAGTATAATTCCTTGAGAAGTGATGTTCAACTGGGTTTTTCAACTACATACCAAATTCATAATTACAGCCTCGCTGACCTTGCAAAAGTAATTTGACATTTGCTGAATTTCCAATTTCGCCATTGCGATGAAACATTTGACTTTTTCTTAGAACTGTTTAGGAATGCACGTGATACATTCACTTCCAACTTAAGATCACGTGTACAAGTCAACAAATTCTTTCACCAACAGTAAAATTAAAAATTAAGAGGGATGGGATTTGGTGATTTTTTTCTTCCTGGGTTGCTGTCTGTGAGAATGCTTCAATGTGATTGGTGGCATCGCCTGTTCCATGACAGCACAGCTGCTGGGACACCTGGACTTGAAATCAGATTCAAACAGATTTCAAAAAAGGGGAAGCTCCCACTAAAGAGGTCTCTAGAACTTTGTAGACAGCGTTCTTAGTGGCCAGTAGCTAAACTTGGAGCGCAAGTGTGATCAAGAACAGACATTGTTTTCATCAAAAATAATTGACGATATTGTAGATTTCCACCATTGTGTCCCCCAAAAACAACTATCAAAATCCCCTTTCATTTATATAATGAACGTACAATTGGATTTATTCCCCTTGCACAAATTGATGGTCCAATTAACAAGTGAAATCAAAACTGGAGTGTAACAAAATCTGTATCCTATCTTTCTTCTCACAGAATTGAGAGACGTTCACTCCCAAGTCCTGCTCCAGCCACCAAGAAATTAGTTACACTAAAACTTAAAAGCTTCTCTAGCTTACGCAGCCCCAGCTGCTAAGCAACACCCACTTGCTATACCTTTTATTTATTCTTCATGTCATAGCCCACTCTAAGCACAATGGAAACAGTTGGAATTTAACCAACCCCCACACGTACAAACATCTTGGTCCAGCAGGAATCTAACTATAGGTTTTACCCTTCCAGGCAGAGAAACAATAAACTAAACCCACTTAAACCTCTACATTTCTAATGTTTACCAATATAAATGCTTTAAAATTACCTTAATTTTCCTAATGGCATGAATAAGCCTGGCAGTGCCTCAAATTAAAAATACCCCGCTTCAAATTAAAATAACCCTATTAACACATTGTTATCTTACCTTTTATGTCACTATCAGCACCTTATTTAGTCTAACTCTACCACAGCCACTTCTTTTGTCTGGTATTCCATGATACTTTAGTCAAATCTCTCCCGAGCTCCCATCTATCCCCAACTTTCTATTTTGCCCCACTTAACAGTATAAAATCCAGCATAGTTTTGCCTCCTGAAATGTTTAACTCTATGTCTCTCTTCACAAATGCTGCCGGATCTGTTGGCTTTTCCCTGCATTTTCTGTTTTATTAAAAATACCAGAGCTATTTCTGTGAATGATTAATAAAGAATGCACTTCTTTATGCACCAGAGGCTGGTTTAGCACACTGGGCTAAATCGCTAGCTTTTAAAGCAGACCAAGGCAGGCCAGCAGCACGGTTCAATTCATGTACCAGCCTCCCTGAACAGGTGCCGGAATGTGGCGACTAGGGGCTTTTCACAGTAACTTCATTTGAAGCCTACGTGTGACAATAAACGATTTTCATTTTTCATTTTCACTTGTGGGTACAATGCTTCACTCTGCTGCGTGAAACAATACATTTATTTAGCTTTCCTCAAATAGTTTCTGCTGAATGTTATATTGCTGCATATATTACCGTATACAAAAACACACTATTTTAGGCCAAGAAAGTCACTGGATGGATTTTTAAAAATTCTTTTTAGAGTAGCCAATTATTTATTTTTCCAATTAAGGGGCAATTTAGCATGGCCAATCCAGCTAACCTGCACATCTTTGGGTTGTGGGGGTGAAACCCACGCAGACACGGGGAGTGTGTGCAAACTCCACACAGGTAGTGACCCAGGGCCGGGATTCGTACCCGGGTCCTCAGCTGGATTTTTACCCAGGTGATGTTGGGGGAGGTTGACATGAGCGTTTGATTTTGGTCCAAGAGATATCGCAATAGAACAGGGTAAAAAACCAACACCACAAGTCTGATCACTTTAATAAATAAAAACAAAAAATAACTTCGAATGTAGAAACATTTTAAGCATTTATTTACCAGTACTCATTATCATTAGTATTCACGCATTTACTTTCTTTTTTAGAAATTTAGAGTACCCAATTAAATTTTCCAATTAAGGGACAATTTAGCGTGGCCAATTCACCTACCCTGCACATCTTTTGGGTTGTGGGGGCGAAACCCACGCAAACACGGGGAGAATATGCAAACTCCACACGGACAGTAACCCAGAGCCGGGATCAAACCTGGGACCTCGGCGCCGTGATGCATTAGCACTAACCACTGCGCTGCCCAAGTATTTGCACATTTACAATGAAATTAAATCCATAACATTTCCAGGATTATAATTTGATTCTGAAATCTTGAGACTTTTGATCCCTGAAGGCAAATGGAAAGTTACACTTTTTTTAGGCCAAGGCTTTTACACTTGTATATACGGTAACCAACTTTGACAAATGTTCTGCAAATGGATTGAAGGCAAATATTTACAACACCACACTCCTCCCACCAATGTTTTATAACACCACATTCGTCCCACCAATCTTTTATGATTTAAGTACTTACAAGCCTCTTTCAAGTGAAACTATCTAGAAATAGAGGGGATGCATTCAGGCTCTGTTTGGAAGATCCAACAGGACTCCAAATGCAAGGTGTGGGGGTGGAGGGGGGGGGGGCTCATTCTGCTAGGAAGACTCACTTCACTGCACTCCATTTCAGCTTGGGCCTCAACACCAAATCTCAAGCTGCATTTACAATAAAACTGGGCATTGGTTCAAAGCCAGCACCACAGTGCAAAAGCAAAGTTGCTGTTGCATGTGACAGCGGAGATATCATGACACGAGGCAAACTAAAAGCAGCAGCGGTAAGTGTGCAACTGTTTCACTGGGGAGAGAGAGAGAGAGAGAGAGAGAGAGAGTAGTGCAGGATTTTGACCAAGCGACAGTGAAGGAACAACGATATATTTCCAAGTCAGGATGGTGAGTGACCGGGAGGGGAACGTCCAGGCAGTGGTGTACCCATGTGTCTGCTGCCATTGCCCTTCTAAATAGCAATGGTCATGGGTTTGGAAGGTGCTACTTAAGGAGCCTTGGCGAATTCCTGCAGTGCATCTTGCAGATGGTACACACGGCTGCGACTGTGCGTCAGTGCTGGAGGGAGTGAACGTTTGCGGAAGGGGTGCCAATCAAGCGGGCTGCTTTATCCTGGATAATGTCGAGCTTCTAGAGTGTTTTCAGAGCTGTACTCATCCAGGCAGGTGGGGAGTATTCCATCACACTCCTGACTTGTGCCTTGTAGGTGGCGGACAGGCTTTGGAGAGTCGGGTGGGGAGTTACCCGTTGCAGGATTGCTAGCCTGTGACCTGCTCCATTCGGTTTTCCACCAAAATAAAAACCCAGGCCGTTACGGTGAAATTAATATCTGGGTAATAGAAGACTGTACACAGGGGATGGAATACAAAAACTAATCAGTAGCAAACCTACTGCAGGTAAGTGAGCAGTACTGGCAGATCCAGTTGGCTGTTCCACTCATACATACCTATGCAAATATCTCTAATGCCTTAAAGCATGTAGCAACCCATAAACAACCAGTTTAAAAACTTGGATACTTGCATTAATCTACAGTCTTTCATGACATCAGGACACCTCTTCAACTAATGAAGGTGTTTCAAAGCGTAGTCACTGTTGTATGTAGAAAACGCTGCAGCAAGTTTACGCACAGTAAACGTCCACAATGGCCAAATAATAGTTCTAGCAATGCTAATTGAGGAATAAGTATTGGCCGAGAACCACTGGGGGCATCTCCCCATCTTCAAAATAGCACGGTAGAATCTCAAGTCCACTCAATGGGACCTCAGTTTAATAAATCATCCAAAAGACAGCACCCTTGACAAAACTGCACTCTCTCAATATTGCACTGGAATGTCGGCCTAGGTGTGCGCGCTCTGGGGTAATGTTCCTTGCAAGGTGTTCAGATGCAGCAATCCAGAACACACCTTACAAGGAACGAACAGGCAGTGTACAACCAACTATCCCTTTAAACAAATCCACATGCAACAATCCTAAAGGGACTGTACAGCGCAACAAAACAGAAAAAGGATTGAGGAGGAACATTCCTCTGGCCTGCAACTTGAATTGATAACCATCTAACTCAGAGTCACAGGTGCCACCCTGGAGTAACTTCATTGCAGTGTTAATGTAAATTTACTTGTGACAGTAAAGATTATTATAAACCACTGGTGACAGGGCAAAGCTTCTTGAAATAATAACCTGCCCAAGCAGGTCCCTCTACATACCAAACCGATTATAAAACGTCCCATGGTTTATTGACGCCCATGATAGGCAGGCAACTTTCTAAGTCACAACACTTCAAGCTTTCTACAGACCAATACATTAAAATGGATCTTTTTGAAAACAGGTCTATACATGAAGCAGAATCCACTCAGCGACGCATTGAAAGGGTCTGGGGAACGGCAGTAGACATGTTAGCTTCAAAGCAGAAGCAAAGGTGGAACAGCCCAATGTAAAGGGAATGTTGAGACCATAGTCTGAGCAGTTGGAGCAGTGGAATACTAGTTACGTTAAAGCTTTAAATGAATTGGCCAGACCAGCCTGGGAGTAGTGGGCGCAATTCTGGTCACCGTATTTCAAAAGAGGCACTTGCATAATGGAATGGATGTAATGAACACATCAGGAATGAAGGTTGGCCCAAGAAGAGGGGATGACGAGACAAGCTGGTCTAAGCCAGCAATGCCCATGGCCCATAACGGAGTATTAAACAAAGCATCAAGAGTCTGAAAAGGTTACGGGGACATCATCAGGGTGCTTAACGTTTTAAACAATTTAGATAAGGTGGACCTAAAATAGTGTAAACCGGATTGATAGCACTACGGGATGTAAAACCGACAAAAAGTCAATTTTAACACAGTTAAACATTGGGGAAAAATATACATGCCAGGAGGCAAAGCACTGTGGTCAAAGATAATCGAGAAGGGTGGCACGATGGCACAGTGGTTAGCACTGCTGCCTCGCGGCGCTGAAGACCCGGGTTCGATCCCAGCCCCGGGTCACTGTCCACGTGGAGTTTACACATTAGCCCTGTGTTTGCATGGGTCTCACCCCCACAACCCAAAGATGTGCAGGCTAAGTGGACTGGCCATGCTAAATTGCTCCTTGGTTGGGAAAAAAAATAATAATTGGGTACTCTAAATGTTAAAAAAAAAGACAAATCGAGAAATTGGAACATACGTAGTGCCAACCTTGGCAAGCAGACTTTTCCTCACGTTCTATAAATGCAGCACTGCATTGTTTTTCAATTATCCTCCTTCCCTCCTGAGCTTCAGGGGGAGGATGGTGGTGCAGTGGCAATGTCATTGGACTAGCAATCCAGAGGCTCTGGGACATGGGTTCAAATCCCCCACTGGCAGCTGGTGGAATTTTGGAAAGCTGGCCATCAGTCACGATCCGTTTTTGTGAAAACCCATCTTGTTGACCTCACGTCCTTCCGGGTGGGAAATCTGCCAGCCCTTACCCGGTCTGGCCTACACATGAGCCCAGATGCACAGCAGGCGGGTCGACTCTGGACAGCACTCTGAAAAGGCTCAACAAGCCACTCAGTTTGAGGGCAATTAGGGATGGGCAATAACCCACGGCCCAGGAAATAATTTAAGAATCTATTTCCCAGACCGCTGTGTAAAATCTACAAGAGAAATCACATTTATTTTGTTGCAGTAGCTCCTCTAGCAAGCAGGCTACAGAAAAAGAACGGCACAAGGCGGCTCAAATATCCTCTCGTTACTTCAAAATATTCCAGCACACTAAACTGTTTTTTCTTGGACAAGGTGTTTTACAACGAGTGAAAAGCTTCTATTTAAAATGTTATAGGGCAGCACGGTGGCGCAGTGGGTTAGCACTGCTGCCTCATGGTGCCGAGGTCCCTGGTTCGATCCCGGCTCTGGGTCACTGTCCGTGTGGAGTTTGCACATTCTCTCCATGTTTGCGTGTGTTTCGCCCCCACAACCCAAAGACATGCAGGGTAGGTGGATTGGCCACGCTAAATTGCCCCTTAATTGGAAAAAAATGAATTGGGTACTGTAAATTTATAAAATTTAAATTTTTATTTAAAAAATTGAATGCCGTGTAAATAAACAACAAGTCTGTCAACCTGGCAAATATCTCTTCCCTCTCCTCTCAAAATAGATATATAGAGGAGTCGCGGTACATTTGGTACACATGCTGTTCTGGATTGACTACCAGACAAATCAAACTCTCTCTCTAACCCGCATAAAGCAGTTATTCCCTATCGGAAAACAACAATTCCTGGTATGCAACAGTCCTGTTTAATATTCCAGCAAAACGGAATGTGGTGTACCTTCGGATCACGTGCACATCTCAGATCTGCTCACATCATTTCCAATCCCGTTTCGAGATTGCATCATCAACCTGCCAAGGGGGTGAGCATAAACAGCTGGAACATCAGCCACCAATCTTCACTAAAGCCATGCCGCCTGCTTTGCCAGAACGTAATTCTTGTTTCGCTTTTGAAACTTATTTCTGCTTCCTCCCCTCGCTGCAGAAGCCATTACGCCCATTGTTAAAAGTAATGGCGAATGAATGGGCGGTGGAAGCAAGATGCACTATTTTGTAATGATCAGGAGTTACCTTCAGCAGCTGGAGGGGTGGGCAGTAACCAAAAGGAATGGCAACAATCAGATGGCGGGGCTATATATGGGCATGCACCTGCAGCAACCTGGTCACGCCACAGGCGCACAAGCGGAATAGCTCGAGACCTCCAGGGCATCCAATAGCAAGCAGTGCAGATAACTTACGCGGAGACTTGAGGTTTACCAAAGGCTCAGTGTACGTTGCTGGGGCACTGATCAGGTCCGTCCCAAATTCAATCTCAAGCAACGTGTTATGGCATTCACATCAAGTCCCAAGGGTGCTGCAATTGGCCTCGGTACGCAGCAAGGTAGCACGGTGAAATAAATCGCCCAGAATTTCCAGTCCTGACTGCTACCCAATTAGAGTCATGTGCAGATGGCAGGAAAAGACAATATTAGGCTGGACAACGATGCACCACACAGCTGAACAGTCTCCTGCACCCACTATGTAGACACAAATGAAAAATTACTATTTGATTAAGGTACCCGTGGTTCGCCAAGAAATTGCACCTCTGCAAAAGCCCACCATATTTAGCTCCGGGTTAGAGAATGCAAAACACAGTGGTAGATGCCCAGGCAAAAAGCAATTCAATCAGTAGAGCAGATGGTTCATTCCACCTGCAGTTGGGAAGTCAGCAAGCTGCCTCCAGATTATAGACACGTGCTTCAGTGTCTGGAACATTGCAACAGTCTGCAAGGAGCAGGACTAACTGAAAACTCTTGCAAGATGCGTTCTGATGGAGATGAGGGACTAATCAATTCTTCACAGGTTTGTTACGGCACAGGAGGGCATTCAGCCCAATGTGTCTGCACCGGTTCCCGGAATGAGCATAGAGTGCTATTCTCCTGCCTTTTCCCCAAATCCCTGCATAGGGGCTGTTTAGCACAGGGCTAAAGAGCTGGCTTTGAAAGCAGACCAAGGCAAGCCAGCAGCACGGTTCAATTCCCGTAACAGCCTCCCCGAACAGGCGCCGGAATGTGGCGACTAGGGGCTTTTCACAGTAACTTCATTTGAAGCCTACTTGTGACAATAAGCGATTTTCATTATTTCATTTCATTATTGTTTCTACGCAAATAATCATCTAGTGCCCTCTTGGATGCCTCGACTGAACCTGCCCTCCACCACACTTGCAGGAAAAAAGTTTTCTTGCATTTGCGTTTGCTCCTGTTGATTCTTTTACGAGTGGGAGTGGGAACAGTTTCCCCCTGTCTACTCTGTTCAATGGGTTCCTCAGAAAACCATAGAGGGAATATAGGCTCAAATGAAACAGCACAATAGAACTAATTCTTTCATTATAAATAGCAAAGCACCCAACTAGTTTTTATATAGCAGCTTTAACCAAAAAAATCTCATGGTGCTTCAGAGCAACATTTTCGACAATAGTCAGAAGTGTGCTTTTAAAAAAATTTAGACTACCCAATTAATTTTTTCCAATTAAGGGGCAATTCAGCGTGGCCAATCCACCTACCCTGCACAGCTTTGGGTTGTGGGGGTGACGCCCACACAGACACGGGCAGAATGTGCAAACTCTACACGGACCCAGAGCCAGGATCGAACCTGGGTCCTCAGCGTCATGAGGCAACAGTGCTAACCACTGCGCTGCCCACGTCAGAAGTGTGTTTTAAGGAGCATCTTAAAAAGGATGGGAGTTTAGGGAGGGAATCCCAGAGAGTAGGGCCTAAGCAGCTGAAGGCACAGACACCAATGGAGGAATGATTAAAGCTGGGGATGCTCGAGGCCAGAACGATATTGAAGAGTTACAGGGCTGGAGGAGATTGCAGGCTGAGGGAGGGGCAAGACCACAGAGATTTAAAAACAAAAATGAAGATGTCGTTGCTCAATTGGGAGTTAATGTAAGTCGGCAAGAGGGTTGATAGGGGAGCAGGACTCAGAGAATCAGGATACAGATTAGTCATGTCTAGAGGCAACTAGTGCATGAACGAGGGTTTCAGCAACAGATTAGCTGAGACAGCAGTCAGGCGGTTTTAGAGGTGGAAGATTTTCGTGATGATCATGGGGAATGAAGAAATATTTAACCACTGATAAGAACAATAGAGCTTCCCATGGGAGTCCACCAGTCTACACAGTGATGAGAGATGACCCTAACCATGCAAGAATGTGGTGCTTTGCGAGTGGGGTGTTTGTTCATGCAACGGACAAGAGTACAAGTGGAAGTCTGACCGACCAACCCACGTCTGCCTTCATCAGTGGCACAACTGAGGTTCCAGCAACTCAACAGCATTACAGACCCACGAAACCATAGCCTCAATCCAAGAGCAAAATTAGGAGTAAAGCAAATTTGTGAACTCTAGGCTGAATACTTGGCTTAATAACACTGCAAATGCAAGCTGCTCCCAACAGAATAAAGTGCTGGAGCGCAAAGTAAAGATATTGAAAATCTCCACCCACACTGGTACCCAAAACCATGTGTTTTGGAAATATATTTTGTTAAGATTATCTGTCGAGACAATCGGAGCTGTGCAGTGCCCTGACCTTAGTGCTGCTGGAAGTGTAGAGATAGGTCATCGATACAGTACGATCGCCAGACCTCATCCATGTTAATACAGGAAACTCCAGAGTTGTACAGTAAAAAAGAAGAACATTTGTTCCTGTTTATGTTCTAGGCAACGTTCTGATGATATCTGAAAATCTGTCACGTCCAGTAACATTACAGCAGTAAAGTACCAGTCACATGTTTCACAAGAGGGTACGGTGACATGTTTTGCTGGAAAGGTATTTGAGAATTCACGATACAGTAAATATGAACAATCATATCTTCGCTCTCCAAACAAATCACAATTTTACCTAATTTTAGCGCATGCTTGACCGATTTATATTGCTGCATAATTTTCCATTCCAACACATGGTGGTAGCCAATTACGTGCCAGTAAGTGCCCTCGGGTTTTGTGGATCTATTAATCTTCCGCTAAAGCTTTGGTGGGAAACCAGAGAGATTGTCAGTCGTTGAGCTTTCTGCTGGTCAAGGCAGCAGGCTGGTGGTGATCGTGTGGAATGTTAGGCCCAAAGTGATTTCCACTGGTAAGGGAGGAACCTTGCTTCCTTCAATATTTCCAGCTCCCGGGCAGCATGGTGGTGCAGTGGGTTAGCCCTGCTTCCTCACGGCGCCAAGGTCCCAGGTTCGATCCCGGCTCTGGGTCACCGTCCATATGGAGTTTGCACATTCTCCCAGTGTTTGCATGGGTTTTGCCCCCACAACCCAAAGATGTGCAGGCTAGGTGGATTGGCTACGCTAAATTGCCCCTTAATTGGAAAAATTGAATTGGGTACACTAACTTTAAAAAAAAAAGTAAAAACATATTTCCAGCTCCCTACAGTTTGTGTTGAAAACGAGGCTAGCATCAGTACCCGATTTATTTTGTCGCTTAGTCTTACTCTTTGCAGTCTTGGCCCACTTGAGACTTAGCTCGACATCTGTGTCTTTAACATAGGAAATAGAAGGTGTAGGCCATTCAGCCCTTCAAGCCTGTAGTCCCAACCGTGCCCACCGCTCGAACCTGGTACTGCTGGCACTGTAGTAGAGCTGCTGACCATCCGCTTGGCAGCTCACATAAGATGGGACTTCCTCCCATGATAAGAAGGAAGTCTTGCCTTAAGCAGCTCACTGCATTAGATAGCTGCAGGGCAGCCGATAGTATTGTGGACAAACTAGCCGTGAAGCTGGGGTGGGGAAGCCAGGGGCCACGACGGGCAAAATTAGGTCTTTCCCCTTCCTCAAACTGGCAGGATATCAAATAGGGCAACATAAGGGAATTGATTGCGTAGTGGCATTGTTAGTGCTTGCGTAATCCAGAAACCCAGGTTAAAGACCAGAGGACTTGGGTTCGAATCCCACTGTGGCAGATGGCATCAGACAGCGTAAAATAAACCATTCCTCTATTCACCGTGATGTTGAATATAGACTCGTGACATGGCCACTCTACACAAACGGGAATTATAGTTAAATAAAGTGTACACATTCAATTATATTCAACTGAAGTCCATGCTGTAAAAATGCCTAGTCATATGTATACACACATTAGACTTCCATGTTTCACATTCTATTTTTCTTAACAAATTTTTTCCCTTTTTATGAAGTTGAGGAGTACCATTAACAACCGGTTTCGATTTTGTAAGTCGAGGAGTACCATTAACAACTGGTGGCACAGTGGGTTAGCCCTGCTGCCTCACGGCGCCAAGGTCCCAGGTTCGATCCCGGCTCTGGGTCACTGTCCATGTTGAGTTTGCACTTTCTCCCCATGTTTGCGTGGGTTTTGCCCCACAACCCAAAGATGTGCAGGCTAGGTGGATTGGTCACGCTAAATTGCCCCTTAATTGGCAAAGATTAATTGGGTACTCTAAATTTATATTTAAAAAAACAACTGGTTTAGATTTTGTACTAAAGTTTAAAATATATTTATCGGGCTGGATTTTGCTCAGTGTCGTGGTCCCTTGCTGCCCCACCCCAGTTTAATAAGTCAATGGGGTGTCTATCCACAATACCACCGGCTGCCCCAAAGCTGCTTAGTGCTGTGAGCAACTTAATTGGCTTAAGACAAGACTTCTCCCCCATCTCGGGAGGAAGTTCTACCCCAAGAGAGCTGCCCGACGTCTCCACTGTCCCCGGTGAAACCAGAGACCGGTCAGGAGCAGGCCGGATTTGGAATGCAAAACCCATTCCATTGAGCAGGCCGGATTTGGAGTGCAAAACCCAGTCCATTGTGTGGATATTCTATATTAGAGAACTTTATTCCGCAAACAAAACATCTCTCAGCACATGCCTGGGTGCTTCACATTCAAAGAATTAATTTTTGATGTACAGTCATTGTTGTGCTGGCAGACTAGGCAGTCAGTCAATTTGCACAAGATCCCACACACAGGCACAAGTTGAAAGACAAATACTTTTGGTTATGTTGGCTGAGAGAGAGCAAGCAAAATTGTGGAAATGTTAAATAAATATTTTGCATAGATTTTTTTTTACAAATAATAGTGAACGCAAAAAACCAAGATCAACGTTGACCAATAGGACCCCCACACATAGCTAATTGGGATTCTGGATGTGGTCATTTTTTTTTTTTTTTTTTTTAAAAAGAAGTGTAACACATACAGGGCAGGATTTTCCGATTCTGGGGCGATGTGCCCATCCAGCGTGGGAACAGTTGCGTCTTACGCCAGAAGAAAATGGCGTAAAACGGCAGATTCCCCATTTTGTTGGGGGCTAGCATGTTGGCAACGTAGAGCACCCTGCTCTAGCTGCCAATACGGCCCGGAGAATTGCCGGGTCCGTGGCCACGCATGTGGACACCAGCATATTGCAGCGGCCGCGCCGTGCTACAACCCGCAAAATAGTCCCCCCTTTCGGCTGGCTCGCGCGCCCTGGATCCCCCTCGCCCCCCCCAACCCAGTGCCCCCAGCCTCTGATAAAGTGCCCCCTGCCCACAGATTGGCCCTCTCCTGGCTGGCGGCGCTGGACTGAGCCCGCAACCGCCACGCCGAGTTCCCGAC
The DNA here is from genome assembly GCF_047496885.1 of Scyliorhinus torazame. Lineage (NCBI taxonomy): Eukaryota > Metazoa > Chordata > Chondrichthyes > Carcharhiniformes > Scyliorhinidae > Scyliorhinus > Scyliorhinus torazame. The sequence goes on from NC_092712.1 coordinate 305,293,303, forward strand.
AGACGAGACCACACGTGTCCCGCGCCGTCTGGAACGCGGCCAGTTGGGGGCGGTGCATCTGGGGTGGGGGGGGGGGGGGGGGGGGGAGAGGGGCTCAGGCAATGTCCTGAGGGTGTCGATATGTGGTGGGGACGGAGCATCGCAAAAGCGGCGCTGCCCCCGATTTGGTCGGGAACTTTGATTCTCTGGCCGATCGCCGAACGCGATTTCAGCGTCGGCCACTGGAGAATCCAGCCCGAAGGCTTTTTGCAGCTTATCTCAATACTCAGTCACAAGGCATTCCTTTTGTGGGTTTGTAGATAAATTGATAAAATGTAAAGCAGGGTGCGCAATTGGTCCTTTATTCAATGGTAAGGCGAGTGGAAAAGAACACATTTGTTAAGCATATATGCACAAAAAGCATGTTTACATGTGCGAGTGCATACAAGGTATTTTCCAATGAAGTTAGAGCATGTGGCTGAAATGAAGTTGCTCAAGTGAGCAATATCTAATGAGCAGCTTAATTGGCTTCAGGCAGGACTTCCACCCCTATCTTGAGAGGAAGCCCCACCTGTACTCAATGGAGGATACGAGAAATTGTTCAGGCTGTGAATTAGTCAGCGGAGTCTGGGATAGGAGTTCCTTAACTGTGCTGTGGGTGTGGGACAGCTGCAGCAAGTGCGGCACACATGTTCGAGGGAGAGAATGACAACTCGGTAACCATAGACCTGTTGGCCAAACGCCATTTGTTATGAAAACTTTTTTAAGCATTTAGAAATGAGTGGGTTAAATCAAAGGGCAAGTCATCTTTAACAATGCTTTCCGGTGGTGAAGAGTCCAATCAGACAGATTGAAGAATTGAAGAGCGAACGCCGACATGGTCCATGTGGATTTTCAGAAGGTGTAAGAAAAATTCAGGCATGTGATAAAAGAGGGAACATAACAACAGAAGGTTAGTTGACCTTCAAGAAAATTTTCGCACACGGAGAGCCACATGCATGTCCAGAAACACAGGCATGTAGGCTCCACTGATTTTAACAGCCCGGTCTCATTAACGTGCCATTTGCCGACTTCTCAAACTAAATCCCAGCGGTTAAAATTAGGTGGCAGGAGGCTGCCACCAAGACTGGCATAAAGGAGAGTCTCTGAGGAGCGACATCTGGTTAAAGTCGTCTCCTTCTGGGCCAGCAGGAAACTAAACAAAAAATAAACTGAAACGTGGTGTTCTCTTTGGCCCTGGCATCCGTTCCCGACAGGTTTGACCCGAGGCAGAGGCTATCACTGCTCCACCACTCAAATACAAGGTTAAAATAACAAATTGATCTAATATTGCAGTCAGTCAGGGGAAGAGGGGGGGGGGGGGGGATTAATTGAATTAAGCTGCCAGGAAGTCTACCCATCTAACATAGATGCTTTACCAAGAGTGCTACTCACGTGCTACATAGAGAGTGAGGAATATTCCGGCCAGGCAAAATCCCTCAAAAAACCTTAATGTGCTGAACATAGTCACATTCACGGAAAGAGCCACTATCAATCCAAAGACCAACATGAACATGACTGAGAGCAAGAGCACCAGCTGCCGGCCAATCCTAAAGAATTGAATGGAAATTAGATTAGAAGGCAGGCTCTAACGGCAATATTAAGATGCTCTTATATTTCACAAATGGCGCCGGACCCAGGTCACTGTCCGTGTGGAGTTTGCACATTCTCCCAGTGCCTGCATGGGTCTCACCCCCACAACCCAAAACATGTGCAGGGTAGGTGGATTGGCCACGCTAAATTGCCCTTTAATTGGAAAATAGAACTGGATACTAAAAAAAAAAAAAAAAAAATTTCCCCCAATAATAGAAAAATAAAACCCAACAGTAAGGCCCTAAACTTTAAGACAGGTTCACCAAAAGACAAAAACTGGATCAATCTCTAGTTGGTCCCACCCCCACCAAATATGCCTTTGTCGCTTGAATGTAGAAGCCTCAGGTTTTTCATCAATCAATCGTGAACAGAACAATTGACATGAGAGAAACATAAATCTTACTGGGGTACAAAACCCCATTTAAATCAGACTCCAAAACGTGGAATTGCCCAAATATAATTGATATTCAACTGCAGGTATTTACAAGACAGGAAAAAAAAACCCCAGAAAAAGCTGTTGAACTTACCAATCTGCTAAGCTTCCAGTTACCAAATAGCCAATTATCAATCCAACCAGCAACGAGAACTTGGCAATATGGACCTTCCATGCAGAATTGCAAACCAGGTGCCACTGGAGGAGGGAATAGTAACAGACTTAGAACATTGTGAATAGTAAGCACGGTTTCAGTGCCAAAATAATCATGCTGGTTGGTAACACATTGTTCCTGCAGTTTGTTTGGGCTAATTCAGTCCTTTTGATGGATGATTAACGGTATTGGAAATACTGCAAGTACAGCTCTCCCTCCACCCTCCCTGCCATTTGTCCATTATGGCGGCGTACATAAAACAGCGATCAGCTCCAGGTGCAAGTCACTTTCTCCCGTGACTCTACCTTTTCCCAACACCTCCCAAAAACAAATAATCTTCATCACCTTGTTAAAACATGCTGCTGTGCAGAGGGACCTGGGTGTGCTGGTGCACGAGTCGCAAAACGTTGGTGTGCAGGTGCAACAGGTGATTAAGAAGGCTAATCGAGTTTTATCTTTCGTTGCTAGAGGGATGGAGTTCAAGACTAGGGAGGTTATGCTGCAATTGTATAGGGTGTTGGTGAGGCCGCATCTGGAGTATTGTGTTCAGTTTTGGCCTCCTTACCTGAGAAAGGACATATTGGCACTGGAGGGAGTGCAGAGGAGATTCACTAGGTTGATCCCAGAGTTGAGGGGATTAGATTATAACGAGAGGTTGAGTAGACTGGGACTGTACTCATTGGAGTTTAGAAGGATGCGGGGGGATCTTATTGAAACATATAAAATTATGAAGGGAATAGATGCGGGCAGGTTGTTTCCACTGGTCGGGGAAAGCAGAACTAGGGGGCATAGCCTCAAAATAAGGGGAAGTAGATTTAGGACGGAGTGTAGGAATTTAGGACGGAGTGTAGGAGGAACTTCTTCACCCAAAGGGTTGTGAATCTCTGGAATTCCTTGCCCAGTGAAGCAGTTGAGGCTCCTTCTTTAAACGTTAAGAAAAAGATAGATACTTTTCTAAAGAATAAAGGGATTCGGGGATATGGTGTACGGGCCGGAGAGTGGAGCTGAGTCCCCAAAGATCAGCCATAATCTCATTAAATGGCGGAGCAGGCTCGAGGGGCCAGATGGCCTACTCCTGTTCCTAGTTCTTATGTACAAAGCATGACTATTTCCATCTTGATTGACGTAGTCTCAATTTTCTAATATCGTGAAATTCCTGTTCCCTCCCATTCCTTTAAAAATACTACTGATAACAATCAGCATGACGAGAGGAAAGAAACATGAAGTCTGACTCTTGAATCAGCAACACAGCACATCTTTAAAAGGGTGAAAATTAGAAGCAGAGATGTTCATCTGAAAAGCTTCATCTTTTGTACTTGTTTTAAATGCAACTCACTTGACATGCTCATTCATGATTTACCACGCATTGGATAACATGCATAGCTCATGTACTGCTATGCGAGCTAAGTACATACTGATAACAGATGGGGGCGGCACAATGATGCAGTGGTTAGCACTCCTGCCTCACGGGCTGAGGACCTGGGTTCGATCCTGGCCCTGGGTCACTGTCTGTGTGGAGTTTGCACATTCTACCCGTATCTACATGAGTCTTATCCCCACAACACACAGATGTGCAGGTTAGAAGGACTGGCCATGCTAAATTTCCCCCAATTGGAAAAGAAAATGAGAATTGGGTACTCAATTTAAATAAATAAAAAATATTGATAACAAGATTACCATTGAGGTGAAATGCATCTAACAGTAGATATTTGTTTTGGGTTTTGCAAGTGCTAATTAAATGTTTCATTTACTCTGCAAACAAATGGAATATGTTCAAGCCTTATGCCTTTTTTAAAAATTACCTAGGGGTTTCGGGAGCCCATTGCTTTCTCCATAGCAATGTCTCAGCCAATCAGCTGACTTAACAACCAATCAGCATCCTTTTCTCTTGTAGTGTAAATTGTTGTGATGGTTTGAAATTTGGCACTCTTGTATTTGTCCTGATTGGCACTCTGTCCTGATGAGTTCAAGACAAAAGATTGACAACTTTGAACACTACTATAAGCTTCACTGATATCTCACGATGATACTGAACAAGGTTATACTGTTGACACAAAAATTAAAAGGGCGTTTTAGGCAGGAAGAACTTGGAACAATCTTTTTCAAAACGTCTTTTTATTCAATAACTTGGGTCTTGGCGGAGGACTGAGGAGAACAAACCACTCTGTTCTCCCACATTTACTCAATACATTGCCAACCTTCTTCAAACAGACCAAGCCGTGTGGTGCGTGCAGGTTCTGTGCATTTAGGAGGGTGTGCATGTGCTGATTACGGATAGCGATATAAAACCACAGCATCATTGCAAAATAAAGGAATGGTTTACACAGCATAATGATATGCTTTTGCCAGCCTGATACAACTGCTGTTGTTGGGAGCAACACATCCGCTACTCCCAGAAAGTTCAGCGCCAAATAGAAAGACAGCAAAAGAAAGGTTAACGGGTCTCTCTGACCTCCGATTTTTAAAAATTCTGTCGGTTGTAACTCTTAACTGGTATTGCGATCTGTACGTGTGGGATTAAGCAGCACAAGACCAACATCAAAACAATTATGATGCTACAGCACATAACCGTTAAAATATACCTTACATCTACTGAAAACTGAATTTATTGCAATTGCAAATGCTTCCAGTGGCGCAATGACATTTACAATTACCCATCTCAGAGTGTACCCCACACAAAGTGCACAATAGGAATGTGCTGTGTAACCACAATCCCGATTCATGACCCTACCCTCTTATAAGCTGCATAAAGTGATGGTAGGATTCAATTTACACAGAAGACTCTTTTTACAACTAGACTACGCTGGGGCAATATTTCACAGCATCAAAAGCTTTCTGATAAATTGGTTAAATGCAAATTCACTTAGAGAAACAATGAAGTCCAAGTAAAGTTGTCATGTAATCAGATGGGGATACAAGGATGTTAATCTAAATCACTTTTTTTTTTAAACTACAGTGGTTGGCATTGCTGCTTCAGAGTCAGGTTTCAATTCTGGCCTTGGGTGACTGTGTGAAGTTTGCACGTTTTCCCCAAGTGTCTGTGGGTGTTCTGGTTTCCTCCCATGGTCCAAAGATGTGCAGGTTCGGTGGATAGGCAATGCTAAAATTGCCCCAGTGTTAAAAGATGTGCAGGTTAGGTGGGGTTGCAGGAATAGGGCAGAGGAGTGGGCCTAGGTAGGGTGCTCTATCGGAGGGTCGGTGCAGACTCGATGGGCCGAATGGCCTCGTTGTGCACTGTAGGGATTCTATGAAAATCAGCATGCGATCAGACAGAATTGTAACCAAGTACAGAAAACTCCCAAAAATGTATGGGCGCTTTCTGGAACTTGGAAACCAACAAGTGCCAGATTTTCCCCACAGGGTTAAAGTTGCTCTAATATGAAGCCTCCAGGCTGCTAGTTCTTCAATGGGTTGTAAAACGTCGAGACACAACTGCAGCATCTCTTGCCTTCCAGCTGCAGGATTGCCGGTCCGGTTAGGCTGGCTTTCAGTACCTCCTGTGGTGCTGGGGCTCTAAAGCAAGTTACAATTTACGGAATGCCCAGAGATTTGGGACCTCTGCCACACATACCTCCAAGCCCGATGTGCAACACAAATCCTCAGGTGGGCTCCTTTTCTGTCAGAACGTGAACGTGCGCCATTTGAGTGACACCAAATTTATTTCGTTTTTTAAAGTTTTTTTGTTTTTTTTACACAGAGGGGTACGTTAATAACCTTTAAGACTTATCATCTGGATAGACACATGCACAGATGGGGTATAGAAAGATACAGGCGTTTGGTCTGGACGACGTGCTCAGCGCAGGCTTGGAGGGCCGAAGGGCCTGTTCCTGTGCTATATTGTTCTTGGTATTTCTTTTTTTTTTATAAAGTCAATCACATTTTAAGAGCAAATTGCAAAAGTGCTTTTCAGCTGGACATAGCAAGTACTGTCAGTGCATTGAAAAATAATCTTCTGAATGACTTAAGGTAACCTGTTTCATGGACATCTTATCCCTCATTTACCAAATTCCCAGGCATTTCCTCAAATCACAGGGTAACTATAATCCTCTTACAGGCTTGGAGATTCAGACAGCAAAATAGCTCCTCCGCCAACATCACCCAGAGAGCCAATACAGTCCTTGCCTTTCACGGCTTGTGGCAAGGTAGCACAGTGATTAGCACTGTTGCTTCACAGAGCCAGGGTCCCAGTTTCGATTCCCAGCTTGGGTCACTGTCAGCGGTAAAATCTCGTTTAATTATTTTTTTTCCCCCAACACGGCATGGTAGCACAGTGGTTGCTTCACAGCGCCAAGGTCCCGGGTTCGATTACCACTTGGGTCGCTATCTATGCGGAGTCTGGATATTCTCCCTCGGTCTGTACGAGTTTCCTCCGGGTGCTCCGGTTTCCTCCCACAAGTCCCGAAAGACGTGCTGTTAGGTGATTTGGACATTCTGAATTCTCCCTTTCCCGAACAGGCGCCAGAGTGTGGCAACTAGGGGCTTTTCACAGTAACTTCATTGCAGTGTAAATATAAGCCTACTTGTGACAATAATAAAGATTATTATTATGCACAAAGCACGGGGCAGAACATCAAGAGACAAATTAGCAGCTGGTCCACACGGATTACCTTCCTCCCATTTCACTTCATGGTCTCAACATTTAAACATGCCCTATTCCCTCTTTCTCTTCAAGACATTGGCTCCCAAGAAGCAAATCACATCGAGGCGGTAGCTCAGAGGGGTCAGAGATTGGACAATCCCAGTGACAAACGCCAGCCTTGGCTCAGTGGCAGCATTTGCCTCTGAATCAGACGGTCACCAGTTCAAATCCCACTCCAGGACCTGAGCAGACAAACATTTCAGTGTGGCACCGAGGGAGTACTGCACAGTTCAGCAGGATGTTAAACTGAGCACCCCCTTTGCCTGGTCCCGTGGACACTGGAAGATTCAAAAACAATTTTTAGAGCAGGGTCTTTTCTAGCCCAACATTGGTCCTTCTACCAACCCCATTGAAACAGGTTACCCAGAAGTGACCCTTCATTGGGCCTTTAAGCAGATCCATCGGCCAGCCACGCCTCCGACTGCTGGATACATTAACGGCGTTCAAAAGGCATCTCAACAAGTACATGGATAGGATGGGTATTGAGCGCTCTGGCACCAGGAAGTGCTGAGGGTTTTGGCCAAGGGTGGTATCATGACTGGTACAGGCTAGGAGGGCCGAAGGGCCTGTTCCTGTGCTGTATTATTGGATTCACCAAGTCCAGAGAGTCATTACGGCACTGAAAAAAAACATTCATCCCATCAGGTTCATGCCCGCTCTCTGTAGAGCAAATACGGTCGGTCCCCATTCCCCTGCACTACCCACAGCAAGATTATTTCTTTCAAACGTCTACCAATTTCCTTTTGAAATCATTGATCGTTTCTGCTTCCACCATCCTCAGGCAACAAGCTCCAGGCCATTCCCATTCACTGCGTAAAAAGGTTCTTCCTCACGTGCACCCTGTATCTGCTAGCCATGACTTTGGTGTCTTCGCTTTCAGCTTGTGCCCTCACTTACCATAAACAGCCATTCGTTTAAATTACATTTTAACCAATGTCCTCTGACGCAGGTGTAGCCACTTAAAATGGCCAACTCCCGATTTAAAATGGTGAACGGCAAAGGCTGATGGGAAAGTCAGCCAACAGGACAAAAACGAGCAGCTGCAGGTTGGCTGTGTATTTACCTCTGGAAAGGCCAGACAAGATCGATACCAGCAATCATCAGCATAACAAAACACCATCCATCTGCATACTAATGAGCAATCCCCGGGAACAATAAGCAACATTTAGACACAAAGCAAAACCAGACTCTTCGGCGCCAGCAGAAGCCTACACAAAAGGAGGTGAACGACCACCTCAAGACCGCCCATCGATCAGGGAACCGCTCCAGCATTGGAGAAAATCGAACCAAGTGATTGGGACAAAGTCCAATCACTTGGGACCAGGTACAGGGTCCGCCCCGAAAGGCTGGAAGCACCTGGGGACTAAAAGAATTGAGCCCCAAGTTCAAGTCGCTCTCTTCTTCTTCGGCTCGCTTCCAGCTCTCTTCACTCTTCAGCAGCTGGTCGAAACTGTAAGTCTTACTTCAACGCTCGCTACGAGATAGGCGCTTCTAGCTACCAATCTGTACCAACTTCGAATCCCACAGGCTCAGAACCCGAACGAAAGGCCATTTGTTTCCCTGACCTGATGGGCCAGTTCCAAGTTAAGTATGGGCCTGTTAGTTGTAGAAGTAGCTTAAACATAGAATTTGTGCATGAGTAGTGATTACTGTGTATAATAAATGTGCTTTGATTTAAATCTTACTAATCGGTGTATTGGATTATTGATCATTACTCGGACTTGAACCACGTGGTGGTATCATAAAGATACCTGGCGACTCAAGAGCAAAGGTGATAAAACAGAGCAATTAAACTAAGGCAAAGTTAGCAACATAGGATTGACCCATGTCTCTTGGTCACTTGCTATCGGTGGGACATCGCTGTGCACAAATGAGTTACAGTACATTTGCCAGTATAACAGCAGGAATAACATTTCAAAAGTGATCCATTGTTCATAAAGTACTTGGGGACATTAAAAGTCCTTTATAAATAGAAGTTTTCATTCTTCATTCAGTACTGCAACCAATTACCAAACCATGATTCCGGCAAGTGCGGACTGCAGGTTGGGGAAGGGATCTCGCAATCACCTTCAAGGGCAATTAGAAATGGGCATATAAATCCTAACCTAGCCCATGACATTCTCACCCGGTGTAGGATTTATTTTTAATAAGCCTGATTAGCTTGGGTAAAGTTCCACTGGCTCAGGTCACCCTCTGGTATCTCTGCCAAGTGTCTATTCTGCACAGAGCAGTTTCTGCTGTCAGACATGCCCAGCGTGGAATAGCATTGGTGCAGAGCTAGCCTTTTTGAATTAAAAGGGTAGGAAACCATGCAACGTAGGCCTAATATTTCTTGGCCAGTAATCCACGAGCAGCATTCAACATAGGGGATATCAATCGAGGGTCTAGAGCCACAGAGAACAGTTTAAGGAACCAGATGGAGAAACCTCACTGAGGTACAGAAACTAGCTTTGACGATGTCCTGAACGTTAATCCTACAACCGTGCCTACTTTTAATTACAGATTGGAGGTGTAAACACAGAAGAGATAACGGAATTAACTTTTTCAACCCAAAAGGTTCATAGATGTCGACGACAATCTGTTGGCTGGGGTGAGAACACGCTGGGAAGGTGAGGGGTGCAAAGGTATTTTTGAAATTCATGTCAGCACCTCTTTATCATTTTCTTGCTCCAAGCAACTCCTGGCAGTGGACAGCAAAACCCAGCATCAGAAAGCAACAACCAAAAGAGGGGTTTGTGGGTGTGGAGAAGAGAGAAATCGACCACAGCCGAGTAGCAGCAAGGTTGAGGGGGAAGTGGAGAACCACTAAGCAACGCGGAATTTTAAATTGGGCTCCCAATTGCTCTTGGAAGCATTCTGCCCTCCATTGTGGAATACAGAGATGCTTCGATATCCAACGCTGTATATTTACCCCCCCATCAAGCCTCTCCTGCCCATCCTGGGAATGGTGAGCAGAGACTGAATGCCTGCTAGCCCATTCTTTATTCTATGTTCTAATGCATGTGCTTCAGCAGCTAGCATTTGGAGGTGATTTGACCATTTAAAAAACATCAGAGCTGAGCCTGAACCGGTCTTTGCCCAACATCCCCGTGTGCATACCTATCCAGCGGGAGCCACCGCGTAGAAACCCCGACTGAATTTTCTCGTGGACGCCCAGGGACAGAGAGGATGACGCAGCATGCCAATTAAAATCAACACACACAAAAAGAACCAAATGGGAATTGAACCTGGAAACTGCTGCTCAGTGTTATGTCAGCTCCCTTATTGTCTAGAGAGCACAGTGAAACGACATTCATTTTCCCGATCAATTTTAGCACCGACACATGACAAGATACAATTGACAAATTCACCATTAAGGTGAGGGAAATGGCCCAATCGGAGTGCAGATAGCAGCAGGTTGCAGTTTTCCAATTTGCCTGTACAATAGATTAGGGTTGGATAACTCACCACGGAGGAGAATTTGAAACATTGACCCCCTGATCCCAAAATTTGGGAAGTTGTTTCATTTTGTTAAGAAAAGTTTCCAAATCACTTTTTCTCACCATGGGAGCGATTTAACAGGGAAAAGAGTCCTGTTTTGGGTGCACTTAGCAGTGGTGTCTCTCAGCGCCTGAAGTGGCATGACCCTACTATCAAATGGGGCTGCTGTCTTACGGCCTAGGCGAGGCTGCCGCCCATATCTCTTTCCCCCCCCCCCCCCAATCGCAGCCTCCGGAAACCCTCCCAAACCTAACTGCTCGGGTCCTCGAGCTCTCCCTCACCCCACCTCCAGGGCAGGGCACCCCTGGTAGTGCCAACCTGGCACCTTGGCAGAGCCAGACTGGCCGCTCACCGGTACCGGATCTCGCGAGGTGTCCCAAGCTTCGCATCTCGAAAGCGAGAGCCTCACTGCAGTCAGAGTCAGGCGCGACAAGGCCATTTGTTGGCGCCCAGATCTTTTTTGATAACTAGGAGACTGTAGAAGTGCATACAGTTGGTTCCACTTCATCATCAAGATGGATTAAATATGTTACTTTCTTGCTCCCACACACTTATCACAATATCTCAGGACAAGGGTTTATATCCTTTACCGGTGTCAAAAGGCAGGAACAGGAAACAAAGACCTCAAGTTTTCAGCAGCTCAAGAGGCCGATTTACACTTCTGTGGGGCCCAGTGTTTACCTTCATTTCGGCCTCCCCATCCCATGACAGCTGCTAACCCCGGCCGGTCGGCTCACCCAGTGGCTTTTGTCCCCGCCTCACACCTCGCCGTTGCTGGATGGCCTGGTCGATTCACCCCTCGTCTCCTCCCCTTGCTGCTTGGCAGCGGCCGACTGGCTGGCTCACCTAGGCTCAATCGCTTTTGCCCAGTGTGTCACCTTGCTGCTGCTGCAGGCTGGCCTGCCCTCAGCCCGGGGTCGAGTAGCCTGCTGGCCATGCCATACTTTGCAAAAGTAAATCACAGGATCTTGGCCTCCGCCTCTCTCCCTCTTCACGCGCATGTTGAACGTTCGGACTTCCCGCTGTAAGGGGATTTTGACCCGAGTCTGATTTCACAGTAACTTCATTGCAGTGTTAATGTTAAGCTGATTTGTGACACTAGTAAAGATTATTGTACCGTTCTGCATTGCCTGCTGAAAATGCAGAGTTATCAGGTTCCGATTGGGGCCCACAGGCACCAGCGTCCCCCCACCCCAATTAATCGGGACTTTGCACCCAGGCACGGCATGTTTAATTGTAAATCCGCCTCTGCAGCAGCTACTCCTTTGCAGTGAACAAATCCAGTGTCAACAGGAGCCACACCTGCATCATGGTGCAGCCTCACTGAGCTGCTAAAATGCTAGCCACCCCTCAATGAGCTACAAACGTTGGTAACAGGCGGTTAGCCCATCACCGCACAGTGGGATTAGCACGACACAACTTCCGTCCCCCAGCTCGCCATTCACCACACGATCACCTCTCATTTGGCTAAACTCTGAACAGGTACAGGCCCAAACGGTTCAACCTTTCTTGGCAAGATAAAAATTTCATCCCAGGTTATCAGTTGAGTGAGCCTTCTCTGAAACGTTTCTTCTCTGAAACGTTTCTAAAGCAATTATATCCTTTTTCAAGTAAGGAGACCAAAACTGTACACAGTACTCCAGATGTGGTCTCGCCCAGGCTCTGTAGAACTGCAGTAAAACATCCCTACTTTTATATTCCACTCCCTTTACAATTAACACCAACATTCCATTCTCCTTTCAAATCTTGCTGCGTCTGCAAACTAAATCATTGTGTACCACCCACTTTCTGCAATCTCTCTCCATTTAAATAGGATACTGCTTTTCAATTTTTCCTGCCAAAGTGGACAAGTTCACATTGTCCCACATTTATTTTAAAAATATTTTTATTCTCCTCCTTTTTCACATTTTCTCCCAAATTTACACCCACCAAAAATAAACAATAAGCAGTAATGAATGCAATGCCAATCCCCATATCAACAACAATCCCATCCTCCCACCAACCCCCAAACAATTGCCCGCATGTTGACAAACAAATAACAAAAGGAATCAGGAATCACCCATAGTCACCATTAACACACACGGTCGTTCCCCCCCCCTCCCACTAATGTTCGATGTTATCCAATTCTTGAAAGTGCATAATGAATAACGCCCATGAATTGTAGAACCCCTCCATCCTTCCCCTCAGTTCAAACTCAACCTTTTCAAGCGTTAGGAATTCTAGCAGGTCTCTCCACCACGCCAGTGCACAGGGTGGAGAGGTTGCTCTCCATCCCAACAGGATCCACCTTCGGGCGATCACGAGGTGAAGGCTACAACATCTGCCTCCACACCAGTTTCCAACCCCGGCTGGTCAGACACCCCGAATATGGCCTCCCAAGGGCATGGGTCCAGTTTCACGTGCACCACTTTAGAGATTACCCCAAACACTTCCTTCCTGTAATCCTCCAGCTTTGGATAGGACCAAAACATATGAACGTGATTTGCCCCCCCCCCCCCCCCCCCCCCCCAAACGTTCACACACATCTTCTACCCCCTCAAAGAGCCGGCTCATCCTCGCCTTTGTGAGGTGTGCTCTATACACCACCTTCAGCTGCATCAGCCCCAAGTCCCACTTTTATTATTACTCTCCTTCGGCCAAATGCTTGTCCACTCACGACCCATCTCCTCTTCCCCCCCCCCCCCCCCCCGCCCCCCCGCTTTGCAGACACGCCATCTCCTCGTGACAACTTACTTTTCTGCCTATCTTGATGTCATTGGCAAATTTATATTTAGCTACCATACATTCAGTCCCTTCATCCAAATCGTTGATGTAGTTGTAAGTACTGGAGGTCCTACTACTGATCTCTACGCCACTCCACAAGTTACAGCTTGCCAACCTATAAAAGACACATTTAGTCCTACTGTTTCCTGTTACTCTCACCAATCCTTTATCCATGCTAACATGTTACCCCCCTCCACTGTGTTTGATTTGATTTATGAGTACACGTACCGAAGTACAGTGAAAAGTATTTTTCTGCGGCCGAGGGAACCTACACAGTACGTACATAGTAGACATGTACATATGTGATATTATCTTGTGAAGCAAGCTTTGAGTCACCTTATTAAATGCCCTACATGTATACCACATCTACAGGGTCCCCTTTATCTACCTTGCTTGTTACGTCCTCAAAAGAACTCTGATAAATTTCCCTTTCACAAAACAATGCTGACTATACCCGATCCAATTATGGTTTTGTAAGTATCCTGCTTTAACTTCCTTAATAATAGGATCTGGTACAGGTATCGGAACGTCTATCCAGCATCGCAAATTCCGGAAGGACCCGAAAACCGGCTGCATTCTAAGCTGCCCCCCTCGGGAGCAATTTGAATAAAACCCTTTGATTCTTTATTTTTCATAGTGCATGTTAGGCACAGAACCCCCATGAACTGCCTAGATAAGGGGGTTCGGTACTTGCGATGTCCCCCTTACCTTGCTGCAAATGGGCAGCTCTATTTCCCGAGAGTTTGACATGTCTTGACTTCAGAGACTTTGTTTGAGAATAGCTGGAGCTATAATAGAAGCTGGCCTCCCACTCCAGGAATTAGAATAGAAGATTGAAGGCATAAATAAATCCATGGGAAAATCTTTGTACAGAAATTTTAGTCACTAGAAAATCTTAATTGAAATGCAATATGCGGGTTGAGAGACAGTGTCCAGACTATTCTATCGGAATATTGAACCATAAACAGAATCTATCAAGGAGACAAACCATACCTTGGCATCTCTCTCTCTCAATGGGTTTCACCTCAAGGGAATACAACATGAAGGGTACCTCATGACATATTTCATTTCTGGTTCTGACAAAAGGTTTCTACCCAGAACATAAACTCATTGTTTTTCTTTACAAATGTTGACAGGCCTGCTTTGTAGTTTCAGCACATTCTGTTTTTAATCCACTACATACAGTAGCCCTGGCTAAGCTTTCGTTCTGACAGTAGCATCCAGGCACCATGCATGACTGCATCTTGTATGGTCTTAGAATCACAGAGCCACAGGGTAGCCATTTGATCCATGTGCCTTTGGCAGCTCTTTCAAAGGGATACCCAAATAGTCCCACTCTTCATTTCTCTCCTCACTGGCAGGGAAGCGTTTCAGTTTTCCGATATAGATTGAATTCTCGTCAAACGGGCAGCAGGGTGACACAGTGGTTAGCGCCGCTTCCTCACAGCGCCAGGGACCCGGGTTCAATTCCGGCCTTGGGCAACATGCTGCAGGACTACAGGGGCCAAAGCGCAAGAAATGAGTCCCCCAGCCGGAGAGGTCGACCGACCGATTGGTGGACCCCGGCCGCGGGCCAGGCCGCATCGGAGGCCCCCCCCCTCCCCCACAGGCCGCCACCCGACCCTTCCACACGGAGTTCCCGCCGGCTGCGAGCAGGTGTGGACGGCTCCAGCGGGACTCGGCGTTTCCACGACGGCCGCTCAGCCCATCCCAGCTGAGAATCGGCAGGCCGGCCGCATAGAGCGACCCCCGACGTGCCAACCACACTAGCGCCAATGGCGGCGATTCTCTGCTCTGCGGAGAATCACATGCTGGCGTCGGGGCGACGTGGCCCGGTCGCGGGGATTCTCCGACACGGCCCAGGGCTGAAAGAATCCCGCCTGTAGCCTTCTATTTTAATAAATTGGAGATGGAAATGATAACTATTTTGCTTTGGGCATTAAGCAAGCTGAATGCTGTTTAATTATCTGCACAGAAACAATACAAAAATTATTCCACTCAGTCAACAGAATCTTGCATTAGCACGGCACGGTAGCACAGTAGTTAGCACTGTTGCTTCACAACGCCAGGGACTAGGGATCGATTCACAGCTTGGGTCCTTGTCTGTGCGGAGTCTCCACGTTCTCCCAGTGTCTGCGTGGGTTGCCTCCGTGTGCTCTGGTTTCCTCCCACAAGTTCCCAAAGACGTTGCTTGTCAGGTGAATTGTACATTCTGAATTCTCCCTCAATTTACCTGAACAGGCCTGTGGCAACTGGGGGATTTTCACAGTAACTTCATTGCAGTCTACTTTTTGTTTAAACATAGTCTTTATTGTCACAAGTAGGCTTACATTAACACTGCAATGAAGTTACTGTGAAAAGTTCCTAGTCGCCACAATCCAGCGCCTGCTTGGGTACACAAAGGGAGAATTCAGAATGCCCAATTCACCTAACAGCACGTCTAATCGGGACTTGTGGGGGGAAACCGGAGCGCCCGGAGGAAACCCACGCAGACAGGGAGAATGTGCAGACTCCGCACAGACAAACCGGGAACCAAACCCGGCCCCCCTGGAGTTGTGACGCAATAGTGCTAACCACTGTGCTACCGTTCCGCCCATTGCGACACTAATAAAGATTTTTATTTCCAAAAGCACTTATTTCTCGCATTTGTGATTTGGATTTGTTTTATCATTACGTACCGAGTTACAGTGAAAAGTATTGTTCTGCGTACAGTTCAGACAGATCATTCCATGGAGCAAACATAAATACACAATGTAAATACAGGAGTGCAGAAGGCTTATATAGATCAAGGTTCAAGAAGGCAGCTCACCAACCACCTCCTTCAAAGGCAATTCGGGAGAGGCAATAAACGCTGGCCTCGCTAGTGACACCCACATTCCATGAATTAATAATTTTTTTAAAACATAGATGTAAAATAGTGTTGGAAACAGGTTAAAATGGCAGCTGTTCATTATCCAACTTTAAAAAGGAGATAACAGACATAGAGATGACTTCTCTGTAAGAAAGTGTAATGTTTTTAAGTTAGGAATTAGATGGAAGCTTTTACTGGGACGGTCTGTTTAATATGCAGGAACAGGGCAGTCGACTACACTGATGTCTCCACAATTGTAGCACCGTACTCATTCTTTTTTCTTAAATCAACTGCTGCAATTATCTTTAATGTTGTATTTTATTTTGAAGGAAAATATTAGTCTGCACATCAGGAAGTGACATCGCTTTGAGCATTCCTACACTGTCAAGGGGAAAAAAAAGTCTAAGGGGCAAATAAAAACAAGAGGGCCCAGTCTGCTGCAGCTCTTTCTCATTCTGAACATGTCAGAAGAAAGAAACGCCATAGCAAAAGCTTACGTTACATTATTCCAACAGGGGAGGGGGGGGGGGGGGGGGTCACAGAATTGCAAAGCATCGCAGTTTATTGGACTATCTGCTTCAACTGGAGAAAGACTAAACTTTAAAAAGGGTAAATTAACCATTTGCAGACACTTTCTACCTCTTTCATGAACGTGCATTGTATTGGAAAGTATTATTTAAGAGGATTAATAAATAATACAGTAGCTTTCACTCCATAGCATTTAGATCCTAGAAGCGCAGCGTTGCTTTAATTTTTTGAGGGGAAGCAAAGAAGCAACAATACGTTAAACTCTCGGTTTAGAGATGCTGCTCAACAGGGCAGCTGGTAGCCCTGGGCTCAACTCAAGACACTGCGTACCCAATCACAAGTAGCACTGCTCCTTTGTGGGCAGTTTGATACCGAACATTCAACAGCTTAAACTGCCTAGCTTGTAATGCCCAGCTAAAGCAAGAACCATCCCTCAGTTCTTGTTGGTGTATCAAGTTCAACGTGACTTCGCTGACTTGGAGCAAAGATCCATGGTGGGAATAGAGAAAAAGCCTATTCAAACAATGGTCTTTCCTTTCCAATATCTTAGCTTTTAGTTGTGGTTATACCAGCCCTTTTTTAAAAAAAAATTTCGAGTACCCAATTCATTTTTTCCAATTAAGGGGCAATTTAGCGCGGCCAATCCTCCTACCCGGCACATCTTTGGGTTGTGGGGGCAAAACCCATGCAAACATGGAGAGAATGTGCAAACTCCACACGGACTGTGACCCAGAGCCGGGACTGAACCTGGGACCTCGGCGCCATGATTGCAGCAGTGCTAACTACTGTGCCACAGTGCTGCCCGTTCTACCAGCCTTTTGGTGGGGTTTCCGATCTCCATGTTATTCTGGATAGCCAGGGAAGGGTGGGGGGGGGGGGGGGCCTGGACACTATGTTGCTCCCTTCTCTTTGCCCTCCATGTCAGAACATTTACATTTTCTTCTTCCTTTAAAGCGGTGCAGGTTAGGTTATCGGTGCAGGTGGATCAGTGCAGACCTGATGGGCCGAATGGCCACCCCCTACACTATGATTCTATGAAGGTCACTAACAACATGTTGCCTTATTTTTGGTTCCTGTCCCGTCCCAAAATGAGTGGATTGGGCATTGAGTGGACAGGAAATGTGCTTGCCCAATAGGATAGCCATACTGTGGATTACTTCTGGGCAGCTAGGCCTTTTCCAAGCTGTTAAACAGTAGGTATCATTCCAGAGCTGCTATAGCTTTCAGAGCAAGGTTAAGTTATACTGCCGAGTCTGTGCTAATCTCAAAATGGAGGAAGAAGGATAAATCATAGTTTTCTATGCAAACATTTGCAGAAATTATGCCATTTCCCCAGTGAACAGTTAATCCAGGCAGATAAAATTCCACGTTCAAACAGTTACGTTGAATTAGTATGGCTATTCTAAATTGGCCTCAGTGCCCTGGTTGAGGGGAAGCAAATCAGCATTTCGGTTCCTGATTGGTAGCAGCTTACACCTGCTGGAAGTGGACGTGGAGGAGGTCAACATCAGGTTCTGCTGTAAAGCGCTCTGTGCCAAAGAACTTGTAGACAAGGCCTAATGCCCTAGACAAGTTCCAGTGCCCATGCATGTATAATGCACCGGGTACCTCCCCCCGTGGAAAGGCAATTCCATCAGAACTGGTCTATTTTGATTGGACTAATGAGGGTGACACTGGACCCCTGAGTAACCAGGACAGACACCAGCACAATAAGGAGGCTCAGCTAAACTAAAGGACGCTCAGCATAAAGCATAAATTTGTGCTCAATAATGTGGCTTGTATCTCACCGTGCCCATTGGGTGTTGGAATTGGAATGGGTGACAAGTAGGAATTGGTATGGGTGACGAGTAAATTGGCTATGAACAAAAATGCACAAAGTCCCACTAATGATGAAAAACATCATTCCAACAATGTTCAGTCAAAAGCTACTAAAACAGCCAGCTCTTTAGCAAAGGTATAAAAAAAAGGGTCCCAGTGAAAATGCCTGGAATGTGTTTTGAAACCGATTTTGCAGTTGTTGGGGGTGACACAGTGGTTAGCACAGCTGCCTCACAGTGCCGAGGACCCGGGTTCAATCCCGGCCCCAGGTCAGTGTCCATGTGGAGTTTGCACATTCTCCCCATGTTGGCGTGGGTCTCACCCCCACAGCCCAAAGATGTCCAGGGTAGGTGGATTGGCCACGCTAAACTGGCCCTTAATTGGAATTTTTTTATTTTTTTTATTTTTTAAATAAATTGTAATTATACTCGGAAAGCTGTAAAGCCCAGAAAAGGACACCCACAAGGTGGTCCCAAACCAAAATCTGAATTTCCTTTCATTCCTGCCGCATTGTTGTGCAGCCAAAAGCACAAGCGTCCCACAGGCATAACCGGCCTATCACCCTATCCACAGCATATGGAATGTCCTCTTGTTGAAGAATGTTGCTAGAGGTTGATTAATTTTTAATCCCACAGCGAAGTGCGCAAAAAGGAAAGGGTAAAGTCGAATGAACATGGTGCAAAATTGGATACAGCCAGCAGAATATCCCTCCCCAGACTGGATACAGCCAGCAGAATACCCCTCCCCAGACTGGATACAGCCAGCAGAATATCCCTCCCCAGACTGGATACAGCCAGCAGAATATCCCTCTCCAGACTGGATACAACCAGCAGAATATCCCTCCCCAGACTGGATACAACCAGCAGAACATCCCTCCCCAGACTGGATACAGCCAGCAGAACATCCCTCCCCAGACTGGATACAGCCAGCAGAACATCCCTCCCCAGACTGGATACAGCCAGCAGAACATCCCTCCCCAGACTGGATACAGCCAGCAGAATATCCCACTCCAGACTGGATACAGCCAGCAGAACATCCCTCCCCAGACTGGATACAGCCAGCAGAATATCCCTCTCCAGACTGGATACAACCAGCAGAATATCCCTCCCCAGACTGGATACAGCCAGCAGAACATCCCTCCCCAGACTGGATACAGCCAGCAGAACATCCCTCCCCAGACTGGATACAGCCAGCAGAACATCCCTCCCCAGACTGGATACAGCCAGCAGAACATCCCTCCCCAGACTGGATACAGCCAGCAGAATATCCCACTCCAGACGGCATACAACCAGCAGCATATCCCTCCCAGGACTGGATACAACCAGCAGCATATCCCTCCCAGGACTGGATACAACCAGCAGCATATCCCTCCCAGGACTGGATACAACCAGCAGCATATCCCTCCCAGGACTGGATACAACCAGCAGCATATCCCTCCCAGGACTGGATACAACCAGCAGCATATCCCTCCCAGACTGGATACAGCCAGCAGCATATCCCTCCCAGGACTGGATACAACCAGCAGCATATCCCTCCCAGGACTGGATACAACCAGCAGCATATCCCTCCCAGGACTGGATACAACCAGCAGAATATCCCTCCCCAGATTGGATACAACCAGCAGAATATCCCTCCCCAGATTGGATACAACCAGCAGAATATCCCTCCCCAGACTGGATACAACCAGCAGAATATCCCTCCCCAGACTGGATACAACCAGCAGAATATCCCTCCCCAGACTGGATACAACCAGCAGAATATCCCTCCCCAGACTGGATACAACCAGCAGAATATCCCTCCCCAGACTGGATACAACCAGCAGAATATCCCTCCCCAGACTGGATACAACCAGCAGAATATCCCTCCCCAGACTGGATACAACCAGCAGAATATCCCTCCCCAGACTGGATACAACCAGCAGAATATCCCTCCCCAGACTGGATACAACCAGCAGAATATCCCTCCCCAGACTGGATACAACCAGCAGAATATCCCTCCCCAGACTGGATACAACCAGCAGAATATCCCTCCCCAGACTGGATACAACCAGCAGAATATCCCTCCCCAGACTGGATACAACCAGCAGAATATCCCTCCCCAGACTGGATACAGTTGCAGAATATCCCTCTCCAGACTGGAGACAGCCAGCAGAATATCCTTCCCCAGACTGGATACAACCAGCAGAATATCCCTCTCCAGACTGGATACAACCAGCAGAATATCCCTACCCAGACTGGATACAGCCAGATTATCCTTCCCCAGACTGGATACAACCAGCAGAATATCCTTCCCCAGACTGGATACAACCAGCAGAATATCCCTCCCCAGACTGGATACAGCTGCAGAATATCCCTCTCCAGACTGGATACACCCAGCAGAATATCCCTCCCAGACTAGATACACCCAGCAGAATATCCCTCTTCAGACTAGATACAACCAGCAGAATATCCCTCCCCAGACTAGATACACCCAGCAGAATATCCCTCCCCAGGCTGGTGTTGCCAGACAACTTAAATACCTTTGCACCACTTGTAATGACCATTTTGAAGTGCCTGTAGAGTTTCCTGGATTTTATCGAAGCACTTCAGAGAGAGCAACATGATGTGTGTAGAAGGTGAATATCGTTGCACTTGTGTGATTGTCACTTCTGAAATATTCTTTCAAATATTTGACGAATAAAAGTATTTTTTTACAACAACAAATGGCACACATCTGGTAGGTGGATGAGGGAGGGGAATGTTTTTACCTTGGTGAAGGTGGATGAGGGAGAGGGGAGGGGAATGTCCTTACCTTGGTGACTATGTTCTGGGTGAGGGCGGCGTGGATGGTGTAGACCCGCTCCTTGCACGGACAGTCCTGCCCGCTGCTGTTGCTCGAGTGGGCCGACTGGTGGCTGCGGAGCCCGGATCCCGGCGGGTGGCCGCCGCCGCTCTGATTCGCGGCCACCTGGGCGTGAGGGGCAAGGACATGGGGCGAGAGGCTGCGGCCGCCGCTGTTGTTGCCGCCGCCGCTCGGGCACAGCCCCCGGGGCTCGGCGGTGAAGAAGCAGTCGGAGCTGCGGCTCAGGCCGATCAGGACGGCGGGGATCCAGGTCAGGAGGATGATCTTCTTCTGGTAGCTGCTCAGTCCGCCCAGCAGCGGCAACACCGTCCCGTCAAAATCCCGCCAGCGGCACTCCGCCGACTTGCCCTCGGCGGGGGCTGCCTGCTGTCCGTCCCTTTCCACAGCCATCCACTTAATACTTTTTTTTAAGAAAAAGAGACAATTTTTTTTTAAAATCCCACCTTCACCTCAAATTCCTTCAGATTTTCCAATTGATTCAAATCAGAGCGGCGAGGGAAACAAAACCATTGGTAGATCCAGACAGGGTTAAAATAAAGAGTGGCGTGTTTTCCGCTTTAGCTCCAGTTCTGTTCATAGTATTAAAAAGGAAAAGAGAAATTTCCCAGTGAGGTGTTTGGGGGGGGAATCCAGGCACAGAGGGGAGAGAGAGATTGTGTGTCAGCTACAGTCACCAACACACTGGCCAGATCTGACTGAGCTGCACTAAACCAGCCCCACACACACCAAAATGACAGGAGAGAGAGGACTGAAGGCTCTCGCGGAACACTTTCCACTCCGCCTCATGACTTCACCCAGCAGGTAACCACACCCACACCTGTCCCCCTCTCCCTCTCCCTCTCCCTCTCAACGCACCATCTTTCCCATCCCCCTCTCCACAGGAGGATCAGGAAATAACACTTCAACAATGAATCCCTCACATTTGTGTGTGTTTAACTGATTTACCCCGCCCCGGTGATTCCCAAAGTCATGGTGTTCTCAATCAGAGGAGGGCAGAGGCACAGTGTGTGTCTGTCTCTCTCTCTCTGCCTGTTCTCCTGATTCACACCGAAACCAGCCTTAAAGCTGCAGTGTCACTCAAGCCTTCAAACCACTTTCCAACAAAGCCCTCCCACCCTTTTTTGTTTTTGTTTAACTGGTATTTGGCAGCTCCCTGAACGAACAACCCGCCTTGTGCAATCGAAAACAAAGCCGATCTGTCACTTTAAGCACCCCCTCAGCAACCGGGATTAGGTTTAAGAGTAATTAGGTTAAATGGTATCACGGAATAATGTTTCTCGAAACCCATAAGTAGGATAATTATACCTCGTTTGAAAGTATTTTTAAAACACCGATGGCATGTAAGAGAAGGGTGTTTTGGGGGATTAAGGGTAAAAATTATATAGATTTGGGGGTAAGTGCAACTGGTAGTACGTTTTTGGTGCCCAATTTCGGGGTCTCTAAGTTGATTGACAGGCACTGAACGCGGATAGGCAACCCTGGGAATGTTGGATCCTTTATATCCAGTGTTTTACCCTTCTCTAAAAGCAAATAACTCATCTAAAGACTAGTGCTTATTATCTGCACCTTTAATAGGATTGGCAACTATTTTTGGACCTATTTCGAGAGATCAATCCTCAACTCTGGGAGAGTCCAGCTCACTCAAGGGAGTTGCCACCCCTGGTTAGAAGTTTTGAACTTTTGCAGTTCTTCTGGTTTCTCTGTGACGTGTCTCGCCCTAAAAACCGACCCAGGAGGGCGACATGTAAATAAGTCACCATAGTCCCAGGGCTGCTTTCCTGAAATGAAATGAAAATTGCTTATTGTCACAAGTAGGCTTCAAATGAAGTTACTGTGAAAAGCCCCTAGTCGCCACATTCCGGCGCCTGTTCGGGGAGGCTGGTACGGGAATTGAACCGTGCTGCTGGCCTGCCTTGGTCTGCTTTCAAAGCCAGCGATTTAGCCCCGTGTGCTAAACCAGCCCCTTCATCTTTGAGAGGGAGAGCTGGCTGGTGGTGGTGACTTAGCCTGAGGTTTCTCACACATGGAGTGGGTTACTGAGTTACGGGAATACGGTGGAGGTGTGGGCTTGGGTAGGGTGCTCTTTCCAAGGGCCGATGCAGACTCGATGGGCCGAATGGCCTCCTTCTGCACTGTAAATTCTACGTCAGGCGAGGGGCAAGGTTGAGCGGGCGGGGCCTTCACAAATAACCTTAGCCGGTACGGGAATTGAACCTACGCTGTTGGTCTCGCTCAACATCACGAACCAGCTGTCTCGCCTGCTAAACTAGCCCCTGGGCTAAATGTACAAAGCAAATGAACATTATTTTCTGCCCACCAATTGTGTTGTACATCAAATCAATATATAGCCCTAAAATATCTTTCGTAGATGCATAAATAGCCTGCTGCAGAACTCTGTAAACAGGAACAATGCAGAACTTGGTGAGTTATACATTTTAGAAATAGTGTTGGTTGCATAACTATGTCCAAACTGAATGGTTTCAGCTTTCTCTAGATTCCATTAACGTTAGCCCCGGTTCTGGAGTCAGTGGTGAAGGACCAGGACTTGCTGCCCAGCTTATTAACACGGTGCTCACAAAACTTAGACCAGCTTTAGAGTGGCGACATCATTTCACCCATAGTGGTGCCTTCCACAT
The DNA here is from genome assembly GCF_047496885.1 of Scyliorhinus torazame. Classification (NCBI taxonomy): domain Eukaryota; kingdom Metazoa; phylum Chordata; class Chondrichthyes; order Carcharhiniformes; family Scyliorhinidae; genus Scyliorhinus; species Scyliorhinus torazame. Next base: position 305,317,057 of record NC_092712.1, read on the forward strand.
GGGATCTGGGGACGAGGCAAGAATCAGCAAAGGATCTTCAACTCATCAGATTGAAGAATCCTCACTGAGTGATGCATACGTACATACATTGGAACAAAAGAGCAGGAGTAGGCCATTCAGCCCCTCGAGCCTGCTCCATCATTTAATAAGATCACGGCTGACCTGATAGTAACCTCAGATCTGTCTCCCACCTACCTCTAATATCCTATCACCCTCTTATTTAACCAAGAATCTATCCTAATATCGCCTTAGAGATATTCAAAGTCTCTGCTTCCACCGGCTTTACAGGAAAAGCGTTCCAAAGACTCCCCATCCTCTGAACAAAAACATTTCGCCCCATCGCAGTTTTTAAACAGTGACCCCTAGTTCTAGATTCTTCCACAAGAAGAAACACCCTCTCCACACCCACCCTGTCAGGACCCCTCAGGACCTTGTATGTTTCAATCAACTCACCTCTTACTCTTCTAAACTCCAGCAAATACAAGCGTGGCCTGTCTGACCTTCCTTCATCAGATAACCCAGCCAGGTGACCAATACTATGCACATTACTACAAATGTGGTCTCGCTAGTGCCCTGTACTGAAGCATAACTTTACTACTTTTGTATTCAACTCGCCTAGCAATAAATTATAACATTCAAGTCCAAAGATGTGCAGGTTAGGTGGATTGGCCATGATAAATTGCCCTTGGTGTCCTAAATTGCCCTTAGTGTTGGGTGGGGTTACTGGGTTATGGGGATAGGGTGGAGGTGTTGACCTTGGGTAGGGTGCTCTTTCCAAGAGCCGGTGCAGACTCGATGGGCCGAATGGCCTCCTTCTGCACTGTAAATTCTATGATAATGTATGATAATTAGCTTTCCCAATTACTTGCTGTAGCTACATACTAGCGTTTTATGATTTATGTACTAGAACACCCAGATCCTTCTGCATCTCAGAGCTCTGAAATCTTCCTATTTAGTAATATGCTGCTTTTTAATCATTCATGCTAACATGGACAATTTACCATTTTCCCACATCATACTCTATTTGCCAGATCTTTGTCATTTAACATATCTATGGGCGTGAATCTCCAGCCACGTTGGGCTCTCGCTTGAGCGCAATACGGCTGGAGAATGCCGGGGGGAAATGGGCAGGAACGAACGATGCTCGCAGATGTAGGTCGGAAACCTATTTACAACCTATCTGCGTGGGATCCAGCAGCCTCCCTTGATTCCTTGGCCTCCCCAGGGAGGCTGCAGCTGGGCGTCGGTCAGCACTGGTCCACACAAACGTGGACCAGATGGAACGGCATCCTGAGGTTCTCCAGGGCCACTGGAGACCCCAGCGTGGTCAGGGTAAGTGCAGGGTGGCTCCCTGGCCCTCCCCCTGGAACGTGGGCACCTTGGCACTGCCCAGCTGGCACCTTGGCAGTGCCAAGATTGCACTGAAAAGCCAGCAGGAGCGGTGCCTGGGTGGCAGTCCAAAAGTGCCTGAGTGCCAGGGAGGCACTGTCAAGGATCAGGGGCAAGGGAGGCCATGCCCATGAAATGAAGATGGAGGGGGTGTTTGAAGGGTGGGGGAGTGCAGGGCCTCCGGGAGGTTGGGTGGTCCTAGAAGGAAGAGGTTGCTGTAAAGGGGCTTGGTGGGGGTCTGAAGAGGGGTCCCCAGTGACCCCATAGAGGGCATCCTCACTTGGGAGGTGTGGGGTAGTGCCCATGTGTGTGTGTGTGGGGGGGGGGGGGGTGACTTTGCGCATGGGTGGCGGATGTGGAGGACCCACAAGCTCGCTTATGATCAGCTTTGGTCAGAAAGGGCACCCTTTCAAAATGGCGCCCTGATCTTGGAGTTCAGCTTCCCAGCGCTAAAATAAATTCTAAGTGTGGGCTAAACCGGTGAGAAACTCCCCAGGGCCCTAAAACGTGTCATTGAACAGCGGTGGAGAATTTGCAGGTAGAGCTGGGGGGAAAGTCCCTGTAAAACCCGCCACAAATTAACTTTTAAATTTTGGGGGAGAATCGGACCCCCATATCTTTTTGTAGCCTCCTTTGCTCTCTTCACCACTTACTTTCCTACCTCATTACACCTTGCCAACTTGAAAAAGATCCATTTATGCCTACCCTCTGCTTTCTGTTAGCCAACCAATCTCCTATCCGTACCAAAGGTTACCTTCTATAACAAGCTTTTACTTTCCCCCCATAACCTTAAATGTGGCACTTTATCAAATGCCTTCTGGAAATCTAAGTACAATCCACCTTTATCCACAGCACATGTTACGTTCTCAAAAATCTCCAATAAGTTGGTTAAACATGATTTCCCTCTCATAAAACCTTGTTGACTCTGCCTGATTACCTTGAACTTATCTGAGTGCCCTTCTATAACTTCTTTATTAGCTTCTAACATTTTCCCTACGACAGATGTTAAACTAACTGGCCTGTAGTTTCCCGCTTTCTGTCGCCCTGCTTTTTTGAATAACAAAATTATATTTGCTATCTTCCAACCTAATATGATCTACTCTGAATCAAGGGTTTTTTGGAAAATTAAAACCAATGCATCAACTATCCCACGGACACTGTTTTTAAGAGCCTAGGATGAGGTTCTGCATCCTGGTTCTTCCCAACCTGCAGCTCCAACAATTTACTCAATACCACTTGTCGTGTTGGGTGTTCCGCTATACAAACGAACCAACACGGTTGTAGATGGTACAACTCTGTTTTATTATTCTGGAAAACAACAACTGTAAACTTCTGGCTGTGGTTCGTACTTCACCCATTAACCTGTGGACCCAGCCCTAGCACTATCTTAGAGAGGCACTCAGCACATGGTGTATGTCTGAGTGGCGCGCTGTGAGCTCTGTTCTCTGAGCTATCTCCTGCTGGAATGAGCGGGAACTGTGGTGTTCCCTGTTTTATAGTGTGTGTGCTCTCACTGGTGATTGGCTGTGATGTTGCGTGTGTGTTGATTGGTCCGTCGATCTGTCCATCAGTGTGTGTGTGTGATTGCACCATGATATGTTAATATGGATATCATGACACCACTTGTCAATTTTCCTGAGTTCTTTGTTCCTTTCCATTTCCTGGTTTATAGCTGCTTCTGGGATGTTACTTGTATCCTCTTTAGTGAAGATTGATGCAAAATACCTGGTCAATTCATCTGCCATCTCCTTGTTTTCCACTCTGAATTTCTATAGGACCAACACTCATTTTATTAACCCTCTTTTTAAAATATTTATAAAACTCTTCATATCTGATTTTATATTTCTTTCAGTCGTACTCCAATCTTTCCCTCCTTAGTAATCTTTTAGTGATCTTTTGTTGTTCCTTATATTCTGTCCAATCTTCTGACCTGCCACCTGTCTTTGTACAATTATATGCTTTTCCTGTAAGTTTGATACTATCTGTGGCTTTTATAGTTTTTAATTTTTTTTCCAATAAAGGAGCAATTTAGCGTGATCAATCCACCTACCCTGCATATCTTTTGGGTTGTGGGGGTGAGACCCACGCAGACACAATGTGCCAGTGAACGGGAGTGAGGTGGGGGGAGGGGCTGCGGCCATCGGAGCCTGACAGAACGGGGTCCGAGTGGTCTAGCCGGGGTGGAAAGTTGGGGGGAGGGAACCGAGGTTGGGGGAGGGAACCGAGGTTGGGAGGAGGAGTTTTACAAGAGGCATTGGACGGGAGGAGCTGGAGACTTGGGGGGGGGGGGGGGTACAACTTTGGGGTATCATGTACGGTACTCTCTTAGAGGCTGGATGGCGTTGGTTGGGAGGGTGGGTGGAGAGCTGTGTAGATTAAGGGTGACTACGGGTAATCCCTGATTCCTTTTTGTCATTTGTTTATGTAAACAGGTGGGTTGAGGTTTGGGGGTTGGTGGGCGGATGGGATCGTTGTTATTATGGGAATTGACATATCTTGTTGATTATTGTTTATTGTTGATGGGTGTAAATGTGGGAGAAAACGTGAAAAAGGAGGAGAATAAAAATTTTTTTTTAAAAAAGTATCTCCTTCATTGCCCTGCCTACGTTGTTGGTACCTACATGGATCACAGCGACTGGGTCCTCCCCCACACAATGCAAGTTCCTCTCCAGTCCCAAGCAGATGTCCCAAACCCTGGCAACAGGCAGGCAACACAGCTGTCTGGATTCCTGCTCTTTGATGCAAAGAATGTTGTCAATCCCTCTGACTATACTGTCCCCTACTACCGCTACATTCCTTTATGCACTCCCCACTTGATCGGTTGACTATACCAAGATGCCATGGTTCATTAGCTTATCCACCCTGCAGCCCTCACTCTCATTCAAACAAGCTGGAAAAAAACCTCAAACCTGTTGAGCAATTGTAAAAGTCTGAGGCTCCAGTGCTCCTACACTCTGAGTCCCACTACCTGCTTCATTCGCAGTCACACTCTCCTGTCCCTGACTACAGACAAATCCGAAGATCCTGTCCTCAGAGATGGGACTGCCTCCTGGTACAAAGAATCCAGGTAACATTCCCCTCCCCGATGCATCACAGTGTCTGTAGTTCAGCCTCCAGCTGATAATCTCTGAGCAAAAGCTGCTTGAATGACAAACACTTACTGCGGATGTGTTTGTCCAGGATCAAACAGGCATCCAGGAGCACCCACATGCTGAAGCTGTGATACATCATATCACCTGTCCTGCCATCCTAAATGTGTTTGAATTAACTATTTAATTAGCTTATTCAATTGTATATTTAACTTTTGTTTTTATACATTTTATTAACGTCACCACCAGTTGATAGGCGATTTTGAAGTATAAGAATAGAATAAACTTTAGTCACTTACCGGATACACCCCCCCACCACCCACCCTGCCCTCCCCCCCCATTATTTAAGGATAGTATTATTGGAGTTTTGAGAATTGCCAAAATGTCTCTTTTCAAAAGAGTTTAAATACAGATTTTCAGCATCCATTTCTGTAGAATGGCATCTGTGGCAATTTAAATTCAATTAACAAACCTGGCATAAGACACTAGTTTCATGAACAATGATCAGGAAATTAGCAGATTGCCCGAAAAGCCCATCTAATTCACTAATGTCCTTTAGGGAAGGAAATCTGCCGTCCTTACATGGTCTGGCCTACATGTGACTCCAGATCCACCGTGGTACGATTGACTCTTATTCGCCCTCTGATTAGTTGTATCAAACCACTCCAGCAAAATACCCCGGGATGAGATCTTCTGGCTGTTCTCGCCAGCTGGCTCTTCCGGTCCCGCCTATGGCGCACCCCCGCGGCGGATTTCCTGGTGGCGTGGGTCGATTCAATAAGAAATCCCATTGATAGTGGCAGGGCCAGAAGATTCCGCTAGCGGCCAAAGGTGGGCACCTCACGCTGCCGGGAAACATGCCACGCGCAGCAGGGAGGCCAGAGAATGCCGCCCACTGTGGATGGACCGGCTCCAACTGAATTGCAGCGGTTTAAGAAGGTGGCTCACCACCACCGTCTCTTTTGACCACCACTGTATATTTGGCCACAGAATTTTCAGGTGAAAGTCACCAGGATATAGAGAAATCTGTACTGTCTGAATCTTGTTGTGCGGGAGCTTTGGAACAGTAAGTGGAGATAAAGGGGCCGGTACCTTGACCTGGCTTTGCCAGTGGGATGCTCTGCTTTATGTGGAAAGCACATCTTGGGAAAATACTGCAGCAAGTTTACAGCTTGTAATAATCTTTCAATTAATGTTCGTGAATGAGTTGGGCAGCACCAGTTTCTCAACATTTCTTTCCTGCAAGTGTCAAGGAGAATCACGCCTGCACGAACAGGCGCCAGAATGTGGCGACTAGGGGCTTTTCACAGTAACTTCATTTGAAGCCTACTTGTGACAATAAGCGATTTTCGTTTCATTTTTTATTTAAGAAATGAAAAATGAAAAGAAAACGAAAATCGCTTATTGTCACAAGTAGGCTTCAAATGAAGTTACTGTGGAAAGCCCCTAGTCGCCACATTCCGGCGCCTGTTCGGGGAGGCTGGTACAGGAATTGAACCGTGCCGCTGGCCTGCCTTGGTCTGCTTTCAAAGCCAGCGATTGCCCTGTGCTAAACCAACCCCAAGAGGAAATTAGATACAAACACTTTGTGAAAGGAATTAGGGGAAGCAGAAAGGAAATGGGATCAGGAAGTGGAGCTAACAAAGGCACAGTGGACTAGTCCGTCTATGGCAATTACCTTGAAGGGGCTGCTTTTGTGTTGGGCTGAGGGATGCAGGACAGCATCAGAGCTGTGTTACTTCCAACAGCAATAACTTGCATTTATATGGCACCTTTTACGTGATAAAATGTTCCAAAGCACCTTGCAGGAGAGCTTTAGCTTAAAATTCGATACTGGGTGAGATTTACCAGCCTCGTTGCACCCGACTTGGTGTTGCAAGATTTGCCACGTTTGAGACGATTTGCGAGAATCAACTGAACCTCGCGAGACATCACGATCTGGATCTCGCCCTCGCTGGGTGTGATCCAGAGCAGCATATTTAAATGAGCCATTTAAATATGCCCCGAATGGGCGCCTGGGTGCCAGGATACCCGTGCCAGGGGTCAGCACTGGAGTGCCTTGCCCTTAAAAGGGGGTGGGGGGGGCTCAAGGAGCCCAGAAGAGGTAAGTTGGGTGCAGTGAGGAGGGGAGAGGGGAGGTCCACAGGCCGTGGTGGGTATGCTGAGGGAAGGGGGGGGGAAGGGGGTCGAAAGATCGGGGCTGCCTTACAAATGGCGCCCCAATCCGCGAGTAGTCTTCCTGCACTGGCGAGGCGAGCTTGCTAGTGAAGGGAATTATGTAAGTGCGGCACCGACGGGGCTTCCCCTCCAAGACCAAAAAAAAGCAAAGTGGCGTTGAATAGCGGGGTCTTTTCTTGGTGTTGCAGCCGCTGAGAAACATACCGCGAAACTCGCCCAAAACCGGACACTGATTTTTTTTTCCCCGTTAAATCTCGCCCACTGAGTTACGGAAGGAGACATTGGTCGCAATTTTCCAGCTGTTCCGCCGGCAAGATCTTCCAGTCCCGACAATGACGAACCCCTGCCGTGGGTTTCCCGATGGTTATGGGTGCACAAAATGGGAAAACCAGAAGATCCCACTGCCAGCCAATAGCGGGCCACCTCTGCTGCTGAGGTGTGGGGGGTGGGGGGGGGGGGGGGGGGGGGGGGCAGAAAATCCCACTCATTAGGTCAAGTGACCAAAAGCTTGGACAAAGAGGTCAAATAGGTAGGTTTTAAGGAGCGTATTAAAGGACCAACAAGAGGAAGTGAGGGAAAGAGATTTAGAGAGTGTATTCCAGAGTTTGAGATCTAGGCAGCAAAAGCACAGCCACCAACAATGGAGTGATTAAAATTGGGAATGCTCAAGATGGCAGAATTGTGGGAATGGAGGGATTTGTAGGAATGGAAGTTGTAGGGTTAAAGCGAACTGCAGACATGGAAGAATTAGAAAATAAGGGCGATAACTGCTTGAGTGCGAGGCAGGCAATGTAAATTAGCAACAACAGGGATATGGTGAGCAGGAATTGGTGTACATTTGACCCTTGCAACTGAGGTTTGAATGATCAGACGTTTGTGGAGAAGGGGGCGGGGACAATATAATGTGTTAGACAGTCTGCACATTCTCCTTGGGCGGGATTCTCTCAGCCCGGGGCCGGGCCGGAGAATCCCCGCGACCGGCGCGAATCGCGCCAACCGCCCCGACGCTGGGACGCGATTCTCCGCAGAGCAGAGAATTGGCGCCGGCGTGGTTGGCACAGCGCCGGTGCCCCCCCCCCCCCCCCCCCCCCCGCCGATTCTCGGCCCGGGATAGGCCGAGTGGCCGTCGTAAAAACCCGAGTCCTGCCGGCGCAGTTCGCACCTGCTCCCAGCTGGTGGGACCTCGGCATTGAAGGGTCCGGGGGCGGCCTGTGTGGGGGAGGGGTGAGGGGGGGGGTCCGACCCTGGTGAGGGCCTCCGGTGTGGCCTGGTCCGCGATCGGGGCCCAGCGATCGGCGGGCCGGCCTCTCTGGCTGGGGGCCTCCTTTCTTCCGCGCCAGCCCCTGTGGCCCTGCGCCATGTTGCGTCGGGGCCGGCGCGTTGAAGGAAGCCACTGCGCAAGCGCGCGTTGGCGCCGGGGCCACTGCACATGTGCGGATTGGCGCCGCTGCCACTGCGCATGCGCGGACCCCCGTGGCGCCCAGTTCATGCCAGGATCAGCAGCTGGAGCAGCGTGTTCCGTCCAGTGCCATGCTGGCCCCCTGTAGGAGCCAGAATTGCTGATCCTGAGGCCGTGTTGATGCCGTCGAGAAACGCCTCAGGATCACAGAATCCCACCCCTTGTGTCTACATGGGTTTCCTCCGGGTACTCTGGTTTCCTCCCACAGTCTAAAGATTAAAATTTTTTTTTTTTTCCAATTTAGGGGCAATTCTAGCGTGTTCAATCCACCTACCCTGCACATCTTTGGGTTGTGGGGGTGAAACCCACGCAAACACGGGGAGAATGTGCAAACTCCACACGGACAGTGACCCTGAGCCGGAATCTAACCTGGGACCTCGGCGCCGTGAGACTGCAGCCACTGCGCCACCGTGCTGCCCTCCCACAGTCTAAAGATGTGTAGCTTAGATAGATTGGCCATATTAAATTACCCCTTAGAAGGGCGGCACGTGGCACAGTGGTTAGCACCGCTGCCTCCAGTGCTAAGGACCCAGGTTCGAATCCCGGCCCTGGGTCACTGTCCGTGTGGAGTTTGCACATTCTCCCCGTGTCTGCGTGGGCTTCACCCCCCACAACCCAAAGATGTACAAGTTAGGTGGATTGGCCACGTTAAATTGCCCCTTAATTGGAAAAAGAAAATTGGGTACTCGAAATGAGGAAAAAAAATTGCCCTTAGTGTTCAAAGATGTGGAGGTGAGGTGGGGTTAAGGGGATAGGGCAAAGGAGGAGTGGGCCTAGTTAAGATGCTCTTTCAGGGGCTCGGTGCAGACTCAATGGCTGAAGGGCCTCCTCCTGCCCTGTAGGAATTCCATGTTGTGTGTAACAAAGGCATGGATGAGGGTTTCAGCAGCTGATGAGCTCCGCCTTGGGCATAATCAAACAACATTATGGAGGTTTAAATTGGCGTTTTTTGCCATAGCCTGTTCAGAGGTCAATCTCAGGATCAAATATGACACTTAATTTGTGACCAGCCTGATGACGCCTCAGAGGTGATGGGAAGGAGACAGAATTTGTAACAGATTCCAACTATTGCCAGTAAAATATAAAGAGAATTCCATTTTAACCCATGACTTCATGGGTCACAAAGAACTGATGATTGAGTTATAACTATCACTGTTTGAGTGGACTGTTAATGGTATTGCAGGAAATCACCAAGTATTCAGGGCGAGATTCTCCGACCCCCTGCCGGGCCGGAGAATCACAGGGGGGGGGCAGCGTGAATCCCGCCCCGCCGCCCCACGCCGGCTGCCAGATTCTCCGGCGCCGGTTTTTCGGTGGGGGCGGGAATCGCGTCGCACCGGTCGGGGGCCGTTGGCAGCGCCCCCCCCCTCCCGGCAAATCTCCGCTCCGCGATGGGCCGAGTGGCTGCCCGTTTTCGGCCAGTCCCACCGGCGTAAATCAAACAATGTCCTTACCGCCGGGACCTGGCTCTGCGGGCGGCCTGTGGAGTCCGCGGGGGGACCTGGCCCGGCGGGGGCCCCCCATGGTGGCCTGGCCCGCGATGGGGGCCCACCGATCTGCGGGCGGGCCTGTGCCGTGGGGGCACTCTTTCCCTCCGCGCCGGCCGCTGTACCGGTCCGCCATGGCCGGCGCGGAGAAGAACCCCCCTGTGCATGCGCTGGAATCACGCCAGAACACGCTGGCGCTCCCGCGCATGCGCCAACTCGCTCCGGCCGGCGGAGTCCCTTCGGCACCGGTTGTCGTGGGGCAAATCCCGCCGGCGCCAGCCTAGCCCCTGAAGGTGCGGAGGATTCCGACGCCGGAGTGGTTCACACTGCTCCTCGGCGCCGGTACAGCCCGCCCCGCCGGATAGCGGGGAATCGCGGCCTCAGTCTCTATCATAACTATGAATATGAAATACCAGGTGGTCGGAAAAAAAATAGCATTTTCCTAAGTAATTGTCACTGAATTTGAGTAGGGTCTAGGAGAAGAAATGAATTAACTTGAACACACTCTTTGATATGTTAATGTATTCGGGGAAATGTTTCCTCCTGATTTTTGTCTTTTTCCCTTTGTTTCCTCAAAATGTTGATCTGTGCTGCAGGATGTAATATGGTTGTTCCAGCCAATTCCCTGTGGAAGCGACCATTGTTTACCTGTGAGTTTAGACAACTTGTGTTAGTACAGGAAAAAAAACTTGCATTTGTAAAGCACGCCTCACAACCTTGGCACACCCAAAATTATCTTTGCGAGCAGTGAAACACCTTCGAAGCAGAAGCAAAATGCTGCAGATGCTGGAAATCTGAAATAAAAGCAGAAAATGCTGGCAGTGCATCACAGGCCAGGCAACGTAGAGGAGGAGAAACAGAGGTAATGTTAGTTTAGGCCATTGGCTTTCATCAGAACAGAGAGGTAACGGTTTTAAGCAAACACAGAGGCAGAGAAAGGGCGGGGTGGGGAGGAAAGAACAAAAGCAGAGGGTGAAAGCCCAGCGCCATCGTCTCTTTTTTCATTTAATTTGTCCTGTTTTCTACCCTATAACAGACTCTCCTTTTGTTCTTTCCTCCCCTCACTGCACACTCCCTGCCTCTTCTCTAACAAACTGATGCTAGCTCTGGTGAACGGGCAACAGCCTTGTGATGAATATAGGAATTTCAGATAGATCGGGAGGGGTTTAGCAAAATGGGAACAAAGTTTTTAGCGTGTTTAGCCGTGTGTTTCGTGGTGTTCACAGCGCTGAGAAATACAATGCTGTAAAATACCACCTGGGTTAGATAGGAGGCCTGAGCGGGGAACGCATGGTCAAGGCCGCACACAGCCCCGTTTTGTGCACTGAGCAGCTCCACTCGCCACAACCCCTCAGTGCACTGAGAGATCAGGACGCCAATTTTAAATGGCGTCCAGATCTCTAGAACCCCCAAAGCGACCCCCGACCTCCCGAACCCCAAGGCGCTATGGGAAGGTCCCTGGCTCACCCCCCCCCTCAAACATGCACACACCCGGCCAATCAGCACCATGCAAGAGATGCCAGCTTGACACCTTTGCAGTGTCAGCCTGGCAGTGCCCCTGCCAGTTGGCAGTGCTGCCTGGGCATCTTGGCAGTGGTAGGCTGGCACCCAGCTGGCAGTGACAGGTTGTCCAAATGGCACTAGCAGTGGCAGGTTACCACCGTGCCCAAAGGGAATGCACCAGGGGGCCTCCGATCCCCTCAGGGAACCCCGTGAGTGCGATTAGGTCTGGTCCCCATTTGTGGCGACCAGTACAGAACTGCCTTCGTCTGAGGTTCTCCAAGGCAAAGGGGTTAGATCCCAATGCCTCAGGTACCTCGGAAAACTGCACATTAATGTGAGACTAGCTGTCTCATTTTAATATGCTGATTTGGCAAAACGTGATCCGCCACAATGGGCGGGAATAACATTGCAACATCTCGCAAGATCACATTAGATCTCACATCCGCAGGGCGGCGGCCGCGCGCGGACCCAGCTTGCAAAAAACTGCCCCCCTGTAACCGGCGTCGCCACCCCCGGACCATCCCCCACCAGTGCCCACCAGCCCCTGATGAAGGCCCCCCTGCCAGCAGTTTGTCTCCCCCCCCCCCCCCAGCCGGCTGTGGCAGCGTTGAACTCAGTCCACAGCCGCGAGCAACACCGTCGGGGACTCGGCCCATCAGGGGCGGAACATAGGAGGAGGGCCTCAGGAGACGTCCTGAGGCCGTTCATACGACGTGCGGTGTACCCCCCCGAGTACGTCGTTCTTGGGGGTGCGGAGCATCGCAGAAAACGGCGCCACTCTGATTCCGGCGTAAATGAGGATTCTCCAGCCAATCGCCGAACACGATTTCAACGTCACCGATTGGAGAATCCCGCCCATTGTGTTTAGTTTTAGTAAGATGAGCCAGGGCAGTAGCCAGGGGCTGACACAGTCAGCTGTTGCGTTTCCGTTTCTGGAAGAAAGCAGTTTTGATTGGAGATGTGTACAGATAAACAGATTTTTGCCAAATGCTGGGAAGTTAAACAGTAGTTTGACGCAGGGAAGGATCAGCAAGCTGGTTCCTGAAGGATTTCTCTTTCTTAAAGCAGTTTATCCAAGACAAACCAAGTTTTCCTGGGTCTGCCAACTGTATTTAAAAGTGGATTTTGACCTGAGATGGTTTTTGCTTGAGTGGTGATAAAAGATGCTGTTAGGATTTTGAGTTTCATTTTATTGTTAAGCATGGTTTAAAGGGTGATTGTAAGCTATTTTCTTGTATGACATGAAAGTTATTTTAATACTGTGTTAGTAATAAAATTTGTTTTAATATGCCACATCCCTATTTGTTCACGGAATCACTCCTGGAGAGAAGTAGCCTTTCCTCGTGGTCTTACAGACTAAATAGAATGTTGGAATTTCTGTCCAGTATTCTAGCCAACTGCTGGAATCTAGTCCAGGATCATAATGGCCTCAAATATTTTTGAAGTGTCGCCACTCTTGCAACATTGAGAAATGAAGCAGCCAATTGGTTCACGGGAAGCTCCCACCAGCTGATGAAAGGTCACTGACCTCGAACACTAATTTTGTTTCTCTCTCCCTTTCCACCATTATCTATTTTTACTCCACAAACAGATCTGTTCTTGACAGTGTTGATTGAAGGGCAAATGCTGTCCAGGACGCCGTGCTCTTCTCTGACAAACGCAACACAGAGGGGGCGATTCTCCCAAATGGAGCCCAAGTGTTCGCGCCATCGTGAACACTGTTTCACGCGAAACGGGCCCGGGTACGACATATTCTGTCCCCCACAGGGGGCCCTTCCCGGCGTCAAATGGGCGCTGCGCCAACCCGCGCATGCGCAGTTGGGCCACGCCAACCTGCGCATGCGCGTGGGACTTCTTCTGCGCGCCAATGCCCCAATTCAACATGGCGTCGGTGTTCAGGGGCGGCAGCGCAGGAAAGTAGGCCCGGGGGATGAGAGGCCGGCCCGCCGATCGGTGGGCCCCGATCGCGGGCCAGACCCCATCGGAGCCCCCCCCCCCCCCGGTGAAGGATCGCTTTTCCCCGCCCCACAGGCCGCCCCCCCGACCCTTCGCGCAGAGTTCCCAACGGCAGCGACCGGGGGTGAACGGCGCCGGCGGGACTCTGTCGTATCCGCTCTGCCCATCCGGGCTGGAGAATTGGTGGCTCCGCTGATTCCAGCGGTTCGCGCCCGGCACCGCATCAAATGCGGCGGCGCAAATGGTGCCGATTCTCCGCACCTCGGAGAACCACACGCCGGCGTCGGGGCGCGGTTGCGCCGATTCTCCGGCCCGGTGCGGGGCTCGGAGAATCGCTCCCAGTGTTTTAACTCTGCCAGAATGTTGCATCTCAAAGGTGGCAATACAGCACTGCCTCCAAACTGGGGTCAGGTGGTAACTTTGATCATGTGCTTAATTCCTGGGAGATTCAATAACAAATCAATTAATTTCTTAAAAATTCCATTTTGCACCATGTTTGACCAAAATACCAGGGGCGGGATTCTGTGATCCTGAGGCTGTGTTTTTAAAAAATATTTTTATTCAATTTTTGCAAATTTTCAACAAACCCCCCCCCCGCTTACAGAAAAAAGAAAAGCATAAAACACACAGATCAACATCGTACACTTTTTTCGCGAATTCCCCCAATGTACAACCCCCCCCATGGAACAACAGTAAACACATACCCGAAACCCCTCCCCGCCTGGGCTGCTGCTGCTGCTGACCACCTCCTAACGTTCCGCTAGAAAGTCTAGGAACGGTTGCCACCGCCTGAAGAACCCTTGCACAGACCCTCGCAAGGCAAACTTTACCCTCTCCAATTTAATGAACCCTGCCATGTCACTGATCCAGGCTTCAACGCTTGGGGATTCACATCCTTCCACTGTAGCAGAATCCTCCGCCGGGCTACCAGGGACGCAAAGGCCAGAATTCCGGCCTCTTTCGCCTCCTGCACTCCCGGCTCATCCGATACCCCAAATAATGCTAACCCCCAGCTCGGCTTGACCCAGGTGTTCACCACCTTAGACACAGTCCTCGCAAAGCCCCTCCAAAACCCATCCAGCGCCGGACACCCCCAGAACATATGGCCGTGGTTTGCTGGGCTCCCTGAGCACCTCCCACACCTGTCCTCCACCCCGAAAAACCTGCTCAGCCTCGCCCCTGTCATATGCGCTCCGTGAAGAACTTTAAATTGTGTCAGGCTAAGCCTGGCGCAAGAGGATAAAGAATTAACCCTACCCAGGGCATCAGCCCACAGACCCTCATCTATCTCCTCCCCAAGCTCCTCCTCCCATTTACCCTTTAGCTCCTCCACCGAGGTCTCCTCCTCTTCCTGCATCTCCTGATAGACCGCCGAGACCTTGCCTTCTCCAACCCACCCCCCGAGAGCACCCTATCTTGAATCTTATGTGCTGGAAGCAGCGGAAATTCCCTCACCTGCCGTCTCACGAACGCCCTCACCTGCATGTACCTGAAGGCGTTTTCGGGGGGGCAGCTCAAACTTCTCCTCCAGCGCCCCAAGGCTTGCAAACGTCCCATCTATAAACAGGTCACCCAGCTCAGAAACCCCGCATCCATTCTCCGCGGGACGAACCGATGGTTCTCTCGGATCGGGGACCAAACCGAGGCCTCTACCTCACCCCTGTGGCTCCTCCACTGCCCCCAAATTTTCAGAGTCGCCGCCACCACCGGACTCGTGGTGTACCTTTTCGGCGGGAGCGACAGCTGTGCCTTCACCAGCACTCTTAGACTCGTGCCCACACAGGACGCCATCTCCAGTCTCTGCCACACCGCCCCTCCCCCTCCATTATCCACTTATGGATCATCGCCACATTGGCAGCCCAGTAATACCCACATAGATTGGGCAACGTTAGCCCTCCTCTGTCCCTGCTACGCTCCAGAAACACCCTTTTTAACCTCGGGGTCTTATTCGCCCACACAAATCCCATGATGATCCTGCTGACCCGTTTAAAAAAGGCCTTAGGGATCAGGATGGGAAGGCACTGGAACACAAAGAGGAACCTCGGAAGGACCGTCATTTTCACCGACTGCACCCTACCTGCCAATGAGAGTGACAGCATATCCCACCTTTTAAACTCCTCCTCCATCTGCTCCACCAGCCGTGTCAAATTGAGCTTGTGCAGGGCCCCCCAACTCCTAGCCACCTGGACCCCCAGGTACCAAAAACTCCTTTCCGCCCTCTTCAGCGACAGCTCGTCCATCTCCCTTCCCTGGTCCCCTGGGTGTATCACAAAGAGCTCACTCTTCCCTACGTTAAGCTTATATCCGGAAAAGTCCCTGAACTCCCTGAGGATCCGCATAACCTCCGGCATCCCCTCCACTGGGTCCGCCACATATAATACCAGGTCATCAGCATACAGCGACACCCGGTGTTTCTCTCTCTCTCTCTCTCTCTCTCTCTCTCTCCCCCCCCCCTTCCCCCCCCACCCCACCAAACCAGTCCCCTCCAGTTCCTGGACTCCCTCAGTGCCATGGCCAAAGGCTCAATTGCCAATGCGAACAACAAGGGGGATAGGGGACACTCCTGCCTCGTCCCCCGGTACAGCCAAAAGTATTCCGACCTCCGCCGGTTCGTGGCCACACTCGCCACCGGGGCTTTATAAAGTAGCCTAACCCAACTGATGAACCCTTCCCCGAACCCAAAACTCCTCAGCACTTCCCAAAGATACTCCCACTCCACCCTATCGAAGGCCTTCTCCGCATCCATAGCCGCCACTACCTCCGTTTCCCCCTCCACTGCAGGCATCACTATTACGTTGAGGAGCCTCCGCACATTGGTGTTCAACTGCCTACCCTTCACGAATCCCGTCTGGTCCTCGTGAATCACCCCCGGGACACAGTCCTCAATTCTGGTAGCCAACACCTTCGCCAACAACTTCACGTCGACGCTGAGGAGCGAGATCGGCCTGTACGATCCACACTGTAATGGGTCCTTGTCCCACTTCAGGATCAGCGAGATCAGCGCCCTGGACATTGTTGGGGGCAGGGCCCCCCCTCCTTCGCCTCATTTAAAGTCCTCACTAGTAGTGGGCCCAACAGGTCCATGTACGTCCGGTAGAATTCCACCGAGAACCCCTCCGGCCCCGGGGCCTCCCCTGCCTGCATGCTCCCCAACCCCTTAACCAGCTCCTCCAGCCCAATCGGTGCTCCTAGCCCAACCACCTGCTCCTCCTCCACCCTCGGGAACCTCAGCCGATCCAAAAATCGGCGCATCCCCCCCCTCCCCTGTTGGGGGCTCAGACCTATACAGCTCCTCATAAAAGTCCCTGAGTACCCCATTTATTCCCACCGCACTCCGCACCGTGTTCCCCCCTCTATCCCTAACTCCCCCAATCTCCCTCGCTGCCTCCCGCTTCCGAAACTGATGTGCCAACATCCAGCTCGCCTTCTCCCATATTCGTACACCGCCCCTTGCGCTTTCCTCCACTGCGCTTCTGCCTTCCTGGTAGTCAACAGGTCGAATTCGGCCTGGAGGCTTCGTCGCTCCTTGAGTAATCCCTCCTCGGGGACCTCTGCATACTTCGTATCCATCTTTAATATCTCCCCCACCAATCTCTCCCTCTCTCTCCTCTCCTTCCTCTCCTTATGGGCCCTAGTGGAGATTAGCTCTCCCCTGACCACCGCCTTCAGCGCCTCCCAGACCACCCCCACCTGCACCTTCCCATTGTCGTTAGCCTCTAAATATCTTTCAATGCACCGCCGGATCCGCCCACTCACCTCCTCATCCGCCAACAGTCCCACAGCGAGGCGCCACAGCGGGTGCTGGTCCCTCTCCTCTCCCAACTCCAGCTCCACCCAAAGCGGGGCATGATCTGAGATAGCTATGGCCGAATATTCCGCGCCCTCCACTCTCAGGATTAGTGCCCTACTCATAATGAAGAAATCTATCCGGGAGTAGGCTTTATGGACATGGGAAAAAAAGGAAAATTCCCTGGCCCCCGGCCTGGCAAACCTCCATGGGTCCACTCCCCCCATCTGGTCCATAAACCCCCTAAGCACCTTGGCCGCCGCCGGCCTTTTACCCGTCCTGGACCTGGAGCGGTCCAATGCTGGGTCCAACACCGTGTTGAAGTCCCCCCCCCCATTATCAAGCTCCCTGTCTCCAGGTCCGGAATCCGACCCAACATGCGCCTCATGAATCTGGCATCGTCCCAATTCGGGGTGTATACATTCACTAGTACCACCCGCACCCCCTGCAGCTTACCACTCACCATCACGTAACGGCCTCCATTATCTGCCACGATGTTCAGCGCCTCAAATGACACACGCTTTCCCACCAAGATCGCCACCCCTCGATTCTTCGCGTCCAACCCCGAGTGGAAAACCTGCCCGACCCACCCCTTTCTTAGCCTAACCTGATCTGCCACCTTCAGATGTGTCTCCTGGAGCATAACCTCATCTGCCTTCAGTCCCTTCAGGTGCACGAACACCCAGGCCCTCTTGACCGGCCCATTCAGGCCTCCCACATTCCAAGTTATCAGCCGGATCAGGGGGCTTCCCGCCCCCACCCCCACCCCCCACCCTGCCGACTAGCCATCTCCCTTTCTAGGCCAGCCACATGCCCGCGCCACCCGCACTTTCCATTACCCCCAGCGGCCGCCCCCCGCCCCGACTCTCTCCGAACTCCAGCTCCCCTTTGGCCAATGCAGCAGCAACCCATTCCTCCCCCCCCCCCTCCCCCAGCTAGGTCCCCCCCTAGCTGTATTGCTCCCCCCGTGGCACTCCCGTAAGTCAGCTGACTCCTGCTGACCCTGGCCTCTCCCGCCACTCCGTCGACCCACCAGTGTGAGAATCTCTCCTCCCCCTCCTGGCAGTCAGCGGGCGCTCCTCTCCAACACCGCCCTTCCCTCCGGCCCCGCCCCCTTCCTTCTCTAGCGCGGGAAAAAGCCCGCGCTTTCCTCAAGCCGGCCCCGCCCTCTCTGGCGCAGCTCCCTTTTGCGACCTTATCTCAGCTCCCCACCTCGGGCCTCCCATTCCCCCTCCCCCTGGCGGGGCCCCGGCCTTCCAACCACCGACGCCCACACTCTCACACAACCCCCACTTCGAACCATTTACCCAACCCCACCCAGCACCAAAGAAAACAGAACAGAGCATCCCCCAAAACACAATACCCACAATAACCCCCCCTCGACACCCCCTCCCCACAGACCCTCAGCCGTGTCCAACGTTTCGGCCTGGATAAAGGTCCACGCCTCCTCCGGCGTCTCAAAGTAATGGTGTCGGTCCTTAAGCGTGACCCACAATTGCACCGGCTGCAGCATCCCGAATTTCACCCCCTTCCGATGCAGTACCCGACCCTCTTCTTGGCCACCTCCGCCCTCCAGTCCTGATATATACGGATCTCTGCATTCTCCCACCTGCTGCTCCGCTCCTTTTTAGCCCATCTCAGGACACACTCCCTGTCCACAAAGCGGTGGAACTGCACCATTACCGCCCGCAGCGGCTCGTTGGCCTTGGGCCTCCTCGCCAGGACTCGGTGAGCCCCATCCAGCTCCAGGGGCCTCGGGAAAGCTCCCGCGCCCATCAGCGTGTTCAGCATCGTGACCACATATGCTCCAGCATCCGACCCCTCCACTCCCTCCGGGAGGCCCAGAATCGGAAGGTTCTCCCTCCTCGCCGATTCTCCATGTCTTCAAACTTTTCTTGCCACTTCTTGTGCAGCGCCTCGTGCGCCTCCACCTTCACCGCCAGGCCCAAGATCTCGTCAGATCTCGTCCTCGTTCTCCGAGGCCTTTTGCCGCACCTCCCGGATTGCCACCCCTTGGGCCTTCTGGGTCTCGACCAGCTTATCGACCCATGCCTTCATCGTGTAATGGGCGAGGCGTTTTCAGAACCCCAAAATGTATCATGGAGTTCAACCAACCTCTCCCTTTAATGTATTTGTTGCTTTTCCTAGCACACGGCTTGTTCCCTAGGAGTGGGATTACAATTATGGACACGTGGGTTTTTAAACACAAAACAATGTTTATTCCATGAACTCAACTTAACATCTTAAATAAACATTGGATCTCTTAACACCCCTTACTTCAAAGATAACTCAGAAAATATTGCAACAGTAAATAATTCCTCAAAATGTTCCTTCAAACTTCCAAGAGACTTAACACCTTTAAACAGAATCATATCAGGTTAAAGGCTTTACTATTATGAGTTTAAATCACCCAAATGATCCAGAGATAGTCTTTCATGGCAGAGATCCAGCTCACTGCAAACACAGATGCTCCTAAGCTCTTTTCAAACTGCAAAACTAAACTGCAAAATGGCTGACCTGACCTCAGCTCCACCCACTCTCTGACATCACTGTTTTCTTAAAGGTACATTGCTTAAACATCCATGTCTTAAAGGTACTCTCACATGACACCTCCCCCCAAGAAAAAAAAACCCATCAACTTCAAGATGGTTTCATTTTTCACTTTTGCACCATCCACTAAGAAATGTACACAGTAAATATACCTTTTCGTTTAAAAAAAAACAAAAAACAACACATGCAAACGGGGATAATAATATAGTCCATTTTTCTTTGTTCTTCCTCCTCCAACCGAAATCCTTTTCGATTGACAGTCTCTTTGAATAAAGTCTCTGCACAATCCATCCATTCCTCTACTCCTCAGCATTTCTCTTCAGAATCAGATAATTTAGTTCAATCTGACCACAGAGCCCCTTGCAATTCTCCAATACAGGAACATTGGTTACCACAGCTTTCAGGCAGTCAAATGCCTGTTGAAAGTCCGCTGTCCATTGAAGTTTTTTACGTTTCTTTAGCAAGGCCATCAGTGGAGTAAGCACGCCACAAAACCTTTGCACAAATGTTTGATCAAATCCACTCATGCTAAGAAATCACATTATTTCCCTTTGTCTTGAGGGTATCGGAAACTCCGCAAGGAAAGTGATTCGGGCTTCTCCAAATTCACTTTCGGCTAGGTTCATCACCAAACCCACCTCCTGAAGTCGATCGAAGAGCTCCATACGATGTTTTAAATGTTCTTTCCATGTCTGGCTGAAAACTACCAGATCGTCGATGTATACCGCACAATTGGGTAATCCTGAAATAACTGTATTAGTTAACCGTTGAAATGTTGCTGGGGCGTTTTACATGCCAAATGGCATAACTTTGAACTGGTATATACCATCTCGAGTCACAAAAGCTGAAATCTCCTTCGCCCTTTCAGATAAAGGTACTTGCCAGTAACCTTTCAGTAAATCCAATTTGGAAATAAAAGCAGATTGTCCCACTTTCTCAATGCAATCCTCCAAACGTGGGATAGGATTAGAGTTTGTTCTTGTAACTGCATCCACCTTTCGATAGCCCACACACAACCGTTGGGTACCTTCTGGTTTAGGTACCATCACTATGGGTGAGCTCCATTGGCTGCAACACACTTCAATTATGCCATTCTTCAGCATACTCTCATTCTCTTTGTTAACCTGTGCCAATTTTAAAAGAATTAAGTCTATATGGATGTTGTTTGATAGGAACAGCATTTCCCACATCTACTCAGATATAGCCATTTTAGTACTTCCCAATTTATCTCTACAAACTTGCCCATGTGATATCAATAACTCTTTCAGGTCAGTTCGATTTTTCTCTGGAAGGTAACTTAACAATTCATCCCAATTTTTAAGAACATCCTCATTTTACAATTTAATTTGAGGTATGTCAAATTCACAGTAATCTGGATTTGGTTCATCACTTTGAGTTAGAATCATTAAAACCTCCTTTTTCTCTCCTTCCCTTTCAAAGGACCTTTTAAGCATATTCACATGACACACTCAGTGAGTCTTCCTTCTATCTGGTGTTTTTACCACATAATTCACCTCACTTAATTTCCTTTCAATCTGATACGGTCCACAAAGCCTAGCTTTTAAAGGCTCCCCTACCACTGGTAACAACACTAAAACTTTATCTCCACTGGCAAAACTACGAACTTTGGATTTCTTGGCCGCTACCCGTTTCATCACATTTTGTGCAACTTTCAAATGTTGTCTAGCCAATTCACTTGCTCTATTTAATTGTTCCCTAAAATTTGACACGTAATCCAATAGTGTAATTTCCGATTTCTCACCCACCAATTTTTCCTTAATCAATTAAAGTGGTCCTCTTACCTCATGACCAAAAATTAGTTCAAAAGGACTAAATTTGATAGACTCATTAGGTGCATCCCTAATTGCAAACAATACGAATGGAATTCCTTTATCCCAATCCTCTGGATAATCCTGACAATACGCCCTCAACATTGTCTTTAATGTCTGATGCCACCTTTCTAATGCTCCCTGCGATTCTGGATGGTACGCAGTTGATTTAAATTGTTTTATTCCTAAGCTATCCATAACCTTGAAGTAAAATTTGATCCTTGATCCGATTGAATTTCTGTGGGTAGTCCATATCTAGTAAAGAATTTAAGTAACTCCTCCACAATCCTTTTAGCTGTAATATCACGTACTGGAATGGCCTCTGGAAACCTAGTAGACACATCCATTATAGTCAAAAGATATTGATTCCCACTTTTTGTTTTAGGAAGCGGTCCTACACAATCAATTATGACCCTCGTAAAAGGTTCCTCAAATGCTGGAATGGGTATTAAGGGCGCTGGTTTTATCACTGCTTGAGGTTTCCCTATCACTTGACATGTGTGACATGATTGACAAAATTTAACTACATCTTTATGTAGTCCAGGCCAATAAAAATGTTTCTGGATTTTAGCTTGAGTTTTCCTTATTCCAAAATGACCTCCCACTGGTACCTCATATGCAACTCGCAACACCTCCTTTCTATACCCTACCGGCAATACTACTTGATGAACTTCTGCCCACTTTTCATCCGCCTGCATATGTACAGGTCTCCATTTTCTCATCAAGACATCATTTTTATGGTAATAACTCTCTGGTATACTCTCAGATTCCTCTTCCCTATATGCTTTCTGATATATCCGTTTTATTTCTACATCTTTCCATTGTAACTCCGCCAATTTTCCTGAACTAAAAATATCCTCCACCTGTTCTTGTTCTTTTTCAACTATCTGATCAAAAATCGTTTCTGATAATTGCACTTTAACTTCATCTTCACTCTTTGATTTCTCCTCTTGTCTTAACCTGTGACTTTGCGACCTTGTTACTACACAATGCGGAAAAATCCCAGGATATTTGTCCTTCAACCCTTCAGTTGTCTGATTTTCCACTGGCTTATCAACCACAGTAGGCATCACTCCCACCTGCGATCCAGCTATATCATTACCCAAGATAAATTATCTTGTCCAGGAATACAGTTTATCTGTTACTCCTACTACCACTTCACCACTCTTCACTGGACTTTCCAACCTTACCTTATATAATGGAACGCTACTCCTCTCACCCAGAATTCCACATATCACCACCTTTTCTGGCAACATTCTTCCCAAACTACATAATTCCTCATCTCTTACAATTAAAGATTGACTGGCCCCTGTATCTCTTAAAATTGTGACTTCTTTACCTGCTCCTCCTGATACACATGAGCAAACTTTACCCACACAAGTAAATTCTTCATATGCATCTGGCACCTTCTTAGCAATTACTTCTTGAACAGGCTGTACAATCATTTGCACCTCCTTCGCTTCCCTTGGGCTTTCCTTTACCACTCTAACAAACCCCACTGTCTTATCCTGTTTTACCATATCTGCCTTCCCAGTGCTTTTCTTCAACCACCAACACTGTGACTTTACATGGTCTAGTTTATTACAGTGAAAACATTTGAAACTTTTCACTTCTTTTCCACCCTCCTGGATTTCTTTTTTAATCTGAGGTACACTCTCTTTATTGTCTCCCATCAGATCACCTTTACCACTTGAGTATTTCTCATGTCCCCCGTTTCTATCCCTCACTGGCTGAAACTGATGTTGGAAACCAATCTTTGATTTATGAACTAATTCATAATCATCTGCCATTTCCGGTGCTAATCTCGTAGTTTTAACACTCTGTTCTTCCACATGAGTTCTCACTACATCAGGAATTGAATTTTTAAACTCCTCCAAAAGTATAATTTCTCTGAGTGCTTCATACGTTTGGTCTATTTTCAAAGCCCTTATCCACCTATCAAAATTACCCTGTTTGAGCTTTTCAAACTCCATGTATGTTTGACCAAATTATTTCCTTAAATTTCTAAACCTATGTCTGTAAGCTTCAGGCACTAGCTCATATGCACTTAAGGTGGATTTCTTCACCTCCTCATACGTTCCAGATACCTCCTCCGGTAGTGATGCAAACACTTCACTAGCCCTACCTACCCGCTTTGTTTGAATCAGTAATACCCACATGTCCTGTGGCCATTGCATTTGTTTAGCTACCTTCTCAAATGAAATGAAAAAGGCTTCTACCTCCTTCTCGTCAAACCTTGGCAATGCTTGGACATATTTAAATAGATTCCCACCAAGCCTTCGACTATGACGCTCTTTCTCACTATCCTCATCACTATCATCCAACTGTACGTTTCCCTTTATGTCTGCCAATTTTAACTGATTGTCATGTTTCATGGCCATTTTCTGAAGTTCAAACTCCCTCTCTTTATCTTTTTCCCTGATCTGTATCTACCTTTCTTTTTCTTTTTGTTCTGCTAAGGCTATTCTTTCTTTTCTCCTTTCTTCTCTCTCCTTTTCTTTTTCCTCTCTCTCTCTTTCTCTTTCTTTTTCCTCTCTCTCTCTTTCTTTTCCCTCTCTCTCACTCTCATATCCAAGCCGCTTTAATTCTTTCTCATGTTCCATTTGTTTAATTTGCAACTGAATTTTTGCCATTTCCAATGAGTCAAACTCTATCTCAGGCAACTTTAAGTGCTTAACCACCGCCATAATTACCCCATCTTTTCGCATTTTGTCAGGTAATGTTAACTGCAATGTTCTTGCCAAATCTAACAGTCAGCTTTTTGTTTCTGTCCGTAAAGTACTACGCGTGACATTCTCCACCCCCAAGAACTTCTGAGCCTCTGAAAGAGCCATTGTTCACAACACCCTCCCCACTTAAACTAAAATACCACACCGGAAAGGCAACAATCCTTCACTGTCTTTAAGTTCACAAAAGGCAATCCAATAGATAGACTTTTATCACCCTCGAGCCCCCAATTGTTATGGGCGAGGGGTTTTCAGAACCCCAAAATGTATCATGGAGTTCAACCAACCCCTCCCTTTAATGTATTTGTTGCTTTTCGTAGCACACGGTTTGTTCCCTAGGTGTGGGATTACAATTATGGACACGTGGGTTTTTACTCACAAAACAATGTTCATTAATTCCATGAACTCAACTTAACATCTTAAATAAACATTGGATCTCTTAACACCCCTTACTTCAAAGATAACTCAGAAAATATTGCAACAGTAAATAATTCCTCAAAATGTTCCTTCAAACTTCCAACAGACGTAACACCTTTAAACAGAGTCACATCAGGTTAAAGGCTTTACTATTATGAGTTTAAATCACCCAAATGATCCAGAGATAGTCTTTCATGGCAGAGATCCAGCTCACTGCAAACACAGACGCTCCCAAGCTCTTTTCAAACTGCAAAACTAAACTGCAAAATGGCTGAGCTGACCTCAGCTCCACCCACTCTCTGACATCACTGTTTTCTTAAAGGTACATTGCATAAACATCCATGTCTCAAAGGTACTCTCACATGACAATCGGCTCCAGCAGCTCTGCCTTCAGGTCCGCAAAACAGCGCTTGAGGAACTCCTGCTGCTCTTGCGACCATTGCGCCTACGCTGTCTGGTCTCCACCCGCCGCCATCTTGGTTCTCCTCCCTCGCACTTTTCGCTGCACCGAAATCACTTTTTTCACCGCTCCACTCCTGGTCCAATCCATACACTGCCGGGGGAATCGTACTGTCGCCTTCCCACACTGGGAACCGTTGAACAAATGCCGCTGGGGCCCCTAACAGGAGCCCAAAAGTCCGTTTCTGACGGGAACTGCCGAACGTGCGACTTAGCTCAGCATAGTCGCAACCGGAAGTCTGAGGCTAAGTGTTGACGCCGTTGGAATCGCCGTCGCATTTCTTGACGGCGTCAACACGGCCTCAGGATCAGCAATTCTGGCCCCTACAGGGGGCCAGCACGGTTGATCCTGATCCTGGTGTGAACTGAGCATCGCAGGGTCCGCGCATGCGCAGCGGCCCCGGCGCCAACGCGCGCAGTGGCTCTCTTCAACACGCCGGCCCCGACGCAACATGGTGCAGGGCTACAGGGGCTGGCGTGGAAGAAAGGAGGCCCCCAGCCAGAGAGGCCGGCCCGCCGGTCGGTGGACCCCGATCACGGGCCAGGCCACATCGGAGGCACCCCCCCCCCCCGGGGTCGGACCCCCCCCCCACGCCCCACTGTGTTAACCACTTATCTGCTCACGGAATATATCAGAGGTGAACCTGATTGCATCCTCATCCAATGTCCAAGCTCCTGGCAGAGTTGCTGAATAACCATCAGGAAATGGAAATGGGAAGGAACCATGGCAGCTTAATTGCTCCAGGAGCCAAGAGGCTGATTTCAGTGCTCCTTGCTAATCTAACAGCACAGATTGGCAATGTGCATAACTCTGCAATACAACACACCTTGCATTTTACCCTCAAAGTCCCCCGGGTGATATCGTTCTCATATTCTGACAAGTTTTCTAATCTACTCCAAAGTTAATGATAAATATGATTCAGACCTCAGGGTATCTGGTCGCCACATAAATATTAAACGTAGCTGATTCATCTGAGCAACCCAGTGAACTATCCCGATTTATGCTATGGTCATCATCCCTCCATGTCAGTCTATCGATTTCAGAATATGAAACCGAAGCAATACTCGGTCGGCAGTAATCAAGGAGGCCTTGCATTATATTTACTCTTTTGCATATGACCAATTAGGCCTCTTGTTATATAGGGTCCAGATGTTTGATTGCTAAGTGAGTTTTCAATTGTCAGTTTTGTTCAGCTTGGAGTTCATGTGTAAACTACACTCCCTTCGCCAGGCAACTTTGAAAGGTACATTGCTGAATAGATGCAATCCTTTGGATGAGGTGTTAAACTAAGGCCCAGTCTAGCTAGTCCAATGGTTTGGGTAGGTCCTGTGGTGCCATTTCTAGAAGTACGGATAATTCTCTCAGTGCTCTGACCAATCTAACAAAAAAGATCTGGGCCGGGATTCTCTAATAATGGGGCTATGTCCCCACACCTGGCAGAAAACAGGCGCGAATCACTCCGGATGTTTTTCTAAAAAAAGTCCGGAATGATTCTCTGACTTTAAGGGGGCTGGCAGGGCCCCGGCGTGCGCCGCACAGCTCTCGGTGCCGATACGAAGCCCTGCACGTCCAGCCGCGGGTCCGCGCCTGCGTTATTCAGCTTTTCTGTGGTCCTTGTACTGTAACCTTCCTCTCCTCTATCCCTCCCTTTACTTTGTGAACACGCAGTGGGAAGTTGCAAACACTCTTTATCGCGGGCTTTGCATGTGTGAAATGCAAATCGGGTTTACTGTGACATTATTTGTAAAATCGTATCACGCAAAACTGAGGAGTTTGAAAATATGTCACCACTTATTCTAAAAAAACTAATTCAAAACATCTTGGTACTGCCATGATAGGGCAGGTGCTGAGGTGCGGAGTGGTGTGGGAGCAGGTACCCATGTAGATCCAGCAAGTTTGGTTGTTTCTGATTTTCACGTTTGCTGTTTTCTTCAAATGTTCCCTGAAGGACAGGGTCCTATATAGAGTCATTTCTAAATTTGTTGGGTTGGGATTTTGCTTTGTCCTTGGTTAGCACAGTTGCTTCACAGCTCCATGGTCCCAGGTTTGATGCCCGGCTTGGGTCACTGTCTGTGCGGAGTCTGCACGTTCTCCCCTTGTCTGTGTGGGTTTCCTCCGGGTGCTCCGGTTTCCTCCCACAGTCCAAAGATGTGCAAGTTAGGTGGATTGGCCATGGTAAATTGCCCTCAGTGTCCAAAAAGGTTAGGTGGAGTTACTGGGATAGGTTGGAAGTGTGGGCTTAAGTTGGGTACTCTTTCCAAGGGCCGACTCGATGGGCTGAATGGCCTCCTTCTGCACTGTAAATTCTATGATCTTCTGCGTAATGGGCAGGCGGTAAGAGGAAAACAGTTTGATTTGAGCTGACCCTTTCTGTACATTCCTCCGATGGTTTAAACGCTTTGCCCAGGAACAGATGCAAACCTGTCAAAATGTGTCAAATAAAGATTGCTTATTTAAATCACCACTACTGTTAATTAAAAGACCCATAATTTCAAAGGTGCTGATTAATGGCAACATTTAAACATTAATGCTCATATCCAAAAGATTCAATTATACCCAGACAGATGTTATTAAAGGCAGAGTTTTCTACAGCCTATATGTCATGAAGTATTTCATCTATATGTCATGAAGTGCAGATTTCAATCTACTCCTGGTGAACAGCAAGCAACGGCTCCAACTTCCATGACGTCAGTATTGGCCTAAGTTCAATTGTGTACTTCTTGTTTGACTGAATTTCTGTCAAGATTACTTCTATGAAAAGGCAGGAACAGCCTTTTGACAATAGCCTGCCTGGATGGTTGATGGTGAAGAGGGAAACAGTTCACAATAAAATGTTTCCTGCTGGTTGACCTTTACACTCGAGAATTTGATCAGAGTGTTATACTTTGCAGCAGCGTCCTCAACAAGTGTTGCCATTGTCGAGTTGAATAAGAGATAACCTTTGTTCATAACCTTATTTCACCCATTCCTTTGTTGAGATCTGTTATTTCCCCCTCTCCTCCTTGTAGTCCTTCTATGCAATGCAACATCTTCAGTTGAATCTACCATTACAGACCTTACGATCAGACCTTATTGTCTCCTTATGTTTCTGGGCAATCTTTTACTTAAAGGCAGGGTGATGCGGAGAATGCCCAGTGTCAAGAGCAGCTCCCTTCTTGTGAATACAAGTATTTACTGTCTGCACTAGTTTGAACTGGTACCACAGCATGCATGGCATTAAAAGCATTTTTGACTGTCAGCTACGAAGTTCATGTTGAATGGTGCAGCAGGCTCGAGGGGTCGAATGGCCTACTCCTGCTTCTATTTTCTATGTTTTCATGTTTCCATGTGCAGAATTAGGGACAAATATCTTTGTGAGAATGACCATCTCAGGGTGCAATTCTCCCCCAAAATTTCGAAGTTAACTTGTGGTGGATTATTCAGGGAAATTCCTGCCGGGAATTCAGTCACTTTTTTGGGCCCTGGGGGGTTTCTCACCAGTTTAGGCCACACTTCGAATTTTGTTTAGCATTGGGGAGCTGAACTCGGTGATTGCGTCGCCATTTTGAAAGGGTGCCCCAGTCTCTAAGTGAGTCCCCCCCACCCCCCCCACCCATGGGCAATGTCACCCCCACAAACATGGACACTACCCCACGCACCCCAAGTGAGGACATCCCGCTATCGGGTTCCTGGGGGTCCCCTCTCTTCAGGCCCCCCCAAGCTCCCTTACCTGTCCCTTCTAGGACCCCACCCATCACCCTCCAACCTCCCCGGAGGTCCCTACTTTCATGCCCTGCGCTCCCCCACCCTTCAAATACCCCCTCCACCCTCGTTTCATGGGCATGCCCCCCCCCATGGCCCTTGGCAGTGCCATCCTGGCACTCGGGCACCCTTGCACTGTCGCCCTGGCACCCAGGCAGTGCTCCTGCTGGCTTGGCAGTGCCATTCAGGCACCTTAGCAGTGCCATGGTGGCAGTGCCAAGGTCCCACATTACAGGGGCAGGGAGCCACCCTGCACTTACCCTGACCACCCAGGGGTCTCCAATGGCCCGGGAGACCTCCGGATGCCATTCTGCCTGGTCCACGTTTGTGTTGACCAGCACTGATCGGCGCCTGGCTGCAGCCTCCCTGGGGAGGCCAGAGAATCGAAGGAGGCTGCTGGATCCCATGCAGATAGGACTTTCTTTTATTTAAAATAAATTTAGAATGCCCAATTCTTTTTTTTTCCAATTAAGGGGCAATTTAACGTGGTCAATTCACCTACCCTGCACATCTTTTTGGGTTGTGGGGGTGAGACCCACGCAGACACGGGGGAGAATGTGCAAACTCCACACAGACAGTGACCCGGGGCCGGGGTCAAACACGATCCTCGGCGCTGTGTGGCAGCAGTGCTAACCACCGTGCTGCTCCTGCGCAGGAGGGTCTTAAGTAGGGATTACAACCTCCTTCGCGAGCCCCATTTGGGGCGGAGTCCCATCTCCGATGTCTCACGGGACTTCGGAGAATCTCGCGAGGCGCGGAGCCTGTCGGGAAGCTCGCTTGCAGGCCTCTCCCAGGACTCTCTGGCCGCGTTGTACTCTCGCTCGAGCGCAATGCAGTCGGAGACTCGCGCCCTCAGTGTTTTTATTTTATTGCTCCTTCACAGGTGTTGCTCTGTGTTTGGAGCACGGTGTGCATGCTATGGCCAGAGAGTATATTGATAAACTGGGAATTGGCCTTGGCATCCTTCCAGTGAATGGTTTACCGATTCCTCCCGGGGTGTATCAATGTCAGAGGCTCCTAAAATACTTCCTGTATGTTGTGTTGCAGTCAGGTGTGACCTTCGACCCCACATATGACTGCAAATCACTACCGGAAAAGGAAAAACAGCAAAAACGGGGAAATAGGAATACTGGTCTGAACTGGTCTTGTATACCTGAAAATGGAGCACCAGTAAAAACTGGGAAATAAGAGGACTGGTCCAAACTCTTTTTTCCTATTGGGTACCCTCCCCCCGATGAAATTCTTCCCACTGAACATTAAAATTTTCTTTCATGAAAGGGGCCTACTAGTTCTGGTCACATTTCCTGGTCCACTTTCCACAGCTGACCTGGACAATTACCTGGGGTGAAAAATCTAGCTGCCTGGCAGTGGAAACAGCAGCTCCTTGAGAGTGGCTGGTGTCCGGATTCCCTGTCCATTGTCAAACTGTTGTGTTCAGAAATGTACAGAGGGAGCGTATTCAAGTTACATTCATGAGCCGACTCGACTCCCCAAACTAGAGCTCTTGAATTTGGCCCCATCCTTCTTTCAACAGTAGAGCAATTCCGAAAGTCAGACCAATTGAAACTACTCTAGGATGTGACTTTGTCATTGTGATTTCACCTCAAAATAACAGGGGGTGTGGTTCTCCGATCTCACCTGTGGCGGGACCCAATGCGAGTGAGAAGGGAAGATTTGGCATTCCCACTAAAACCCCACCCACTGTCAGCGGCACCGGAACATCCCAACCGTGAACGAGGAAAGAGGATTTTTTAAAATACATTTACAGTAGCCAATTTTTTTTTTCCAATTAAGGGGCAATTTAGCGTGGCCAATCCGCCTAACCTGCACATCTTTGGATTGTGGGGGTGAAACCTACACAGACACGGGGAGAATGTGCAAACACCACACGGACAGTGACCCAGGGCCGGGATTCGAACCCGGGTCCTCAGCGCCGTAGTGCCAGTGCTAACCACTGCACCACGTGCCGCTCTCGGAAAATACAGTTAGCGCCTTCTCTTTATTCCTCTTTTGCCATGCAGGTCCCCCAATCTTAAAGGGCTGTCGTGGCCTTCAAATGGTTATTCCATCAATCAGCCTATGTGTCGCTGTAACTTCCAAAGAGTAGATAGTCCTGTTACAGGTGCATTGTTTGAGGCCTCAAAGGCTTTTACTTTTGCTCATTTTCTTCTTCGCTGAAGATATCAACATCCTGCTGGGATACAAACCCACATAGCAGTTCTTCTACCATATTCCTTACACTTGTGCTCTTTGTGTGTCAATCAATGTTGACTGCATATATTGGCAGGATGTTAACCAAAGAGGCCATTGATGCTAAACCTGATCCTACCATCAGCCACTACATAACCGTGCTGCCCCGGAAGGAGGATTTTGACCAATATCCAACACAACTTATTTATTTTCCATTTTTCCTGAAGCCCATAATTTTTCGTTGAATATTTGTTTTTAGGCGTTGCTGGAAAGGCCTGCATTTAGAGCCCACCCCTAAGTGACATTGAGAAGGTGAAGGTGAGCCACCTTCTTGATTGCCATTGAATGGCTTGCTAGGGCCAGGCCATCTAGAGGGCGGTTGAGACATAGGAGTCAACCTCATTGCACATACCGGCTGGACAGGGTGAGAATGGCAGATATGTTTCCCACAAGGTCCTTGGCGACGTAGATGGAGCTTTTAACCACAATCTATGCAGCTTCATGCTCTCCATTACTGACACTAGCCTTTTATTCTGGGTTAATTTCATTAATTGAGTTGAAATATTGCAGCTGCTACTGTGGTGGGATTTGAACTCATGTCTCCAGCTCATCGTTTAGACCTGTGGATTACTAGTCTTGTACCATAACCACCATGCTACTGTACCCCATGTTTCCACATCTGGTGATAGCCCTCTGATGCAGAACGGCCATGATGGCAGGGTGACAACGTCTACTTTACTCTTGGCCTCCCCCAGTTTTACAGCAGGAGTCACTGGATTTTGAGCTTTGGGTGATTTTTATGATCATAGAATTCCTACAGTGCAAAAGAAGGCTATTCGGCCCATTGAGCTTGCACTGACCCTCTGAAAGAGCACCTTACCTCAGCACACTCCTCCACCCTATCTCCGTAACCCCACCCAACCTTTGATCACTAAGGGGCAATTTAGCATGGCCAATCCACCGAACCTGCATATCGTAGAATCATAGAATCCCTACAGTGCAGAAGGAGGCCATTCAGCCCATCGAGTCTGCACCAGCCTGCCGAAAGAGCACCTCACCCAGGCACCACACCCCCGCCCCATCCCCATAACCCCACCCAATCTGCAAATCTTTGGACCGTGGGAGGAAACCGGAGCACCCGGAGGAAACCCACGCCGACACAGGGAGAACATGCAAACTCCACACAGACAAGGCTGGAATTGAACTGTGAGGCAGCAGTGCTAACCACTGTTTAATGATGAGAGATTCTGAAGCCAATTGCGTGAGTTCAGAACAAACGCCTTGCTGGTCTGTATTACCCACTGCCTCACATTTACCAACTGAGCTATTTGAATATCTTTGCTTTATATTATGTTCAATACAAAATAAAGACCAGGGAGCAAGTCACAAATCTGAATCGTAGGAACAGAGTACTGCAATATAAACATCCGAACATACAAATTTGGAGTAGGAATCAGCCATTCCCCACCCACCCCCGAGCCTGCTCCACCATTTGACACGGTTATGGCCTCAACTCCACATTCCTGCCTACCCCTGATAACTTTACACTTCCTTGTTAGTCACCTATCTACTTCAGTCTTAAAATGACCCAGTCTCCACTGTCCCTTGGGGCAGAGAAAATTCCAGAGGCTCATGATTGCCTGAGGGGGAAAAAATAATCTCCATCTTAAATACCGGAGACCCTGCGATCTTTAAACTGTATTCCCTAGTCCTGTTCTCTCCCATAAAGGGAAACGTTCTCTCCGTATCCACCCTGTCAAATCCCCTCGGAATCTTGCATGTTCCAATGTGATCACCTCTCATTTTTCTAAACTCCAAGGGTTACAGGCCCAACCTTTCTTCATAAGACCATAAGACATAGGAGCAGAATTAGGCCACTCGGCCCATCGAGTCTGCTCCGTCATTCAATCATGGCTGATACTTTTCTCATCCCCATTCTCCTACCTTCTCCCCATAACTCCTAATCCCCTTATTAATCAAGAACTATCTATCTCTGCCTTAAAGACACTCGGTGATTTGGCCTTCACAGCCTTCTGGGGCAAAGAGTTCCACAGATTCACCACCCTCTGGCTAAAGAAATTCCCCTTCATCTCTGTTTTAAAGGGATTGTCCCTTTAGTCTGAGGCCCTTGGGTTCTAGTTTTTCCTCCTAGTGGAAACATCCTCTCCACATCCACTCTTTACGACACACTTCCCATCCTAGGAATCAGGCGATTAAAAAAATATATATATATGAATAAACACAGCTCCTCAGTTGCTTTGAAACAACGTCCAAGATTTCAGCTGAGGTTTTCCAGCCCTTCCCGCTGGCAGGATCTTCCAGTCCTGCCGATGGATTCCCCCAGCCTGCTCCGCCTTCCCTGGAAGTGGAGAGGCCTACAAAACCCAAAACCCTAGACTTCAATGGGACTGGAAGATCCAGACACCAGCCAATGGCAGGCTGCCCCCACTCCTGGGAAATACGTCCTGGGGGGGGTCAGGAAAATCCCTCCTGTTGCATCCAACTTCCTAACTCCAGATCTATTGTTTCCTTAGTCAAGTGGGCGGCTTTTAAGCTACGAATACAGCCTCACAGCTCAGTCGGAGGTCTGTTATTCTGCAGGTACATGGTTTTCTCTGCCTCACACACATGAGAACACCCTGTTGTACCTTTTCCAATCTTCCCAGTTTTTGTACCAAGAATGTCTTTTTCCTTTAAGGGCCGTTGACCTTGAGGAGCTTTGCTAAACGTTTCACCTGGCAATGAACACCAATCAATCCTTATGTTTATTTGCATAAAAGCCTTCACCATAGCAACAAACATTTCAAAAAGAGGTGTTTCCAGGTTGCAACTGAATTGTAAGCAGACTGACGTTGAATAGAAGGGGCAACTTATTTGCATGCTTTTCTGGAGTCTGTTTCTCAGAAACCTCCATTTTCAGGTAAAAGCAAGACATTGGAAATCTGAAACAAAAACAGAAATTGCTGGTTAACAATAATCTTAATTAGTATCACAAGTAGATTTACATTAACTCTGCAATGATGTTACTGTGAAAAGCCCCTATTCGCCACGTTCCAGCGCCTGTTCGGGTACACAGAGGGAATATTCAGAATGTCCAATTCACCTAACAAGCATGTCTTTCGTGGGAGGAAACCGGAGCACCCGGAGGAAACCCACGCCGACACGGGGAGAATGTGCAGACTCCGCACAGACAGAGACCCAAGCCGGGAATCGAACCGGGGACCCTGGCGCAGTGAAGCAACAGTGCTAACCACTGTGCCGCCATACTCAGCAGGTCTGGCAGCATCTGTGGGGAGAGAAGCACAGTTAACGCTTGAAGTCCATATTACCCTTCTACAGACCTTCTATCCACGAAGTGGAGATGTCATACCCGCAGCCTAGCTTCTTGGGGTGAGTTCAAAGCTCTTGGTTTCTCATTTTAGATCCCGAACATTTCAGTCAATGGCCATTTAATAAATTTTAAATTAGGCACTGGTGTGAGCAGAACAGTCCTGTCGGACACAGACCCGTGACTTAAAGACCATCTGGCTTCAAACAACAGACATGTCACTCAATGAGCCCGGAGGAGTCCAACATCCAGTCAGAGGCATGATTCCCACTAAGACATGGCGGCAAACAAATCTTGGAGCTGATGTACGTCACCCGCCACCAGCCTTTCTCTCTCTTGAACAGAGGTGCCTGTGTAGCGCTAAATCTTCTCAAAATGCAGAAGATGTCAAGACAACAACTGTCATTATTCAGACAGAACTGCAAGTTCCTGGGTACTGAAATGAAAAAGAACTTCCTGACGGGGACCTCAGCTCTGAACCGTCTTCTCTCTTCGTAGAGCAGGTTTGTCCATTCTTGTTACAGGTGCTGGAAAAACCTCTGTATCGGACCAGCCAACCACCCTGGAGGTAACCACGATGCCGCCAGTGGAGGAAGTAAAGAGGGTGATCGGCAGGCCGATGAGCCTCAAACTCCGGCTCTGATGGCGGTACAGCAGGTCAACACTGCAACCTCTGAACATACACTGGGACACCCAGCCTGCACGTCAAAGCCTCAGAAGCTGCTGGAGCCAGAAAGCAGCTGTCCATGGCCGACAGCGGAATGCAGAGATGAGCGTATCACTAAACTTCATTCTAGTCACAGGAATGCTCGACCCCCGCCGCAGAGGACATCGGCATGACCCACACAACACCAGAGAAAGCACAAGAAGCGACAAGGGGCTGAGCGCAATGTTCGTCCACACCACAAGAAACAGGTTTGGTTGGCACCACTGGCCAGCGCTACAGCCAAACCGACCGAGTGCAGTTCAACATGAAGGAAGGGTAGAAAAGGATAGAAAGGCTCCCAGAAGCCAGAACAGCCTCCATACCTCCAGAAAGAACCAGCGGTGACAGAGCCTACCTCTCCTTCAACTGTATGAACGGAACGTGGAAGAGTTATAAGGCTTCCAGGCTGAACCTGAACCTTTGAATTCAAGGACTCAAAGAGGGGAGATGGGGTAATGATAATGATGTAAGATGGAAGATTTTGTAAGGGCCTGGAAGAATCCAGCACGAGTTTATAGAATCGAAAGAAATAACTTTATTAACAATTACACATATACAACAGCAGCAGTACACCACTGCTCTCTCGTCTCTAGCTGGTTCCACACTGGCCAGCTCTATTTATGCAGGCGACTCTGCTAATGATTTCTCCGCCCTCCTCATTGGGAGAGCACGTACTCACTAAGGATTGTAGGATAGGCAATAGTCCCCAGCCAGTAGTAGTCAGGCAGGTTGTAACATAAGGTAAACTATAATAACTTATAGACTTGGGGGGAGGTGCAGCATAAGGGTCTGGCTCATACAGGGTTAATGTGGGGCTGAATACAGTACCGCGACACAATGATGTAAGAGAGCACATGACCCAGACCAGGGTCGGTCGAGTGTTAGCCGTGTGTACCAGCAAGCATGGAGATAACTCCTAGTTTGTACGCTTTACTCTATATTTTGAATAGTTCTAGAGTCAAGAAAGACCTACAGTTAACCTAAGTATGGCTCAGAGGACTTCTTCATACCTACAAACTGTGTCCGACACCCTACAACACGTTGTGGCTGGAGCAGGTTCTGGGAGCAGTGGCTGTAGCGAATCTGACCTGGGGAAGAGTGAGGAATGGCTCAACAGGGGAGAGAGCAGACTCCAAGGTTTTCACACTGAAGATCTTGATGGAGGAGGTGGAAAGGAGAAGAGATATCCCTTATTTGCTGGGTGGGGGAGGATAGAGACCCTCCAGACACATGGGGCGGGATTCTCCACTCCCACGCCGAAGTGGCCGTGCCGTCGTGAACGCCGTCGAGGTTCACGACAGCGCGGAACGGCCCCGGTCCCGACCGATTCAGGCCCTGACAATGGGCTAGGATTGAGGCCGCGTCATCTACCCGCGCCAGGCCTTGTCGCCCGCGTAAAAGCGGCGCCGCATAGATGACGCGGCCGGCACCGCATAACGGGTGTCATCCGCGCATGCGCAGGTTGGCCGACGCCAACCCGCGCATGCGTCGTTGTCGTCCTGTCTAAATCCGCACCGCAAGAAGATGGGGGACGGATCTTGCGGGGCCGTGGAAGGAAGGAGGTCCTCCTTCAGAGAGGACGGCCCGACGATCGGTGGGCACCGATCGCGGGCCACCCCACATTCCAGCTGAAGCCCGGTGCAGGATCCCCCCTCTCCCCCCCCCCACAGGCCGCCCCCCCCAGCTTTCACGCACCGCCCACGACTGCAGCGACCAGGTGTGGTCGGCGCCGGGGGGAACCCGCCGTTTTGGCCTGGCCGCTCGGCCCATCCGGGCCTCAGAATAGCGGGGGTGCCGGAGAATCGCCATTTTGGGTGTCTCCGGCGATTCTCCGGCCTGCGGCCCATGAAACTCGACCGGGCCATTCCTGCCTCTTGGGAGAATCGCGGGAGGGCGTCGGACCGGCGTCCCCGGAAATTTTGGCGGCCCAGGCGATTCTCCCAACCGGCGTGGGAGTGGAGAATCGCGCCCTCGGTCAAAAGACAATGGGTGTAGATAACAGGAGGACAATGTTAATATTAAATGCTAGAATATGATGGAGGAATAATACAGCAGCTTGTCTTTTACCTTCAGCAAGTTTATTGTGCTTCCAACTTTGTTGGGGTACAAACTGCATATAAAATCCCCATAGCAACTGTTCCAGCTGTGTCGACTTATACACCTTTTGAGTTGAGCCAATAATCATTACCTATTTTTAATCTATCAATTAGCTTAAAAATGTAACTGTCACAACATGCACTTGTTGATACATTGACTGACAATGCGAGGAGTCCAGCCCCAAGGGCCCTGGCGCAGTGGCCCAAGTGTGACCAAGGCCAGTGAATCCATCTTAAAAACCTTTTCCTATCAGGTGCAGCAATAGCCGCAGCCTCGACACAATTCACCTCATCGACTAACTATCTCTACCAATCAGGTCTCTTACCCCACCATCCTACCTCTCACCTCACCCTAATCCATTTAGCACTGCTCAAGCCTTCCACTTGCATTTCAGAGGCGAGCAGCCTCTCTTTCATAGGCAGGGAGCCTTAAGACCAGGAGGATGGCCGGATCATGTGACCAGTAACCAATGCTGCCAGGCCCCCTGCCGAGTGCACAGGCAGCTTTGAAGATCAGAAAAGCAGCGGTTGAAGCAGTGAGGCAGCCAGTCAACTCCCGCGCCACAATCAGGGAAATGGGACGGTATAAAGTTTCATTGTAGGAAGACGTCTGGTGGCGGCCATGGAGCGTGTGGTCGCACATTTGGCGGCTCCCTCTCAAGGCAGATGTTTTCAGCCTTTTACCTGCCCAAGGGGTGAAGTATTTGAGGGTAAAAGATACAGGAGTGCCCGGGGAAGGTAATACTCCTCTGGTGCGGCTGGTGGATGGATTCGGAGGCAAGGAGTGGTGCAAGGAAGAGCTGCAGGAGCAGGAGAGTCTTTGCGGTGCACCGCAGGAAAAGATGGCGGAGGGTAAACGGAGCGCGCTGCCCGCCCAGTGGCAGACGGAACAGTTGGTAGAGTTCCTCAACAATAAGTTCTTGCAGAAGAGGAAGGAGGCCCTGGAGGACAGGCCAAGATGCTGGAACCGCTGAGATCTGGGATTAAGTGAGTTGAGCAGAGGCTGGGGTCCCAGGGCTGGGTGATCCAGAAAGTGGAGGAGGCGGTGGGGGAGCAGAAAGAGCAGTGGCGGAGGTGGGATAACCAGGAGAGGCCGGGGGAGAAGGTGGAGTATCTGGAGAATCGCCTCAGGAGGCAAAAATTAAGGATTGTTGGGATGCCTGAAGGCATCGAAGATGCGGCGGCTGCTGTGCACGTGGCGAGGATGCTGGAGAAATTGATGGGGGAGGGGGCCTTTGATCGGCCTCTGGAGGTGTAACGTGCGCACAGGGCGCGGAGGAGGAGGCCGCAGGCAGCGAGCCGCCGAGAGCGGTGATGGTGCGGTTGTACCATTTTCAAGACAAGGAGAAGATCCTTTGATGGGCTAGGCAGGTCAGGAAATGTACCTGGGAAGGAAGCAAGCTGCGGATGTAACAGGATCTGGGGGCGGAGCTGGCAAAGAGGAGGGCCGAGTTTCACCGGATTAAGGAGGCCCTCTTTGAAAAGGGGGGGTGAAGCTTGGGCCTGCCTGCGGGTGGCTTTCCAGAAACAGGAGCTTTATTTTGACAGGCCAGAGGAGGCAAAGGAATTTATGAGGAACAATGAGGAGGAGCGCGAGGACATTGAACTTTGGAGGAGTTTTGTGTGCTTTTTAAAGAGTTTGATGGTGGTTGTTTTGGGGCAGTGTTTTGGCGGGGGAGCAGCGATGGTAAGTGTCCCTTTTGTTACTCTTTAGGGGTCGAAGGTTGGGATGGTCGGGGTGGGAGGGAAACTGTAGGCGGAGGGTTGTTGGAGGTCTTGGGTGGTGCCACTGTGCTAGCTGACAGGCTTGTTAATGGGAGTTAAGTGGGGGTTTGCCAGGAGGAAGATGTGGGGGGGGGGGAGGAATGGGGTTGGTTTTTGTTTGAAGGTAGGGTGAGGGGAGTGGGGGGGGGGGAAGCTGCTGACATGGGTGTGGTTGGTGTGGCACATTTGGGAAGGGATCGATGACGGTGGGCATTCGGGGGTGGGCTTGGAGGGGTGAGTGACGCAGGCCGGGGGCTGGCGCAGAAAGGGGTATGGCTGATCGAAGGGGAAGGGGACAGCGAGCCCCCTGACCAGGCTGGTCACGTCGAATGTGAGGGGGCTGAATGGGCCACTTAAACGATCATGTGTGTTCACTCATCTGAGGAGTTTGAAGGTGGACGTGGCATTTCTGCAGGAGACGCACTTGAAGCCAGGGGACCAGGTGAGGCTGAGAAAGGGATGGGTGTGGCAGATGTTTCATTTCGGGCTGAATGCAACATCCAGTTTAAGGTCATGCAGTTTAGGGTTCATATGATGGTGGCGAGGACGAGTAGGTTCTTTGTGGGGGTAGGGGATAGGTGTGGGCGGTGCGCGGGGGCGGGCTGCGAATCATGCCCACATGTTCTGGGCTTGTCCGAGACTGAGGGGCTCCGGCAGGGGGTCCTCGGACGTGATGTCTGAGGTGCTGGATATGGAGTTGGTTCCAAGTCCCGAGGTGGCGATGCTCGTGGTGTCAGATGACCCGGGGTTCCAGGGGCTGATATTCTGGCCTTTGCCTCTCTGATATCCCGGAGACGGACTTTACTAGGATGGCGGGACTTGGTGCCGCCGGAAGCGGGAGTGTGGGTGAGCGACCTGGCAGAAGTTCTGAGGCTGGAGAAGGTAACGTTCGGTTTGAGGCGGTCGGCAGAGGGGTTCACCTGGAGGCGGAAGCCATTTATCGATTTCTTAAAGGAGGATTGAGGTGTCAGCAGATGGTGGGGGGGGAGCAAGCGAGTTAAAATGGGGAAGGTGGGATGCGATGTGGGGCTGGCGTCAGGGGGCAGGTGGGGTGTGGCTGTTCATTGAGTTGTTCTCTTGTTCTTCTGATTTGTTTGTGTGTGTATGTGAAAATGCCTTGAATAAAATATTTTCTAAAATTGCATTGTCCCACCTCAATTAGCAACTCCTATACCCTAAAATTGGCGCACATCAATTTTGAACCCTATTTAATTCTATGTATGTTTTTGGAAAATTGCACACAGCCCGGTTCCAATTTCCCAATACAGGCTGCTTCTGGATAATGGTCTCTGCTTCCTCCTCCTTAAAGTTCAAAAATTACTGCTCTGACTTCCACACACTTCTAGAGTGTTCATGGGGTCCATTTCCTGCAGGAGGTGCGTGCACCCTCGCTGTGCAATTGTGATCAGAGAGAAGATGCTTTCCCAGAAAGAGGAAGGGAAATTTCGGAGGACGATTTATCCTCAGCTGTTACCATTCAGTGTCTGCCAGTCAACACTGAAGAGGCCTTTCGGCGGACAAAGGTTACCCGGGTGGATGGGTTAATGAAGGAGTGTTGGATATCTAGGCTTTTTACTGTTGTGTCAGCTGTGACTCAGCTGGTAGTGCCTCTGTGTCAGAGGATTCTAGTTTCAAGTCTCACTCCATTATATGATTCTATAAATTGAAGCCTTGCTATGTAACTCTGAAATCCTGTGGACTATAGCTGATTTCAAAGTGCTGAGCTATGAAATATGCTGCCTGGCTGGACTCAGCTCACCCTTGCAGCGTGTTTATTGATTCAAGTTTATGTTTTGACATTCCACAAGTCAGATTTTTATTGTGATAAAATTTAGAAGTTATTTTGCTGCAATGCTGGAAAGGTTCTGTTGTGTAAATGCACGCTCTATCTGCACATTAGTCTCGACAGACTGCATTTTCCAATTACATCTAATTTTCTTCCCATTTGAGGCAAAGAATTTAATTTGATTTAATTCCATCCCTCTATCCTGAAGGTTACTGATGATTGACACCTTGGCCCCAGGATCACTTGGGCCACTGATTGCTGTTGGTTATTTGACCATACACGACCCTCCAGTCTTATTCTCATTTGATGTCCACACACTTTCCAGCCAGTGGCAGTGAACAGTTTGGGGGGCAGGACTCCCCAAAGCCCATCCAACATCGCTGCAAGGTACAAGTCAAGGGTGTGATGGAATACTCTCCGCTTACCTGGTCAAGTGTAGCTCCAATGATAACCAAGAAGCTCAACACCATCTAGGACAAAGTAGCCCAACCATCAGAACCCAATCCACTATTGATTAACAGTTACAGCAGTGTGCACCATCTACAAGACGCACTTACAGTAACTCGCCAAGGCTCCTTCGATAGCACGGTCCAAACCCACGACTTCTACCACCTAGAAGAACAAGTGCAGCAGATGCATGGGAACACCACCACCTGCGAGTCCGCCCCCTCCCCCAAAATGACCCGTCACCCTGACTTGGAGCTATATCACTGTTCCTTCACTGTCGCTGGGCCAAAATCCTGGAACTCCCCCCACCCCCCCCCCTCCCCAACAGCACTGTGGGTGTACCGACTGTCCGTGTGGAGTTTGCACATTCTCCCCCTGTCTGCGTGGGTCTCACCCCTACAACCCAAAGATGTGCAGGATAGGTGGGCGCCTTGCCCTTATGTGGTTTGGTGCAGCGCTCCTCAGTGCAGGAAATGAAGGTAAGTCTGGCCTCGGCAGGGCTGTCCCATTTGGTTTGACAGCTGGTTCATGTTGCGGAGAGAGGACACCAGCGCGGGTTCAGTTCCCGTGCCGGCTGAGGATATTCATGAAGGCCACGCCTTCTCAACCTTTGCCCGTTGCCCGAGATGTGGTGATCCTCAGGTTAAACCACCATCAGTCAGTTCTCCCCCTCAAAGGGAAAGCAGCCTCTGGTCATCTGGGACTATGGCCACTTTACTTACGTTACTATTTATTTAAAGGGTGGATAATTTATTTTGTTCATCTCTTCATGAGGTTATGTTTTCCCTTTTAGGTTTGCCCTCCCTTTCCCCTCTCCTGAAGTCACTGCCCATACTGGAGTCTGGTTTCATGTTCTCTTTCTCCTTATAATAGTCACGCCTTTCCACAAATGATTCCTCATGAATCATACGGTGTCCAGATTCACCAGCAGTATATGGATAGTGAACAATTGAGATTAGCCAACTCCGCACTAAACCAAGATTGGATGTGGCACCCTTCTGTCTTTATGGCCCAATTCCACAGAAAATAGAGCAGTTGCCAACTGAACCATCGGGAGAATTGTTTCTGGATATATCTGCGGTTTGCATTATGAAATAGTTCTGCTTCTGTGCAATATAATCTCAGTGCCATAGAGTAAACCTTCAGTAACAGAGCCAGTGGTGAATTTGTCGAGTGCCGCATTCATTGTTCTCATAGAAACGGGATTTTTACAAACCCACCCCACCAGCATATTTGCAGAGCAGGCGAGACAAGTGAAATATGATGGTTGGCTAGCCCACTGCCTTTTTGCCCAATCCCTCTCCCTCCCCCAACAACCCACCCCCTCCCTGAACTGTTCCCCATAATACAGTGGGCTGGGAAGGAATCAGCCAGCCCACTCTTAGGCCTTACTGAGGCCCTTATGTTAGACGTTTTAGTTGCTGTGATATGAAGAGTCTAAAGTTCAGTTCCTTTTTCACAAACACACATTATTTTCATTCCAACAGCCTTTGCACAAAACTCTCCGTATACATCACCTGACAGAGGCCACCTGAAGCCCCTTTACATATCAGTGTCAATTAATGGATACTTAACATAAATGAGACAACTAATTGCAATGTCTCTTAACCCATTACTTAACAGTCTCCCCTTCCTTGGAGAAAAAAAAAATTAGGTGAAAACAAAATTTCAAGAAACTCAAAAACACACACATGATTTCCCCCCCCCTTTTTTTGTTTGGCGAGAAAGAAGAAAAAAAAACAGTCACAGAAACAAGCGCCCTTCATTAACAATATCCAAAAGTTTCTGTGAACTCGCCCCTCTTTTCATAAACAGTCTGACAGTTGATAGCTCCTGTCGACCCATTTAATTTTTGTTATTTCCCCTCTGTCCAACATCTGCTTCAAACTTGCGATGTCTATCCGTAACCTCGTTTCATTGACACTTTTTGTAGAGTGCATATTTTCCCATAGGGATTTATTGTCAATGTGACAGTCAATAGGTATATTATCCAAATCCCCTAATCCCAAAATTTCTGTCAATATCATACTTATATAAAAGGCCACATCCACCGCCTCTACAAGACTTAATGTCTCAGCAGCCAAAGTGCTTTTTACCACTCTCCTTATTTTCTTTGTTTCCCACACAAGTGGGCAACATTTACCATTGTTCCCCAAAAGGAAAATTATAAAACCTCCTGCGCTTGAAACCCCATCACATAAATTTGCGTAGGATGCATCACTATAAACTATGAGTTTCAAGTGCCTAAGGTCACCTAAAACCGGGAACTTCAAAACACACTCCTGCATTTTTAGTTTGGCCAACGCTTTATTTGCTCTTATTATGTCTTCCACTTTGGGATCATTCATTTTTGTACTCAACTCTAAGACATCAAAACTCACGTCCGGTCTAGTCTGTCTACCTAACCAGTTCAGTTGCCCAATTAAACTTCGCAGTTGCTCTTTTTCTATCTTTGAAACCATTGCATCTTTTTGTGAAACTCGGCCACTACTAATTGTTATTGGGCTGAAGCTTTCCAAATAAGATTGCTGACGTAAAGTTGCCCCTAATTTAGTCTGTCCAATTTCCAGTCCAATATATTTAAATGCACCGGAAGCCTGACTTCCAACCGTGAATTCTTTCCTCAAACCAGAGATTACAATAGCTTCAAAATCACTAGTCCCACCCCACAAAAAATCATCGACATGCATCATAAAGATGCCAGAATGATTTCCTTTATAGTGCCAGTCAAACATTGCAGGATCTGCTTTCAACTGGCAACAGCCTAACTTTAACAAAACTGACCTTACCGAAAAATACCAGACTCTAGATGCATCATTTAATCCATATACACATTTGTTCAGCTTCCAGAGTACCCCTTCTGTGTTAGCTGCTTCTTTAGGAGGACAGAGAAAAATGTCTCTCTGGAGCTGATGCCCCTGCAAAAAGGCAGCTTTTATATCTATAGATTTGCATTCCCATGCCTTTGTGGCTAATAGAGCCAAGAAGATCTTTAAAATAACCTTTCTTGCTGTAGGTGAATCTACCCTTAAATCCTGATCTTCTAAGTTTTCTTCAAATCCCCTTGCCACAAGCCTGGCCTTTGCCTTATAAGTTCCATCTGGAAGAACCTTTTCCGTGCAAATCCATCTGTGGGATAGAGCTCTTTGTCCCCTATCCGGTACTTCTGTGTATACCCCAAATTCACTCCAACTATGCAAGTCTTGCTGTTTAGCTTCTTTGATAACTTTTTCATCTAATTTATTTGAAGCCACCAAAATCTCACGTGCATGTGGGCTTCTACTCCTATTAGTATTCGTAGTCTTACTCATGTTCTGAGATCTTGATAAACTACGTCCTCTCTCCCGCCTGGTATCTCGTTCTGCACTGCTACTGCTTGATCTTTCCCTTCTGCTGTGGGATGTCCTTTCAATAGTTCTCGACCTTTTCTTGCAGACCTGTTCACTATCCGATGTACTATCTGAACTGGCACTGCGTTTCTGTGCCCTCCATTTTTGAACTTCGTTTTCCCAATCCATTGCCTTGACTCCTTCCCCTGAATGCTGTACATGTTTATGCTGTACCAATGTTTATACTTTCCAGTGGTCTTCCCTGCTCTACTAATAACAGTTGCATCCTTCCATTGACTAGACCCTTCAGGCAAGTATGCCACTTTTGTACCAACTTTTGGCAGTTGCCCTTTCGGAAAAATGGCCTGTTCTAATTCATCAGAAGTGTTGTGTTCCTCCACAGAAACCCTGTCTATATCAGTGAATTGGTCCTCACAGTTCTGTAACACATGCGTATCAGATGACTCTGGTTCCTCATCATGTCTGTCTGTTCTGTCTAAATTTGAAAATGTG
This sequence comes from Scyliorhinus torazame, assembly GCF_047496885.1. Classification (NCBI taxonomy): domain Eukaryota; kingdom Metazoa; phylum Chordata; class Chondrichthyes; order Carcharhiniformes; family Scyliorhinidae; genus Scyliorhinus; species Scyliorhinus torazame. Next base: position 305,361,787 of record NC_092712.1, read on the forward strand.
TAATCTGTACCCATTATCCTTGATGAATGTACCCTAACAGTTTGATTACCATGTTGCAAAATAATTGTTTTGCTATCTATACCTATGATCTTCCCTGGGCCTTTCCATTCATTAGAATTGTCTCTCTTATAGTATACCATGCCTCCTTGCTGAAAAACGGCATCTGATGGTCGTACGTTATGTCTTAAAGCTCTGCGAATTCTTTCAGAGACTTCTGCTTCCTAAAAAGCTTTTCTACTGCTATATAATGCATTTAAATGTTCAGCAAAACCAGAGATAATTGTAGTCCCCTCCCAAGCTGGAGGCTGGTCATCCAAAATGGACGGAATTTTAGGATTTCTACCAAACACTAATTGATAAGGACTATAGCCCCCAACCATCTACAATTAATTCTTTGCATGTACTGCCCATGCTAAAGCTGAATTTAGCCTGCAATTTGGTCGATCTGCCACAATTTTCCAAAGCATGTCATCGATGACAGCATGATTTCTTTCACAGACACCATTACTAAATGGGCTTTCTGCAGCCATATTCATAACTCTGATACTCATGTTTTCACACATATCCGTAAACTCATCATTAGCAAATTCTCCCCCATTGTCCGTAAGGAATTTTGCCGGTGGACCCATTTCTGTCCCTATCCACTTTTCCATGATTTGATCCAGAATTACTCTCTTTTCTTTACTTCGTACAATCGTTGATTGACTAAATCTGGTTGCTAAATCTACAAAATGCAAAATAAATATATTATTTGCTTTATCCCAGATCTGAAGATCCATGGCCACAATGTTGTTAAAATCCCTGGCCAAAGGTAGGGTTACTATCGGTCGTGCTGGTGTCCTTCTGTAGTTCCTACAAATTTCACAGCGGTCACTAACCTGTTCTATCAGTTTAGTTTAGTCGTCATCCCTTACCCCTGCATCCTTTAATACATTTTTCAGCCTCCGAGGAGACAGATGTGCAAATTGCCTATGCAGTTTTAATACCACAAGCTTTTTATCAGCTAAAGTCCCATTTTCAACTGCCATTAACACATCCTTAACCACTCTACTTGAAATATTATTTGTCAGTAATGGAATACAATAATGTCCCGACTGTGTAAATTGTAAGTCCACCGTCTTTCCAAAAACTGTTGCCTTATCCTGTTCCATATCCAGTTTCATGTGTGCTTTCTTCATCGATGGTCTGCTCAGAAGCAAAGGTATCTCACTTGATACAATATCCGTGCTAATGAAATGATTCACTCCGGCAATATTGCAAGGGATCACCACTCTTTTCAGCGACTTCAGAGTATTATCATCCCCAAACCTGAAACTTGTGGAACTTTCAAATTCCTTAATCTTGTTACGATTTTCAGCATTCAAAGAGTCCAGGTAACATTTTAACCAGTCAATTCCACACACAGTAGATGTGCAGCCACTGTCCAATACAGCACGGTTGAAGGATTCTGCAACCAACACCCTCATCACCGGCGTAAAACTGCTTGTCAATAGATCAATGCCTTCTTTCTGGTCACTATCTTTTTCCTCTTCTGACTCTTCCGTGTCATGTGTTGCTTCAAACACTCTATCATAACGAGTTGGACAGTTGAAAGCATAATGGTATTGAGAGTCACATCAAAAACATCGATTTATCATGCCCCATGCATTTCTGGGGTTCATCTTCCTATTGTAGGTTCTAACTGGGTTTCTGTCTTCATAATTTCCTTGTCTCGGTCTCCTTCTACAGTCTTGAGCCCTGTTCGTAGCCATACAATTTCACCATCCTGTTAGTAGTGTATCTTCCATATTCTGCCTTATTGCAGGCTGACCTATTTGGGTCATCAGAGCCATCGGAATCGAATGTTTCCCCAGAAACTTTTGTAAAGCTTTTGTCATCTGTTCGAATAAGGTATCCTTATCAGTAACCTGAACTCCTGTCAAAACCAGGAGCCTATCCATGTTGCTCACTCTAGCACAGTCAAGTAATTTAAAGGCCAACACAGACTGTGGAAATTCCAGGTTGTGTTTCTGCAGCCTTTTATATAGTCTGCCAAATTCCATTACATAGTCTTCCATGGAGATATCCTCCAATTTCCGGAACTTATCAAAATCCGACCATGCTTCATACGCACTTAACAAGTCATCTTTCTTATCAATCTTATCCATATAATGTAATAAAGTCTCCAGACCTTCTTCTGAGTCTAACTCTTCCAATTCCAGCTCAGAAAGCACTTTGTTTTGGATTTTACTGTCATTAGGTAGAGAAAGAGCCAATGCCATACCTTATTTTCTCTTTCCCAAAGCAGTTACTTAGTCCACATAACTACTGCACTTCTCCATTGGTTGTACGATTCCCTTTCAGAAAATAAGGGAGGATAGTCATATCCAGCCATCTTTATCCTCGGTTCAGCCATATATCACTTTTTCTTTTTCTTTTTCTTTTCTCACTCACTCCTTCGTTTGATCTGGAAAAGTTGTATCTTTCAACCCTTCAGATTTACACAGCAACCATCCTCTGCTACCAATTGTTAGACGTTTTAGTTGCTGTGATATGAAGAGTCTAAAGTTCTGTTCCTTTTTCACAAACTCACTTTTATTTCATTCCAACAGCCTTTGCACACAACTCTCACTATACATCACCTGACAGAGGCCACCTGAAGCCCCTTTACATATCAGTGTTAATTAATGGATACTTAACATAAATGAGAAAACTAATTGCAATGTCTCTTAACCCATTACTCAACACCTTACACCGGAGTTGATTGGTAAATTAATTTTTTGTTCTGGATTTTGAGGTGATGTTTACAAAGTAAATCTGAAATGAGGGAAACCAATCAGATGGAGGGTTATACAAAAAGTGGTCGGGGCTGCGGAAATGTTGAGTGCGCCGGGAATGGGGGAGCTGATTCTGGTGAAGTGCTCCTCCATGGTCCCCGCTCTGACAGCTCCGGTGGTTCTCGGCTTTCTATCTCCCCCTCCTCCATTTCCTCTTTCCTCCCTTTTGTTGTGATCCTGCCTCTCGTGTCACCCAGGTGGTCTTAGAGGCCCACCCCTCGTGACTGTAAGGCATGCTGTCCGGATGGCACTGGTCAGGGGACCTTCCTGCCGGCTAATGCCATATTGTGGTAACCATGGTGACTGAAGAACTTGGTCATTCAAATACTGGCACTGGGTCACGCAAGAAACGCAGAACTCTGATTTTCTTAAATTATTTTTCAATGATTTCCAGTAAGTTTAACTAATCAAGGGATTAGTGCCACATCAGAAGTGCTCTTTTAATTAATTATTTTTAATGCAGATACTAATTGACATGATGACCAGAACATTGAGATAAACCAACTGACAGTTTATAATGAAACAACCTTTGGCCAGCCACTTAAACATTTGTTCATATTGCTACACTTTAAGGTTTTCGCTCTCGTTACGTTCCTCGTGTCTGTGGTTTTGGGTCACTCCCAGGGGTAATCCCTTTCTCCCCCAATACCTGGCTAAATTGTTACATATCCCAGGAACTGAACAGAAATATTTCACTTTGCTGATTATATCACATGTCATTATGTGACTTACTTCAAATTTGGTAGGCTAAAGAATAAACAGTTCATGAGACTGTGACTTAGGCTCCGACTGTCAAACATAATTTCAAACGGTAAATGGATAAATGGTGATGTAACAGTGATACATTGTCAATTTTATATTGATTATAAGTTTTGGGTGTAATAGTCACATCCACTGTGTTAAACTTCAATGTAAGTATTAACCTTATCATGGCAGCTTCTTTGCTGAGCTCCCACAGAGTCTCTCGGCCAGTGGGCAGGCTGTGGCCCAGGGACTACATGCAGCCCATCTGGGTTTTGAGTCTGGCCCATGAGACATTTTGTTGACCATTGCCCCCGTGAAGTGTTGCCACATTCTGCTGATTTACATCCGTATGACTGAAGTGATTCACACATAAAAGAAGGGGAAGTGAAGCGAGGTGCGTGCTGATTGCTCACGACATTGACTGTGAGAGCCATGAGCTCCCACTGCATTCAAAGTGTAAATATTTATTTTGTTTTTATCATTTGAAGCTGATGACCGTTCTATTAATAGATAAATGATTAAGCATTTTATATAACTCGCTATGAAATATTCAGCGGGTATTAAATATACTTAATCTTATTTACTTAATATATATATATATATCCTTGTGGCCCACTGAGATAAAGGAGGACCACTCGTGCGGCCCACTCACCAGCTTCGCTTGTCCATAATTGCTTTAGGCCATTTTCATCTCTTTCTGTTTGCTTCACCGACTATTTAACCTTATAATAAAGGTTGAGAGGTGTTTTTCAAAAAGGACTGTGACAAAGCAAATCTTCAAAAGAGCTGGAGTGATACCAGTCAACATTGCACAGAAGCAGGATAGGGACCTGCTGATAATTGTATTTGAGTTCAATGGCATGTCCCCCCCGAAATCACCCAGATTCCCAGTCCAGGCATTAACACTGGGTAATGCGCCAAAATAAACCGGGCCTTTCATGGATAATAAAACAGAAAATGCTGGAAGCGCTGAGCGGGTCTGGCAGCATCTGTGGAGAGATAATCAGAATTAACGTTTTGAGTCTGTATGACTCTTCTTCAGAGTTAAAGAGATGGAGAACTGTGATGGATTTTATTCTGCTTGTCCTTGGCAAACTCTGGCAAGCTGGCATTGTGCGATGTCTTCCTCCAACATAACTGTCATGATATGCAGGCACACACACACACATAATGATATACAGACAAGCAGCTAATGGACACAGAGAACAGGACACGACCAATAAGCAGGCAGGACACTCAGGGGTGCGATCTGACTATAAAAGACACGAGGCACTCACACTCCGCCTCTTTCCACTGATGAACATCTAGAGAGTCAGTCAAGAGTGTTGTTACAATCTCACACCTCCACCACATGGCTAAGAGGTAGTCTGGTTCAGTCAGACAGAGTAACCACACTTAAGTTAGCAGAGAGTCGAGCTCACAGAGAACTGTGCTAACTGTGCTACTGGTTCAATAAACCTGATTGAACTAACTTCAAGGTCTGGAGTATCTTTCTGATCTAAGCTGCATCCTGTTGCAGCCAGTGTTAGACCAGTGTACCTAACACGACAATAACCAATTGGCACAGTTTTACTCTGCCCCCACCCATGATGACAAGCTCACTGTCTTTGAGAGGGAGAGAGGATATTCGGGCAGATCAAGTTGCTTGTGGCCTTCCTCTGCCAGAAAGCAGGAAGAGGGTTGGTGAGAGTGAATGGAGAATGTGTCTGCCATGGGGCAGTTTAGCACAGGGCTAAATCGCTGGCTTTGAAGGCAGGCCAGCAGCATGGGTCGATTCCCATAACAGCCTCCCCGAACAGGCGCCAGAATGTGGCGACTAGGGGCTTTTCACAGTAACTTCATTTGAAGCCTACTTGTGACAATAAGTGATTTTCATTTCATATTTGTAAAATGAGTTGCGGCCAAGTGAGAATTGTAAAAGAGATGAATATGTGAGGATGAGGAGAATGGTGCAGTGATTGTGGGGTATAAAGGGAATAAGGAAGGGGATTCCTGGGTGTAATTGGATTGCTAAGCTATCAAGGATATTTTCCCCTTCACCATATGAATATGCATAACCACAGAGATGAAAAGCAGGGTTATGAGAATTATCAATATCACCATCAGAAAACTAATCTATCACCCTCTTTCAAAGTTACGTAACCTGTTACACATTTCCAGCACTTTCTGTTTTACAATTTTTTTCTCCGGCTTGAGATTTTTCTTTTTCTTTGTAACAAATTTATGTTGAAAACCATCTTGTTTTTAAAAATAAAATAAAAAAATTTAAAGTACCCAATTCTATTTTTTTTGCCAACTAAGGGACAATTTAGCATGGCCAATCCGCCAACCCTGCATATCTTTGGGTTGTGGGGGTGAGACCCACTCAGACACGTGGAGAATGTGCAAACTCCACACAGACAGTGACCTGTGCCGGGATTGATCCCGGGTCGTCGGCACCGTGGGGCAGCAGTGCTAACCACTGCGCCACCGTGCTGCCCTTTGAAAACCAACTTGGCCTGAGTTTCCCGTTGCCTTGGAAACCCTGGTGTTGGGACCAGATGGAGGTTCAGAACCTGCATTTGCTGGAGGCGAGACCAGCGCAAGGATAATCCCGAAAGTGGACTCCTAATTGGCTGCCTCTGAACTCGCTGCCCAATTAAGGGTGCGGAGGTGGATGCGGCTGACGCAGGTGGGAGATCAAGAGGGTGCCTCTGAAAAATTATTTGGACTTGTCGTTGGACTGAGGTACAATTTCAAAACATGCAGATGATGTCACGTCGCAGGTGATTGGTGATTAGTACAAAAGTAAACCGTGACAAAATACTGGAAAACATTATTTAATTTTTAAAAAAATGTTTCCAAACTTTATGAAAAAATGTGTAGATACACTGGTAGTTTATGCAGTGCTGGAGGAGGAAGCCATTGCGGAACGTCTGGGCTGCGGGGTGGTCCCTTCACGGAATCCATTCCGGAATCGGCGATACACCACCTTCAGGTGCCTCATACGGCCTGTACCAGTTGTGTTCCTTCTTTTGGCCTTGGCACTCCAGTTATACTTCCTCTTTCTCTTGGCAGGGTAGGCACATTTACCACAGGTTGATTTCTGCAGGTGAAATGCTTTAGCCCCACATCGCCGGCAAAGAGTGTGGGTCTTGTTCCGCCTCTTACCAAATGACGATGTTCCCTTCGTCATTTTCCCTGCCCGCCCGAGAGCTGGAAAACGTTATTAAACTTGCAGAATGGATGTGCAATTGGAAAATGAACTTCACTGTCGCTAAGTGTGGTGTAGTCCAGTTTGGTAGGAAGAATAAGGGGAACTATACACTTTGGAGGATACAAGCAGTAGCACAGACTAATGAACCCCAATGCTTTGTTTGCTTTCCTCGTGGCCTCAAGGGATAGAATTGAAAAGCAAAGTTAAACTTGTAGAGAACATTGGTTAGAGCACATTTTGAATACTGTACGCACAGTTCTGGTTCCCATATTGTTAAACGGATTGAAAGGCACTGGAATGATAAACGGAAATAAAAGCTATCAGGAAAGGTTGGACAGGCTGGAGTTCTTTTCCCTTGAAAAGAAAAGATTTCGGGGTGACTTGATTAGGTCTTTGAGACTGTGAAATGGCTTGATCGGGTAGAGGTCGAGATGCTTTCACTTGCGGGAAAGACAATAAATATTAGTTCGGTAATAGTAAATCCAAAAGGGAATTCAGGAGAAACTTCTTGACTGAGGGAGTGGTTAGAATGTGAGACTTGCTATCACAAGCTTTGGCTGAGGCGACAAGCAAAGGTTTATTTCAAGGCAAGTCAGATAAATATATGAGGGATGGAGGAATATAAAGATATGTTGATGGGATTAGATGAAGAACGGTGGTTCATGCAGAGGATAAACACAAGCAGGGACCTGTTGAGTTGAACGACCTGTTTCTGTTCTGTAAATAACATGCATCTATGTAATGCTATGTAATGTTTCTACATCATGGCTGCGATTAAAGGTTATTTCCAACTCTGCAATCAACTCCGGGGAGGTATCACAGCAGGCTGAGTGACTCAGCCTCTGAGACCTCCTCCCTCTCCGTCTGGAATCTCCCAGCTCCTTTCCAGTACCTCGTGCTCTGCCAAATGAAAGGATTCACAGCTCAGGGGAGGCGGGGAACACCCTGTCCCCTGGCGGTGGCCCTTGAATCGGCCTCACACTTGCGGTAGCAGCAAAAAAGCAAAACAAATGCAACAAGGAGGGCGGGCTGAGCAGAACATTGGAAACTGGAGCATTAGAGACTTGAGGTGCCAGAACTATGGCACCAGCAAGGGAATCTGAGGCAAGTGGAAGAGGGGGAAAATAAATTGATGATCCATTAAGGAATGGATGTCAGAGACAGTTGGACTAAACATTGCGTCTGTCTTCATGCAGGGAAATACAAAAAAAACACCCAGAGCACTTGAGAACCAAGGGACTAGTCAGAATGAGGAACTGAAAGAAGCTGCTGTTAGTAAATCGTATTACTGGAGAAATGAATGGCGCTGTTAAATCCCTGCGACCTGATGATCTACGACCCCAGAGATCGAAGGAGGTGGCTGAAGAAATGGTGGATGCATTAGTCGTCATCTTTCAAATTCTATAGGTTCTGGAATGGTGCCTGCAGATTGGGAGCTGACAAATGTCGCTCCACTATTTACAAAAAGAGGGAGAGGGAAAATGAGAATTGCGAGACTTGTTAGGCTGACATCAGTTAGGGAAAATGCTAGAATCTATTATAAAGGATGTGATAACCGGTCAGTTATGGATTTATGAAAGAGAAATCACGTCTGACAAATCTGTTGGACCTTTTTGAAGATGAAACTATCAGAATTGATAAGGGAGAACTGATGGATGTGATACATTTGGGGCGGGATTCTCCACTCCCACGCCGAAGTGGCCGCGGCGTCGTGAACGGCGTCGAGGTTCACGACGGCGCGAAACGGCCCCAGTCCCGACCGATTCAGGCCCTGACAATGGGCCAGGATCGGGGCCGCATCATCTACCCGCGCCAGGCCTTGTCGCCCGCGTAAAAGCGGCGGCGCATAGATGACGCGGCCGGCGCCATATAACGGGCGTCATCCGCGCATGCGCGGGTTGGTCGGCGCCAACCCGCGCATGCGTGGTTGCCGTCCTCTCTAAGTCCGCCCCGCAAGAAGATGGCGGACGGATGTTGTGGGGCCGCGGAAGGAAGGAGGTCCTCCTTCAGAGAGGACGGCCCGACGATCGGTGGGCACCGATCGCGGGCCATCCCACATCTGAGGTACCCCCCGGTTCAGGATCCCCCCTCGCCCCCCTGCAGGCCGCCCCCCCCCCCCCCCCAGCGTTCACGCACCGCTCACGACTGCAGCGACCAGGTGTGGACAGCGCCGGGGGGAACCCGCCGTTTTGGCCTGGCTGCTCGGCCCATCCGGGCCTCAGAATAGCGGGGGTGCTGGAGAATCGCCATTTTCGGTGTCTCCGGCGATTCTCCGGCCTGCGGCCCGCGAAACTCGACCGGGCCATTCCCGCCGCTTGGGAGAATCGCAGGATGCCATCGGACCGGCGTCCCGGTAAATTTTGGCGGCCCTGGCGATTCTCCCAACCGGCGTGGGAGTGGACAATCGCGCCCTTGGTATTTCAGAAGACTTCCATAAGGTCTCAGACAGCGGGTTAGTAAACAAGATGGCGGGATTCCCGCTGGCTGGTGCCGAAATCGGGGAATGCGATTGGGCGGAGAATAGGTTCCGACGGCAAAGTCACGCAGGCGGCGATTTGATTCCAAATCGCAATTCCCCGTCACCTCGACAGCGGCGTCAATGCGGCCCAGGACACATGAACAGTAAACACCGTTTGCATGTCATTAGCGAGCCAGACCTGGTATTCTCTGGGGCCTCCATGATGCTCCGTCTCTGATGGGCCGAGTGCCCGACTCAGGGCACGGTTCGCTTGTACTTTTAAAAAATCGTGAAAATGGCATTGTGGCTGCTGATGGAGAGAGGGGGGGGGGGGACGGAAAGTATCCAACCAGTTGTGCCGCTGGCCGGTGGGGCTTTTGTCAGGGCCGGGAGGGGTGGGGGGAGGATGGCCAGGATGTGGGCTGTGAGGTCCGGGCGGACGGGCATGGAACACCATTGATGCAGCTGCAAGGCCGCTGACAGCCCACTGTGAACAGAGGGCCACAGGTCGTATAGCTGCCCCCCCAGGCCACCCCCCCCTAGACGCCCTCTGGTCCTAGCCGACCCATCAGCTATATGGGCGTACTCCATCACAACCAGTGCCACCTAGTTGGCTGGGCTGAGTGTGTGTGGGGAGTGAAGTGTGTCTGTGCGGCTGCAGCTTGTCAGCCTCCCGAGTGTAAATCACGGACCCGGTGAATCCCGCACCGTTTCTCATTGGAATCGATGTAGCGCCAGTGTTGCCCCTCCCCACTTGCTGAATCATCTGAAGGTTCAGCGCCAGTTTGCTGTTGCGAAAGTCCACGAATCCTGCATTGGCGTCAACACTCAGTCTCAGAAACGGAGAATCCTACCCAATAGGTCTAGGGTTGAGAATTGGTTAATGGACAGAAAACAGAGTACAAATAAATAGTTCATTCTCAGGTTGGCAGGCTGTGACGAGTGGTGTACTGCAAGGATCAATGCTTGAGCTCCAGCTATTCACAATATATATCAATGATTTGGATGTGGGGACCAAATGTAATATTTTCAAGCTTGCTGATGACATAAAACTAGGTGAAATGTGGTGGGAATATGAGTTGTGAAGAGGATGCAGAGGCTTCTAGAGGCTTCAACTTAATCAAGTATGGCCACACACACAGGTCAATAAGTGGGCAAGAACATGTGCTCCAGTACAACCAGTGCCATCCTATTGGCTGGGCTGAGTGTGTGTGGGGAGTGAAGTGGGTCAATGAGGCTGTATCTTGTCAGCCTCCCGAGTGTCAATCACATACCCGGCGAATCCTGCACCGTTTCTCATTGGAATCGATTGTGTTCCCCGTGGCGCAGGTACTAGCCCCTCAACGGTAGCAGAATCAGCCCAGATTCGGCACTAGCTTTGCTGTCGTGAAATTCCACGAATCCTGGGTCTGCGTCAACACTTAGTCTCAGGAACGGAGAAACCGTCCCCAGCTTAAAGACTGTCCACAGACAATTCACAAGACAGAAAATTGAACACTGGACAGAAAGAGGGGAATCCCAGGGAAGACTAAAATCACAGCCAAAGAAATGCTTTTTTTTAAAGGTTTATATTACTAGTCAAAACAAAGGTCTTGTGGTTACTGTCTGTGCATTTGGAGATAAAAAAAGATCTATATCAATATCATGACCTTCACAGAGAAAAGAGGACTACAAGCTGATCTAGGGCACGATTCAACCAAGCAATTTCTCTCTGGTTTCCGCGGTTACTGCAGCGCAGGGAAACACCCCAATATTCCACTATTCAACGGCACTTAGAGTGATTTGAAAAGCTCCTCGCAGATTGGGGCGCTGTTATATGTGGAACTGAGATGAGAAGGCATTTCTTCACCAGAGAGGGTGGTGAAACCCAACTGCCATGAATTAGTGCTCGGACCGTTTTCGAAGGCAGCACCCCCATTTTTGCCACCCCAACCTTGGGGAGGCCCCTGGGAACACCCTGTCACCCTTCTCCACCTGGTAAGGCCCACCTTGGGCCCAATCCCTGGCAGTTCCAACCTGGCACCCAGGCACTACCAGGACCCATTGGGTCTCGCGAGACATTTTGGGCGTCTCAAATCTTCAACAGCCTCACCCTAACATCCAAGTTGTGTGCAGCGAAGCCGCTGAATTGCACCCCTAAATACAATGGGAGATGGTCCAATTGATAGATGTCTTTTAATGTTGATCAATGTACATCATACATATGAATGGGGCAAAACTATGCATGTGTATGTCACAGGCTTTATATGAAATTAAAGTCTGTTGCATGGGTTAGAGAGCTATGAGCTACACAACTCTGGGGAGAACCTTATACAGTGACAGTGGCGTTGTGGTAAAGTCGCTGTTTCTTCACACAGTCGAAGAGTCTGTGGGGCCATCCCCAGCACCCAAAGAGTCGATGGGGAATGCATCCTGCCAATTGGGCTGTGCACAGCCATTTTAACATCCACGGGCTAAGGGTGAGACATCCCCCCCTCTCCCCTCCCCCCCCAATCTGGGGAGGAAGTCCCACCTTAAAGATCTGTAGTCCAAGCTTAGTCACTCGGCAGCCATCACTGGAACATCATGCCAGTCCCCGAAGAAGAGGAGTTACTGGGGGGCCGGACCTCAAGTGAGCCTGGGGTATCGACAGGGGAGTGAGGGGTTTGGTAGGTCAGGAGGGATAGGGTTAAATGGCATTGTGTGTGTGTGTGGGGTGGGGGGGGGTGGTGCTATGACCTTGTGGGCTCTCGCTGGGCACCGGGGACCCCCAAAAGAAGTGCCACCCTTGCCCAACATCAGCTGCCCAATTGGCATGGGTCACTCCTGCTGCGGGTAAAATAGTGGCACAGCCACCTCAGGGCCTCTATAGGTCCAATGCCTCATTTCCACTGCCCCAGTGGGTGAGAAAGGGATTTTCCAAATCCCCTCCTCCACTCCCTGCAACACTACTAGTTTACTCTGCTGCAGGAGATTACAGGACACCTCAAAGTGGGAATGCTGGGAGCCACGATGCCTTGCCACATTGTTACTGGGGCAGGCTCGATGGATGCCCGTCTTTCTCTGCCCAAGGGTTTTTTTTTTTAATTTAGAGGACCCACTTCATTTTTTCCAACAAAGGGGCAATTTAGCGTGGCCAATCCACCTCGCCTGCACATCTTTGGGTTGTGGGGGCGAAACCCACGCAAACACGGGGAGAATGTGCAAACTCCACACGGACAGTGACTCAGAGCCGGGATGGAACCAGGGACCTCGGCGCCGTGAGGCAGCAGGGCTAACCCACTGCGCCACTGTGCTGCCCTGCCCAAGGGCTTTTGATAAGAGGGTCAGCTGACTGATTTTGAAAGAAAGTTCCAGAGGGGAAGCAGTGTTTGAATGATCAAATCCCAAAAGTGAAAGAGAGGGGGCAAGATTCAGGCAGCAATCTGGAATGGGTGCAGGCACAGGGCAGATAGCTGCGGATGATTGCACACATACAGGTGTTGGTGGGGGAGAGTTGAGGCCTGTTAGGAGGGTAAGGACACACGTCACAAAATGGATTGACCAGAGCACAGGAAAGCAGTGGAGCTTGACAAAGGTTGTGAATAATGGACTGCAGGATTTTACATCGGCAAGGGCATGGACCACGGAATCTATGAAGGGCATAGGTCAGTTAAAAGAAGATTTGAAAAGTCGAACTTTGACACAATAAAGATGTGGATGAGAAAATTCCAGTGTCCTGTTTTCTTCAGCTGTTGTCTTTCCCTCTAAACTTGAATTCGAATCAAATATTCGTCCACTTCTATTTTTAAGGAATTGCTAACACTGCAGCCTGAGGATTTGCTCAGGGACAGAGAACATGCACCTGGTTGTGTGTTCCCCAGACTGAATTTTACCTCCTGGAAATGATTGAGACCTGCAGCCTCTGCTACCCACTCCATCTATTGGCCTCGCGCCTGTTTTAAGATGCCTTCGAAAGGCAGCAAACATGGGCAGCATGGTAGCACAGTGGTTAGCACAGCTGCTTCGCAGCTCCAGGGTCCCAGCTTCGATTCCCAGCTGGGTCACTGTCTGTGCGGAGTCTGCACGTTCTCCCCATGACTGTGTGGGTTTCCTCCGGATGCTCCGGTTTCCTCCCACAGTCCAAATATGCGCGGGTTAGGTGGATTGGCCATGCTAAATTGCCCTTCATGTCCAAAAATGTTAAGTGGGGGTTACTGGGTTACGGGGATAGGGTAGATTCGTGGGCTTGAGTAGGGTGCTCTTTGTAAGGGCCGGTGCAGACTCGATGGCCAAATGGCCTCCTTCTGCACTGTAAATTCTATGATCTATGAATAACTCTTTAAACCTCCTGTAGGGCCGGTGTATCTGGCTGCAGACGGGAGGAAATGTTTGGAAGACGGAATGCAAAAAAGGTTCACCAGACTGATCTCTGGGATGGCAGGATGGTCCTGTGAGGCGAGATTGGGAAAACTGGGCGTGTATGGTCCAGAGTTTAGGAAAATGAGAGGTGATCTCAATGAAACTTTTTCAGGGCCCGAAGAGCAGGCGCAGGAAGGATGTCTACCCTGGCTGGTGGGGTTCTAGAAGTAAAGAACAGTCTCAGAATAATGGGCAGGTCATTTAGGACTGAGATGAGAAGGCATTTCTTCACCAGAGAGGGTGGTGAAATCCAACTGCCATGAATTAGTGCTCGGACCGGGTGCAGGGCTTCACATGGCGAGGAACATCCAATGATGTTCACCTGCTGCATGACCCCACCTCCCACCACTACCCCCTCTAACCTACCCAAATCAACTCCTGCCCAAAACCCCAATGGGAATGTCACTGATAGTTCAATATATTCTTATATGTACAGAAGATTGTTGTTTGTGATGCTTGTGAAGTTCAAGTCTTTTGGGTGTTGCTGTCTGGATATTGCATAGGATCTTATTCAAAGAAACAGTGATAGTTGCATAATATAACTGTGCCTGGTACTTAATTGACTGTAAAACACTTTGAGATGAGGAAGCAGAAACAAAAATGGCACCTCTCTCTCCACAGTACTATTGAAATGTAATTATGTTTTATAATAGGCAATGGATACCATTTTTACCACTTTAATTCTATCAATTTATTTTCATGTCTTCCATCGATACGGTTTCCCCTCACCATTGTCTACTCTCCCGCCTCCTCACCCCACTTCACACCCCCCCCCCCACTCCACTAGGACCAATATGTTCCCTGTTCCAAGTTCTACTTTGACACACTGCTGACCTCTGTTCTGCCATTAACACATTCTGATCTCTTAGTGTGCAACTATCAGCCCCTTCTTAGTCTTGATCACCGCCATTTACATTTCCTTTGTCTTTCTGTCCACGACATCTTTGTCAATCTCTCCCTAGCCGCCATCGATCGCTGGTCTTCTATCCAGCCTGCTGCTCTACGTAGCCCCTCTCAACCCCCCCCCCCCCCCCACACCACCACCACCTCCGCAACAGTATAAATCTGAACCTATTTCCAGTTCTCTCTAACTTTGACAAAGTCGTCCCGACTCGAAACGATAGTTCCCTTCTCTCTCCAATGATGCTGTCAGGCCTGCTGAGGTTGTCCAGCGTTTTCTGTTTTTTGTTTCTTTAGAGCCCTGTGTAGCACCATCGATCACACACGAGGCGTAGAGAACTTCAATCGAGGCTTTATTGAGCAGACTTGTTCAGACTAGGGGCAGCACGGTAGCATTGTGGATAGCACAATTGCTTCACAGCTCCAGGGTCCCAGGTTCGATTCCGGCTTGGGTCACTGTCTGCGGAGTCTGCACATCCTCCCCGTGTCTGCGTGGGTTTCCTCCGGGTGCTCCGGTTTCCTCCCTCAGTCCAAAGATGTGCAGGTTAGGTGGATTGGCCATGATAAATTGCCCTTAGTGTCCAAAATTTCCCTTAGTGTTGGGTGGAGGTGTTGACTATGGGTAGGGTGCTCTTTCCAAGAGCCGGTGCGGACTCGATGGGCCGAATAGCCTCCTTCTGCATTGTAAATTCAATGATAATCAATGACTTGTTCCCCAGCAGCTCAGTCACAGAATGCAGCTGCGGGGAGTAAACCGGGTTCTTATACCCCGCCTATCTGGGTGGAGCCCAGTAGGCAACAGATCCAATCGGGACCCAGCATCTGTCCTCCAATAGCTCCTCGGCATTCATGGTGTACCGTATTACCCCTAATACATACCACCACACCCTGTCTTTGTCAAGTACATCTGGAAGAGAGCATGACAGCCCCTTTTAACAACGTGTAAAATATCAACGTCATTTACTGAGTTTCAGAAACATTCCAATGCACGATTTGTGAAAGAAGTTAAAATGCGAGCCAGTCCAGGAAGACATGTTCTGTCCCCAGGCCAGGCAATTATTTCTGAGATTTCAGCTTGTGCTCCAAAAGCTCATTATAGCTATAGTAATGATGCCGAGGCAGTGAATGTCGGGCGGCCAGTTGACCTTACCAGGATGTTAGGGTTAAACCTGGTAATCTGACATCCATGTGCACTTTCCACAGAAGGAATAATAACGAGGAAGCGAAAGCTGATCACCCTACCTTACCCGTGAGAGGAAGTCTAACCAAATTGTCCATTCACTAACACTGAGGAAAGTTCACCCTCCCCCACCCCTCCCATCCTACCCCACGTGGTTGAAACAAGTTAACTCAGCACACAGAGGGGCAGCACGGTAGCAACAGTGGTTAGCTCAGTTGCTTCACAACTCCAGGGTCTCAGGTTCGATTCCAGATTGGCCATGCTAAATTGCCCTTGGTGTCCAAAAAAGGTTGGGTGGGGTTACTGGGTTGCAAGGATAGGGTGGAGGTGTGGGTTTCGGTAGGGTGCTCTTTCCAAGAGGCGGTGTAGACCCGATGGGCTGAATGGCCTCCTTCTGCACTGCAAATTCTATGATTCTATGAAACGTGACTTCAATCTTCCTGATCCATATGGCTCAATTATTCATCGACTGAGGGGTAGGGAGTCCTGAATAACAATGGAATCCCATTTATATAGTGAAATCAGCATTTCACTATGTAAATAGTAAGTACCTTTAAGTAAGTCAATCTTGTACCTTTGAAGAACAGCATTAGGCCAGTTAGACCAGTGCTGCAGATACATTGAATGTGGAGATTGTCTCAGAGGAGAGGGAGAAATAGGGAGAGTGTAAATTTCCAAAATCATTATTGCAATTTCAAAGATCAATGTTGAAATAATGGCTTCGTTGCAAAGCTAGGTATCATTAATTTTTGAACAAACGTTTTACCTTCCAGAAAAATACGCAATTTTAGTACACCACCACCTGCTGGATATTTGTGAATAAATGGGCAGTTAATAGTCCTCCAACAAAGTGCCTTCATTTATTACGGCAGTGCATCTAACAGTGTCTGTCATGAGTTAGACCTGCACTTGTACATTGAAGTTTTAAAAGTTTTGCGCGTCTAATTTGCTGTAAGTGCGAGTTGCTGATTATTTTGTTGTTTTATGAATGTAAGGTACCCAATCCTTGTTTTTTTCAATTAAGGGGCAATTTAGCGTGGCCAATCCACCTAGCCTGCATATCTTTGGGTTGTGGGGGTGAGACCCACGCAGACACTGGGAAAATGTGCAAACTCCACACTTAGAGTGACCGGGATCAAACCCGGCTCCTCGGCGTTGTGAGGCAGCAGTGTTAACCACTGCGCCACCGTGCCTCCCCGTGAGTTGCTGATGTGACAGTGAGGAAACAAGGTGTCTGGCACATGAGTCAGCAGGGCAAGTAAATCCTTACTCATTTAGGTTAAAGGATTAGAAACAAAAGCAAATGTTGGCGAGTATGCTGGAAATCTGAAATAAATGCAGAAAATGTTAGAAATACTGAGCAGGTCAGGCAGCAGGGTGGAGAGGGAAACAGAGTAAACATTTCAGGTAGATGATCGTTCACCAAAGCGTGAAATACAGCAGGTGAATTCAGTGTGAAATCAGGTACAGAAAGGAAAATAAACTGAGGGAAAGAAAGAGTGGATTAAGAGCGAAAGAAATATTAGACAGTAAAGGTAAAATATATTTTATTAATTTTCAATGACATGTTTAAAATATCTACAACAATTAAAATCTGGAGAAACAAGTCTCATCGACATGTTTAGTGTCCGAGAGATTGGCTGGCAGTAATTAACTTGTATCAGGTGATGAACAAGTACCTAGACTTAGAATGATTTGAATTAACTTTCTACAGCGAGTTTAGTTCGTATCTGCTATGCAAGGTAGATTGGCACGTGTGGGGAGGGTGGGAAAGTGATATTTACACTTTTCCCCATGGCTGGCAGGAAGTGGACATGGGACGGGATTCACTATGGAGCCCCCGTCAGATTTGGGGCACCCCCTCCACTGGGATGTTGGAACTCCAGAACCCCCGTTCCTTCCCTCTGACCTATTCCCGATGCTGCTATTGCGAATGCTGAACGCTTGCCATCTTCAAAATTCTACCCCAGGAATTAGTCTTCTGATAGAAGGGACAAAGCGATGGCAATGTAACCCATGGCAATGAGCTTTTCGCAAGAAATCCACAGACCACAGTAACAAAGAACACAGACTGAAGGGCTACCCTGGACTGGTCCTTCAATCTTCTCTGATGAATAACACATTTTGTTTAATTGCATATTACATTAAAGCCCATAGCCCTCTCATGTTTTTCTATGTAAACAATAGCCCACTTAATTGCGCCTGTTTAAATGCGCAAACTACCTTATTGCTTAAATCTGTGGCCACTTGCATTCTCATTTGTAAGGACCCTCATCAGAAGTACCATGTCCCTGTGAAAAGTAACCAACCATTAAGATTCAGCCTCACCATGCTATTCCAGGCATCACTATTGCAACTGTTTCATTAGAGATGTAATTGCTAACTCAGAATGGCTAAGATACATTGAAGTACGCCTTTATGGTTTTAGCATTCTCATAGTTCCACCCTACAATTTCTAAAATTTAGCATTTTATCAATTTCCAACTTGACATTATTATAAAGCCCAGACCAGCGCCGCCAGACTGCTGTGATGTTTTTATTAATGCTGCATTGGCAAAATTAGAGGAGCTCTTTGGGTATTTTAAATTTAAAGGAAGTCATTGGCTGACAGAGGAAATTAACTTTTCAGCATGGGTTTGTGGTTTGAAGATCAACATCCTGGCACTGTTTCAGAATCAACCTGACTGCAGTGTGGATTATCCTATGCTGCATTTTACGATTTATACAGTCAGGCAGCTGTGCTAACCCAATTGACCTCTTATTCACATTGACCAACTCATGTGAAATATAATAAGGGAATCTTCAACTGATTTGCGTGGAGGGGGTGTTGATAGTGGCCATGAGACCAGGGTGGGGATTTGGGGCCGGTGGGGGGGGGAAGGTACTGGTTGCTAGAAGAGTGAAGGGTAGGGCTGGGGTGGAGTGGGGGGTGTACATTGGGCCACCAGAACTTACACCCTATCTTGTGGAGTCACCTTGCTTTTCAAACTTGCATTCCTGTCCAAACTCCCCCTGGTGGCCAATGGCCACATGTGCACATGCTCGCACAAAATAAAATCAAGGAGGCAAAGGTAAGAAGGGACTCCCAGGTTCAGCCACCCACAGACCACTCTAGAAATAGTAGACACAGTGAGTCTCTTAAGGGACAGGGGGGAAACAGTCAAAAGAAGGGGCAATCTCTTTGTGGTGCCTGTCCCTTTAAGGGTAAGAGTAAGGGTCACCAGGTCTGGGTGACCAATCTGGACTCAGAGCGGGGAATCACCCCAGGGGGACGGGTTCTCCTCTGCAGAGGTATTTTAGGCTGTTTCTGGCCTACTTTTGTGTGCATGGCTTCTCTTATTTCATTTTCCTCCGATGCATTTGTTTTACGTGCAAGCAGGTGATGCGTAGGGTAAGGGTATACTCAAGCCCAGAATCAGTGCTTATCCAAGCGTGGGTAGTACCGCCTTAGCCAAGCCAACATGCAGCTCTTTGCTGTAATGTTCACAGTAAGAAGTCTTACAACACCAGGTTAAAGTCCAAGTTAAAGGCTGTAATGTTCAGATACAGAGAAACCCAGGATGCTCTTGCTGTGAAATGGTAACAACATAAATTCCTGAACAGAGCCAAGACTGCATTTCGCCATTGAGTTGAGGGTGGGACAAGAGCAATTTTAGTCAATTCTAGCTTTGACAGAGGGCTATATTCATCCTCCGTGATAGGTACCTCTGCAACGTGCCATTTTTATTGAGAGTCGCCTTGGCATGTTCAGCAATGTAAATGAGTAAACAAGCAATATTTAATTAAATAAAACCAAGGTGTCGGAAAGGGCCCAACTAACATATGGCAGAGAAGAGACCAGGGAGATGAGTTGAAGGACGATGTGGAAGAGATCTTCGGGTTTGGGAGGTACAATTTTACAAGTCTACTCTATCCAGGGGGATGTTTGTCAGCCAATAATTCAGGACAAGGAGATGAGGAAGCAAGGTATGGGCAAGGTACTCGTGCAGGATTCTGCATCAATGTACAATCCTTCCGTAACAGTCCAAAGAGCAATTTTCTTTGCCTCATAAACCTTTCAGTACGTTTTCCTTGGCTCATGAAAGTTAGCACTTTTTAAAGGACAGATGGTGTACAGAGATAAGTCACAGCGGTCTTCAGAGGCACAGGTAATGTTTAAAATAATAACAAACTGATGAAAAGACTGATTGAAAGACTTGAACCAATGGGGAGCCAGACACGCATTGTTACATTTGACAACTCGGGTAGATGAAAAATCCGAGGCCAGCTGGTGCACCCCCGCGATAGGGATGGCAGAATTACAACTTAATATCCAGAATTAGAAGGCAAAACGGGTAATGATGGTTCCAGCCTTCCCCAGCAGTTTCCATGCAGCCGTGGACAGAACTTCTGTCTACTTTAAAGAAGAAAGTCCTTATTGGAGAGGTATGGTCAGGCAGAAGAGGTGGCCGAAGTCCTGATAGAGAGTGCATTGTCAGAGGAAGAGGATTGGGTCCAAGGCCCTGATAGTGAGGTCATTGTCAGAGGAAGAGGATTGGGTCCCAGGCCCTGATAGTGAGGGCATTGTCAGAGGAAGAGGATTGGGTCCAAGGCCCTGATAGTGAGGGCATTGTCAGAGGAAGAGGATTGGGTCCCAGGCACTGATAGTGAGGGCATTGTCAGAGGAAGAGGATTGGGTCCAAGGCCCTGATAGTGAGGGCATTGTCAGAGGGAAGAGGATTGGGTCTGAGGCTCTGATAGTGAGGGCATTGTCAGAGAGAAGAGGATTGGGTCCAAGGCTCGGATAGAGAGGGCATTGTCAGAGGGAAGAGGATTGGGTCTGAGGCTCTGATAGTGAGGGCATTGTCAGAGGAAGAGGATTGGGTCCAAGGCTCTGATAGTGAGGGCATTGTCAGAGGGAAGAGGATTGGGTCCAAGGCTCGGATAGAGAGGGCATTGTCAGAGGGAAGAGGATTGAGTCCAAGGCACTGATAGCGAGGGCATAGTCAGAGGGAAGAGGATTGGGTCCAAAGCTCGGATAGAGAGGGCATTGTCAGAGGGAAGAGGATTGGGTCCAAGGCTCTGATAGTGAGGGCATTGTCGGAGGGCAGAGGATTGGGTCCAAGGCTCTGATAGAGAGGACATAGTCAGAGGGAAGAGGATTGGGTCCAAGGCTCGGATAGAGAGGGCATTGTCAGAGGAAGAGGATTGGGTCCAAGGCTCTGATAGTGAGGGCACTGTCAGAGGGAACAGGATTGGGTCTAAGGCTCTGATAGTGAGGGCATTGTCAGAGGGAAGAGGATTGGGTCCAAGGCTCTGATAGTGAGGGCATTGTCAGAGGAAGAGGATTGGTTCCAAGGCTCTGATAGAGAGGGCATTGTCAGAGGGAAGAGGATTGGGTCCAAGGCTCTGCTAGAGAGGGCATTGTCAGAGGGAAGAGGATTGGGTCCAAGGCTCTGATACAGAGGGCATTGTCAGAGGGAACAGGATTGGGTCCAAGGCTCTGATAGTGAGGGCATTGTCAGAGGAAGAGGATTGGGTCCAAGGCCCTGATAGTGAGGGCATTGTCAGAGGAAGAGGATTGGGTCCAAGGCTCTGATAGAGAGGGCATTGTCAGAGGGAAGAGGATTGGGTCCAAGGCTTTGATAGTGAGGGCATTGTCAGAGGAAGAGGATTGGGTCCAAGGCTCTGATAGAGAGGGCATTGTCAGAGGGAAGAGGATTGGGTCCAAGGCTCTGATAGAGAGGGCATTGTCAGAAGGAAGAGGATTGGGTACAAGGCTCTGATACAGAGGGCATTGTCAGAGGGAACAGGATTGGGTCCAAGGCTCTGATAGTGAGGGCATTGTCAGAGGAAGAGGATTGGGTCCAAGGCCCTGATAGAGAGGGCATTGTCAGAGGAAGAGGATTGGGTCCAAGGCTCTGATAGTGAGGGCATTGTCAGAGGAAGAGGATTGGGACCAAGGCCCTGATAGAGAGGGCATTGTCAGAGGAAGAGGATTGGGTCCAAGGCTCTGATAGTGAGGGCATTGTCAGAGGAAGAGGATTGGGTCCAAGGCCCTGATAGTGAGGGCATTGTCGGAGGGAAGAGGATTGGGTCCAAGGCTCTGATAGAGAGGGCATAGTCAGAGGGAAGAGGATTGGGTCCATGGCTCTGATAGAGAGGGCATTGTCAGAGGGAACAGGATTGAGTCTAAGGCTCTGATAGTGAGGGCACTGTCAGAGGGAAGAGGATTGGGTCCAAGGCTCTGATAGAGAGGGCATAGTCAGGGGGAAGAGGATTGGGTCCAAGGCTCGGATAGAGAGGGCATTGTCAGAGGGAAGAGGATTGGGTCCAAGGCTCTGATAGAGAGGGCATTGTCAGAGTGAAGAGGATTGGGTCTGAGGCCCTGATGGAGAGGGCATTGTCAGAGGGAAGGGGATAGAGCCCAAGGCTCTGATAGAGAGGGCATTGTCAGAGGGAAGAGGATTGGGTCCAAGGCCCTGATAGAGAGGGCATTGTCAAAGGGAAGAGGATTGGGTCCAAGGCTCTGAAATGAAGGGCATTGTCAGAGGGAAGAGGATTGCGTCCAAGGCTTTGGTAGAGAGGGCATTGTCAGAGGGAAGAGGACTGGGTACAAGGCTCTAATGGAGAGGGCATTGTCAGAGAGAAGGGATTGGGTCCAAGGCCCTGATAGTGAGGGCATTGTCAGAGGAAGAGGATTGGGTCCAAGGCTCTGATAGTGAGGGCATTGTCAGAGGGAAGAGGATTGGTTCCAAGGCTCTGACAGTGAGGGCATTGTCAGAGGGAAGAGGATTGGGTCCAAGGCTCTGATAGAGAGGGCATTGTCAGAGGGAAGAGGATTGGGTCCAAGTTTCTGATTGAGAGGGCATTGTCAGAGGAAACAGGATTGGGTCCAAGGCCTTGATAGAGAGGACATTGTCAGAGGGAAGAGGATTGGGTCCAAGTTACTGATTGAGAGGGCATTGTCAGAGGGAAGAGGATTGGGTCCAAGGCCCTGATAGAGAGGACATTGTCAGAGGGAAGAGGATAGGGTCTGAGGCCCTGATAGTGAGGGCATTGTCAGAGGGAAGATGATTGGGTCCAAGGCTCTGATAGAGAGGGCATTGTCAGAGGGAAGAGGACTGGGTCTGAGGCCCTGATGGAGAGGGCATTGTCAGAGGGCAAAGGATTGGGTCCAAGGGTCTGATAGTGAGGGCACTGTCAGTGGGAAGAGGATTGGGTCCAAGGCTCTGATAGACAGGGCATTGTCAGAGAGAAGAGGATTGGGTCCAAGGCATTGATAGCGAAGGGCATAGTCAGAGGGAAGAGGATTGGGTCCAAGGCTCTGATAGAGAGGGCATTGTCAGAGGGAAGAGGATTGGGTCTGAGGCCCTGATAGTGAGGGCATTGTCAGAGGGAAGATGATTGGGTCCAAGGCTCTGATAGAGAGGGCATTGTCAGAGGGAAGAGGACTGGGTCTGAGGCCCTGATGGAGAGGGCATTGCCAGAGGGAAAAGGATTGGGTCCAAGGCTCTGATAGAGAGGACATAGTCAGAGTGAAGAGGATAGGGTCTGAGGCCCTGATGGAGAGGGCATTGTCAGAGGGAAGGGGATAGAGCCCAAGGCTCTGATAGAGAGGGCATTGTCAGAGGGAAGAGGATTGGGTCCAAGGCCCTGATAGTGAGGGCATTGTCAGAGGGAAGAGGATTGGGTCCAAGGCCCTGATAGAGAGGGCATTGTCAGAGGGAAGAGGATTGGGTACAAGGCTCTAATGGAGAGGGCATTCTCAAAGGGAAGAGGATTGGGTCCAAGGCTCTGATAGTGAGGGCATTGTCAGAGGGAAGAGGATTAGGTACAAGGCTCTAATGGAGAGGGCATTGTCAGAGGGAAGAGGATTGGGTCCAAGGCTCTGATAGAGAGGGCATTGTCAGAGGGAAGAGGATTGGGTCCAAGGCTTTGATAGAGAGGGCATTGTCAGAGGGAAGAGGATTGGGTCCAAGGCTCTAATGGAGAGGGCATTGACAGAGAGAAAGGATTGGGTCTGAGGCTCTGATAGAGAGGGCATTGTCAGAGAGAAAGGATTGTGTCAGAGGCTCTGATAGAGAGGGCATTGTCAGAGGCAAAGGATTGGGTCTGAGGCTCTGATAGAGAGGGCATTGTCAGAGGAAGAGGATTGTGTCCAAGGCTCTGATAGAGAGGGCATTGTCAGAGGGAAGAGGATTGGGTCCAAGGCCCTGATAGAGAGGGCATTGTCAAAGGGAAGAGGATTGGGTCCAAGGCTCTGATAGTGAGGGCATTGTCAGAGGGAAGAGGATTGGGTACAAGGCTCTAATGGAGAGGGCATTGTCAGAGAGAAAGGATTGGGACAAGGCCCTGATAGTGGGCATTGTCAGAGAAAGAGGATTGGGTCCAAGGCTCTGATAGTGAGGGCATTGTCAGAGGGAAGAGGATTGGGTCCAGGTTTCTGATAGAGAGGGCATTGTCAGAGGGAAGAGGATTGGGTCCAAGGCTCTGATAGAGAGGGCATTGTCAGAGGGAAGAGGATTGGGTCCAGGTTTCTGATAGAGAGGGCATTGTCAGAGGGAAGAGGATTGGGTCCAGGTTTCTGATAGTGAGGGCATTGTCAGAGGGAAGAGGATTGGGTCCAAGGCCCTGATCGAGAGGGCGTTGTCAGAGGAAAGAGGATTGGGTCCAAGGCTCTGATAGTGAGGGCACTGTCAGAGGGAAGAGGATTGGGTCCAAGGCTCTGATAGAGAGGGCATTGTCAGAGAGAAGAGGATTGGGTCCAAGGCACTGATAGCGAGGGCATTGTCAGAGGGAACAGGATTGGGTCCAAGGCTCTGATAGAGAGGGCATTGTCAGAGGCAAAGGATTGGGTCTGAGGCTCTGATAGAGAGGGCATTGTCAGAGGAAGAGGATTGGGTCCAAGGCTCTGATAGAGAGGGCATTGTCAGAGGGAAGAGGATTGGGTCCAAGGCCCTGATAGAGAGGGCATTGTCAAAGGGAAGAGGATTGGGTCCAAGGCTCTGATAGTGAGGGCATTGTCAGAGGGAAGAGGATTGGGTACAAGGCTCTAATGGAGAGGGCATTGTCAGAGAGAAAGGATTGGGACAAGGCCCTGATAGTGGGCATTGTCAGAGAAAGAGGATTGGGTCCAAGGCTCTGATAGTGAGGGCATTGTCAGAGGGAAGAGGATTGGGTCCAGGTTTCTGATAGAGAGGGCATTGTCAGAGGGAAGAGGATTGGGTCCAAGGCTCTGATAGAGAGGGCATTGTCAGAGGGAAGAGGATTGGGTCCAGGTTTCTGATAGAGAGGGCATTGTCAGAGGGAAGAGGATTGGGTCCAGGTTTCTGATAGTGAGGGCATTGTCAGAGGGAAGAGGATTGGGTCCAAGGCCCTGATCGAGAGGGCGTTGTCAGAGGAAAGAGGATTGGGTCCAAGGCTCTGATAGTGAGGGCACTGTCAGAGGGAAGAGGATTGGGTCCAAGGCTCTGATAGAGAGGGCATTGTCAGAGAGAAGAGGATTGGGTCCAAGGCACTGATAGCGAGGGCATTGTCAGAGGGAACAGGATTGGGTCCAAGGCTCTGATAGTGAGGGCATTGTCAGAGGAAGAGGATTGGGTCCAAGGCTCTGATAGTGAGGGCATTGTCATAGGAAGAGGATTGGGTCCAAGGCTCTGATAGTGAGGGCATTGTCAGAGGAAGAGGATTGGGACCAAGGCCCTGATAGTGAGGGCATTGTCGGAGGGAAGAGGATTGGGTCCAAGGCTCTGATAGAGAGGGCATAGTCAGAGGGAAGAGGATTGGGTCCATGGCTCTGATAGAGAGGGCATTGTCAGAGGGAACAGGATTGAGTCTAAGGCTCTGATAGTGAGGGCACTGTCAGAGGGAAGAGGATTGGGTCCAAGGCTCTGATAGAGAGGGCATAGTCAGAGGGAAGAGGATTGGGTCCAAGGCCCTGATAGAGAGGGCATTGTCATAGGAAGAGGATTGGGTCCAAGGCTCTGATAGTGAGGGCATTGTCAGAGGAAGAGGATTGGGTCCAAGGCCCTGATAGTGAGGGCATTGTCGGAGGGAAGAGGATTGGGTCCAAGGCTCTGATAGAGAGGGCATAGTCAGAGGGAAGAGGATTGGGTCCATGGCTCTGATAGAGAGGGCATTGTCAGAGGGAAGAGGATTGGGTCCAAGGCTCGGATAGAGAGGGCATTGTCAGAGGGAAGAGGATTGGGTCCAAGGCTCTGATAGAGAGGGCATTGTCAGAGTGAAGAGGATTGGGTCTGCGGCCCTGATGGAGAGGCATTGTCAGAGGGAAGGGGATAGAGCCCAAGGCTCTGATAGAGAGGGCATTGTCAGAGGGGAGAGGATTGGGTCCAAGGCCCTGATAGAGAGGGCATTGTCAAAGGGAAGAGGATTGGGTCCAAGGCTCTGATAGTGAGGGCATTGTCAGAGGGAAGAGGATTGCGTCCAAGGCTTTAATAGAGAGGGCATTGTCAGAGGGAAGAGGATTGGGTACAAGGCTCTAATGGAGAGGGCATTGTCAGAGAGAAGGGATTGGGTCCAAGGCCCTGATAGTGAGGGCATTGTCAAAGGAAGAGGATTGGGTCCAAGGCTCTGATAGTGAGGGCATTGTCAGAGGGAAGAGGATTGGTTCCAAGGCTCTGATAGTGAGGGCATTGTCAGAGGGAAGAGGATTGGGTCCAAGGCTCTGATAGAGAGGGCTTTGTCAGAGGGAAGAGGATTGGGTCCAAGTTTCTGATTGAGAGGGCATTGTCAGAGGAAACAGGATTCGGTCCAAGGCCTTGATAGAGAGGGCATTGTCAGAGGGAAGAGGATTGGGTCCAAGGCTCGGATAGAGAGGGCATTGTCAGAGGGAAGAGGATTGGGTCCAAGGCCCTGATAGAGAGGACATTGTCAGAGGGAAGAGGATTGGGTCTGAGGCCCTGATAGTGAGGGCATTGTCAGAGGGAAGATGATTGGGTCCAAGGCTCTGATAAAGAGGGCATTGTCAGAGGTTGGAGGACTGGGTCTGAGGCCCTGATGGAGAGGGCATTGCCAGAGGGCAAAGGATAGGGTCCAAGGCTCTGATAGAGAGGACATAGTCAGAGTGAAGAGGATAGGGTCTGAGGCCCTGATGGAGAGGGCATTGTCAGAGGGAAGGGGATAGAGCCCAAGGCTCTGATAGAGAGGGCATTGTCAGAGGGAAGAGGATTGGGTCCAAGGCCCTGATAGAGAGGGCATTGTCAGAGGGAAGAGGATTGGGTACAAGGCTCTAATGGAGAGGGCATTGTCAGAGAGAAAGGATTGGGTCCAAGGCCCTGATAGAGAGGGCATTGTCAGAGGGAAGAGGATTGGGTACAAGGCTCTAATGGAGAGGGCATTGTCAGAGAGAAAGGATTGGGGCCAAGGCTTTGATAGAGAGGGCATTGTCAGAGGGAAGAGGATTGGGTCCAAGGCTTTGATAGAGAGGGCATTGTCAGAGGGAAGAGGATTGGGTACAAGGCTCTAATGGAGAGGGCATTGTCAGAGGGAAGAGGATTGGGTCTGAGGCTCTGATAGAGAGGGCATTGTCAGAGAGAAAGGATTGGGTCTGAGGCTCTGATAGAGAGGGCATTGTCAGAGGCAAAGGATTGGGTCTGAGGCTCTGATAGAGAG
Source organism: Scyliorhinus torazame (assembly GCF_047496885.1). NCBI lineage: Eukaryota > Metazoa > Chordata > Chondrichthyes > Carcharhiniformes > Scyliorhinidae > Scyliorhinus > Scyliorhinus torazame. The sequence goes on from NC_092712.1 coordinate 305,389,074, forward strand.
GGCATTGTCAGAGGAAGAGGATTGGGTCCAAGGCTCTGATAGAGAGGGCATTGTCAGAGGGAAGAGGATTGAGTCCAAGGCCCTGATAGAGAGGGCATTGTCAGAGGGAAGACGATTGGGTCCAAGGCCCTGATAGAGAGGGCATTGTCAAAGGGAAGAGGATTGGGTCCAAGGCTCTGATAGTGAGGGCATTGTCAGAGGGAAGAGGATTGTGTACAAGGCTCTAATGGAGAGGGCACTGTCAGAGAGAAAGGATTGGGTCCAAGGCTTTGGTAGAGAGGGCATTGTCAGAGGGAAGAGGATTGGGTCTGAGGCTCTGATAGAGAGGGCATTGTCAGAGGAAGAGGATTGTGTCCAAGGCTCTGATAGAGAGGGCATTGTCAGAGGGAAGAGGATTGGGTCCAAGGCCCTGATAGAGAGGGCATTGTCAAAGGGAAGAGGATTGGGTCCAAGGCTCTGATAGTGAGGGCATTGTCAGAGGGAAGAGGATTGGGTACAAGGCTCTAATGGAGAGGGCATTGTCAGAGAGAAAGGATTGGGACAAGGCCCTGATAGTGGGCATTGTCAGAGGAAGAGGATTGGGTCCAAGGCTCTGATAGTGAGGGCATTGTCAGAGGGAAGAGGATTGGGTCCAGGTTTCTGATAGAGAGGGCATTGTCAGAGGGAAGAGGATTGGGTCCAAGGCTCTGATAGAGAGGGCATTGTCAGAGGGAAGAGGATTGGTTCCAGGTTTCTGATAGAGAGGGCATTGTCAGAGGGAAGAGGATTGGGTCCAGGTTTCTGATAGTGAGGGCATTGTCAGAGGGAAGAGGATTGGGTCCAAGGCCCTGATCGAGAGGGCGTTGTCAGAGGGAAGAGGATTGGGTCCATGGCTCTGATAGTGAGGGCACTGTCAGAGGGAAGAGGATTGGGTCCAAGGCTTTGATAGAGAGGGCATTGACAGAGAAAAGAGGATTGGGTCCAAGGCACTGATAGCGAGGGCATTGTCAGAGGAACAGGATTGGGTCCAAGGCTCTGATAGTGAGGGCATTGTCGGAGGGAAGTGGATTGGGTCTGAGGCCCTGATGGAGAGGGCATTGTCAGAGGGAAGAGGATTGGATCCAAGGCTCAGATAGAGAGTGCATTGTCAGAGGGAAGAGGATTGGGTCTGAGGCCCTGATAGAGAGGGCATTGACAGAGGGAAGAGGGTTGGGTCCAAGGCTCTGATAGAGAGGACATAGTCAGAGTGAAGAGGATTGGGTCTGAGGCCCTGATAGAGAGGGCATTGTCAGAGGGAAGAGGATTGGGTCCAAGGCCCTGATAGTGAGGGCATTATCATAGGGAAGAGGATTGGGTCCCAGGCCCTGATAGTGAGGGCATTGTCAGAGGGAAGAGGATTGGTACAAGGCTCTGATAGAGAGGGCTTTGTCAGAGGGAAGAGGATTGGGTCCAAGTTTCTGATTGAGAGGGCATTGTCAGAGGAAACAGGATTCGGTCCAAGGCCTTGATAGAGAGGGCATTGTCAGAGGGAAGAGGATTGGGTCCAAGGCTCGGATAGAGAGGGCATTGTCAGAGGGAAGAGGATTGGGTCCAAGGCCCTGATAGAGAGGACATTGTCAGAGGGAAGAGGATTGGGTCTGAGGCCCTGATAGTGAGGGCATTGTCAGAGGGAAGATGATTGGGTCCAAGGCTCTGATAAAGAGGGCATTGTCAGAGGTTGGAGGACTGGGTCTGAGGCCCTGATGGAGAGGGCATTGCCAGAGGGCAAAGGATAGGGTCCAAGGCTCTGATAGAGAGGACATAGTCAGAGTGAAGAGGATAGGGTCTGAGGCCCTGATGGAGAGGGCATTGTCAGAGGGAAGGGGATAGAGCCCAAGGCTCTGATAGAGAGGGCATTGTCAGAGGGAAGAGGATCGGGTCCAAGGCCCTGATAGAGAGGGCATTGTCAGAGGCAAGAGGATTGGGTACAAGGCTCTAATGGAGAGGGCATTGTCAGAGAGAAAGGATTGGGTCCAAGGCCCTGATAGAGAGGGCATTGTCAGAGGGAAGAGGATTGGGTACAAGGCTCTAATGGAGAGGGCATTGTCAGAGAGAAAGGATTGGGGCCAAGGCTTTGATAGAGAGGGCATTGTCAGAGGGAAGAGGATTGGGTCCAAGGCTTTGATAGAGAGGGCATTGTCAGAGGGAAGAGGATTGGGTACAAGGCTCTAATGGAGAGGGCATTGTCAGAGGGAAGAGGATTGGGTCTGAGGCTCTGATAGAGAGGGCATTGTCAGAGAGAAAGGATTGGGTCTGAGGCTCTGATAGAGAGGGCATTGTCAGAGGCAAAGGATTGGGTCTGAGGCTCTGATAGAGAGGGCATTGTCAGAGGAAGAGGATTGGGTCCAAGGCTCTGATAGAGAGGGCATTGTCAGAGGGAAGAGGATTGAGTCCAAGGCCCTGATAGAGAGGGCATTGTCAGAGGGAAGACGATTGGGTCCAAGGCCCTGATAGAGAGGGCATTGTCAAAGGGAAGAGGATTGGGTCCAAGGCTCTGATAGTGAGGGCATTGTCAGAGGGAAGAGGATTGTGTACAAGGCTCTAATGGAGAGGGCACTGTCAGAGAGAAAGGATTGGGTCCAAGGCTTTGGTAGAGAGGGCATTGTCAGAGGGAAGAGGATTGGGTCTGAGGCTCTGATAGAGAGGGCATTGTCAGAGGAAGAGGATTGTGTCCAAGGCTCTGATAGAGAGGGCATTGTCAGAGGGAAGAGGATTGGGTCCAAGGCCCTGATAGAGAGGGCATTGTCAAAGGGAAGAGGATTGGGTCCAAGGCTCTGATAGTGAGGGCATTGTCAGAGGGAAGAGGATTGGGTACAAGGCTCTAATGGAGAGGGCATTGTCAGAGAGAAAGGATTGGGACAAGGCCCTGATAGTGGGCATTGTCAGAGGAAGAGGATTGGGTCCAAGGCTCTGATAGTGAGGGCATTGTCAGAGGGAAGAGGATTGGGTCCAGGTTTCTGATAGAGAGGGCATTGTCAGAGGGAAGAGGATTGGGTCCAAGGCTCTGATAGAGAGGGCATTGTCAGAGGGAAGAGGATTGGTTCCAGGTTTCTGATAGAGAGGGCATTGTCAGAGGGAAGAGGATTGGGTCCAGGTTTCTGATAGTGAGGGCATTGTCAGAGGGAAGAGGATTGGGTACAAGGCTCTAATGGAGAGGGCATTGTCAGAGAGAAAGGATTGGGACAAGGCCCTGATAGTGGGCATTGTCAGAGGAAGAGGATTGGGTCCAAGGCTCTGATAGTGAGGGCATTGTCAGAGGGAAGAGGATTGGGTCCAGGTTTCTGATAGAGAGGGCATTGTCAGAGGGAAGAGGATTGGGTCCAAGGCTCTGATAGAGAGGGCATTGTCAGAGGGAAGAGGATTGGTTCCAGGTTTCTGATAGAGAGGGCATTGTCAGAGGGAAGAGGATTGGGTCCAGGTTTCTGATAGTGAGGGCATTGTCAGAGGGAAGAGGATTGGGTCCAAGGCCCTGATCGAGAGGGCGTTGTCAGAGGGAAGAGGATTGGGTCCATGGCTCTGATAGTGAGGGCACTGTCAGAGGGAAGAGGATTGGGTCCAAGGCTTTGATAGAGAGGGCATTGACAGAGAAAAGAGGATTGGGTCCAAGGCACTGATAGCGAGGGCATTGTCAGAGGAACAGGATTGGGTCCAAGGCTCTGATAGTGAGGGCATTGTCGGAGGGAAGTGGATTGGGTCTGAGGCCCTGATGGAGAGGGCATTGTCAGAGGGAAGAGGATTGGATCCAAGGCTCAGATAGAGAGTGCATTGTCAGAGGGAAGAGGATTGGGTCTGAGGCCCTGATAGAGAGGGCATTGACAGAGGGAAGAGGGTTGGGTCCAAGGCTCTGATAGAGAGGACATAGTCAGAGTGAAGAGGATTGGGTCTGAGGCCCTGATAGAGAGGGCATTGTCAGAGGGAAGAGGATTGGGTCCAAGGCCCTGATAGTGAGGGCATTATCATAGGGAAGAGGATTGGGTCCCAGGCCCTGATAGTGAGGGCATTGTCAGAGGGAAGAGGATTGGTACAAGGCTCTGATAGAGAGGGCTTTGTCAGAGGGAAGAGGATTGGGTCCAAGTTTCTGATTGAGAGGGCATTGTCAGAGGAAACAGGATTCGGTCCAAGGCCTTGATAGAGAGGGCATTGTCAGAGGGAAGAGGATTGGGTCCAAGGCTCGGATAGAGAGGGCATTGTCAGAGGGAAGAGGATTGGGTCCAAGGCCCTGATAGAGAGGACATTGTCAGAGGGAAGAGGATTGGGTCTGAGGCCCTGATAGTGAGGGCATTGTCAGAGGGAAGATGATTGGGTCCAAGGCTCTGATAAAGAGGGCATTGTCAGAGGTTGGAGGACTGGGTCTGAGGCCCTGATGGAGAGGGCATTGCCAGAGGGCAAAGGATAGGGTCCAAGGCTCGGATAGAGAGGGCATTGTCAGAGGGAAGAGGATTGGGTCCAAGGCCCTGATAGTGAGGGCATTGTCAGAGGAAGAGGATTGGGTCCAAGGCTCTGATAGAGAGGGCATTGTCAGAGGGAAGAGGATTGGGTCCAAGGCTTTGATAGTGAGGGCATTGTCAGAGGAAGAGGATTGGGTCCAAGGCTCTGATAGAGAGGGCATTGTCAGAGGGAAGAGGATTGGGTCCAAGGCTCTGATAGAGAGGGCATTGTCAGAAGGAAGAGGATTGGGTACAAGGCTCTGATACAGAGGGCATTGTCAGAGGGAACAGGATTGGGTCCAAGGCTCTGATAGTGAGGGCATTGTCAGAGGAAGAGGATTGGGTCCAAGGCCCTGATAGAGAGGGCATTGTCAGAGGAAGAGGATTGGGTCCAAGGCTCTGATAGTGAGGGCATTGTCAGAGGAAGAGGATTGGGACCAAGGCCCTGATAGAGAGGGCATTGTCAGAGGAAGAGGATTGGGTCCAAGGCTCTGATAGTGAGGGCATTGTCAGAGGAAGAGGATTGGGTCCAAGGCCCTGATAGTGAGGGCATTGTCGGAGGGAAGAGGATTGGGTCCAAGGCTCTGATAGAGAGGGCATAGTCAGAGGGAAGAGGATTGGGTCCATGGCTCTGATAGAGAGGGCATTGTCAGAGGGAACAGGATTGAGTCTAAGGCTCTGATAGTGAGGGCACTGTCAGAGGGAAGAGGATTGGGTCCAAGGCTCTGATAGAGAGGGCATAGTCAGGGGGAAGAGGATTGGGTCCAAGGCTCGGATAGAGAGGGCATTGTCAGAGGGAAGAGGATTGGGTCCAAGGCTCTGATAGAGAGGGCATTGTCAGAGTGAAGAGGATTGGGTCTGAGGCCCTGATGGAGAGGGCATTGTCAGAGGGAAGGGGATAGAGCCCAAGGCTCTGATAGAGAGGGCATTGTCAGAGGGAAGAGGATTGGGTCCAAGGCCCTGATAGAGAGGGCATTGTCAAAGGGAAGAGGATTGGGTCCAAGGCTCTGAAATGAAGGGCATTGTCAGAGGGAAGAGGATTGCGTCCAAGGCTTTGGTAGAGAGGGCATTGTCAGAGGGAAGAGGACTGGGTACAAGGCTCTAATGGAGAGGGCATTGTCAGAGAGAAGGGATTGGGTCCAAGGCCCTGATAGTGAGGGCATTGTCAGAGGAAGAGGATTGGGTCCAAGGCTCTGATAGTGAGGGCATTGTCAGAGGGAAGAGGATTGGTTCCAAGGCTCTGACAGTGAGGGCATTGTCAGAGGGAAGAGGATTGGGTCCAAGGCTCTGATAGAGAGGGCATTGTCAGAGGGAAGAGGATTGGGTCCAAGTTTCTGATTGAGAGGGCATTGTCAGAGGAAACAGGATTGGGTCCAAGGCCTTGATAGAGAGGACATTGTCAGAGGGAAGAGGATTGGGTCCAAGTTACTGATTGAGAGGGCATTGTCAGAGGGAAGAGGATTGGGTCCAAGGCCCTGATAGAGAGGACATTGTCAGAGGGAAGAGGATAGGGTCTGAGGCCCTGATAGTGAGGGCATTGTCAGAGGGAAGATGATTGGGTCCAAGGCTCTGATAGAGAGGGCATTGTCAGAGGGAAGAGGACTGGGTCTGAGGCCCTGATGGAGAGGGCATTGTCAGAGGGCAAAGGATTGGGTCCAAGGGTCTGATAGTGAGGGCACTGTCAGTGGGAAGAGGATTGGGTCCAAGGCTCTGATAGACAGGGCATTGTCAGAGAGAAGAGGATTGGGTCCAAGGCATTGATAGCGAAGGGCATAGTCAGAGGGAAGAGGATTGGGTCCAAGGCTCTGATAGAGAGGGCATTGTCAGAGGGAAGAGGATTGGGTCTGAGGCCCTGATAGTGAGGGCATTGTCAGAGGGAAGATGATTGGGTCCAAGGCTCTGATAGAGAGGGCATTGTCAGAGGGAAGAGGACTGGGTCTGAGGCCCTGATGGAGAGGGCATTGCCAGAGGGAAAAGGATTGGGTCCAAGGCTCTGATAGAGAGGACATAGTCAGAGTGAAGAGGATAGGGTCTGAGGCCCTGATGGAGAGGGCATTGTCAGAGGGAAGGGGATAGAGCCCAAGGCTCTGATAGAGAGGGCATTGTCAGAGGGAAGAGGATTGGGTCCAAGGCCCTGATAGTGAGGGCATTGTCAGAGGGAAGAGGATTGGGTCCAAGGCCCTGATAGAGAGGGCATTGTCAGAGGGAAGAGGATTGGGTACAAGGCTCTAATGGAGAGGGCATTCTCAAAGGGAAGAGGATTGGGTCCAAGGCTCTGATAGTGAGGGCATTGTCAGAGGGAAGAGGATTAGGTACAAGGCTCTAATGGAGAGGGCATTGTCAGAGGGAAGAGGATTGGGTCCAAGGCTCTGATAGAGAGGGCATTGTCAGAGGGAAGAGGATTGGGTCCAAGGCTTTGATAGAGAGGGCATTGTCAGAGGGAAGAGGATTGGGTCCAAGGCTCTAATGGAGAGGGCATTGACAGAGAGAAAGGATTGGGTCTGAGGCTCTGATAGAGAGGGCATTGTCAGAGAGAAAGGATTGGGTCAGAGGCTCTGATAGAGAGGGCATTGTCAGAGGCAAAGGATTGGGTCTGAGGCTCTGATAGAGAGGGCATTGTCAGAGGAAGAGGATTGTGTCCAAGGCTCTGATAGAGAGGGCATTGTCAGAGGGAAGAGGATTGGGTCCAAGGCCCTGATAGAGAGGGCATTGTCAAAGGGAAGAGGATTGGGTCCAAGGCTCTGATAGTGAGGGCATTGTCAGAGGGAAGAGGATTGGGTACAAGGCTCTAATGGAGAGGGCATTGTCAGAGAGAAAGGATTGGGACAAGGCCCTGATAGTGGGCATTGTCAGAGGAAGAGGATTGGGTCCAAGGCTCTGATAGTGAGGGCATTGTCAGAGGGAAGAGGATTGGGTCCAGGTTTCTGATAGAGAGGGCATTGTCAGAGGGAAGAGGATTGGGTCCAAGGCTCTGATAGAGAGGGCATTGTCAGAGGGAAGAGGATTGGGTCCAGGTTTCTGATAGAGAGGGCATTGTCAGAGGGAAGAGGATTGGGTCCAGGTTTCTGATAGTGAGGGCATTGTCAGAGGGAAGAGGATTGGGTCCAAGGCCCTGATCGAGAGGGCGTTGTCAGAGGAAAGAGGATTGGGTCCAAGGCTCTGATAGTGAGGGCACTGTCAGAGGGAAGAGGATTGGGTCCAAGGCTCTGATAGAGAGGGCATTGTCAGAGAGAAGAGGATTGGGTCCAAGGCACTGATAGCGAGGGCATTGTCAGAGGGAACAGGATTGGGTCCAAGGCTCTGATAGTGAGGGCATTGTCAGAGGAAGAGGATTGGGTCCAAGGCTCTGATAGTGAGGGCATTGTCATAGGAAGAGGATTGGGTCCAAGGCTCTGATAGTGAGGGCATTGTCAGAGGAAGAGGATTGGGACCAAGGCCCTGATAGTGAGGGCATTGTCGGAGGGAAGAGGATTGGGTCCAAGGCTCTGATAGAGAGGGCATAGTCAGAGGGAAGAGGATTGGGTCCATGGCTCTGATAGAGAGGGCATTGTCAGAGGGAACAGGATTGAGTCTAAGGCTCTGATAGTGAGGGCACTGTCAGAGGGAAGACGATTGGGTCCAAGGCTCTGATAGAGAGGGCATAGTCAGAGGGAAGAGGATTGGGTCCAAGGCCCTGATAGAGAGGGCATTGTCATAGGAAGAGGATTGGGTCCAAGGCTCTGATAGTGAGGGCATTGTCAGAGGAAGAGGATTGGGTCCAAGGCCCTGATAGTGAGGGCATTGTCGGAGGGAAGAGGATTGGGTCCAAGGCTCTGATAGAGAGGGCATAGTCAGAGGGAAGAGGATTGGGTCCATGGCTCTGATAGAGAGGGCATTGTCAGAGGGAAGAGGATTGGGTCCAAGGCTCGGATAGAGAGGGCATTGTCAGAGGGAAGAGGATTGGGTCCAAGGCTCTGATAGAGAGGGCATTGTCAGAGTGAAGAGGATTGGGTCTGCGGCCCTGATGGAGAGGCATTGTCAGAGGGAAGGGGATAGAGCCCAAGGCTCTGATAGAGAGGGCATTGTCAGAGGGGAGAGGATTGGGTCCAAGGCCCTGATAGAGAGGGCATTGTCAAAGGGAAGAGGATTGGGTCCAAGGCTCTGATAGTGAGGGCATTGTCAGAGGGAAGAGGATTGCGTCCAAGGCTTTAATAGAGAGGGCATTGTCAGAGGGAAGAGGATTGGGTACAAGGCTCTAATGGAGAGGGCATTGTCAGAGAGAAGGGATTGGGTCCAAGGCCCTGATAGTGAGGGCATTGTCAAAGGAAGAGGATTGGGTCCAAGGCTCTGATAGTGAGGGCATTGTCAGAGGGAAGAGGATTGGTTCCAAGGCTCTGATAGTGAGGGCATTGTCAGAGGGAAGAGGATTGGGTCCAAGGCTCTGATAGAGAGGGCTTTGTCAGAGGGAAGAGGATTGGGTCCAAGTTTCTGATTGAGAGGGCATTGTCAGAGGAAACAGGATTCGGTCCAAGGCCTTGATAGAGAGGGCATTGTCAGAGGGAAGAGGATTGGGTCCAAGGCTCGGATAGAGAGGGCATTGTCAGAGGGAAGAGGATTGGGTCCAAGGCCCTGATAGAGAGGACATTGTCAGAGGGAAGAGGATTGGGTCTGAGGCCCTGATAGTGAGGGCATTGTCAGAGGGAAGATGATTGGGTCCAAGGCTCTGATAAAGAGGGCATTGTCAGAGGTTGGAGGACTGGGTCTGAGGCCCTGATGGAGAGGGCATTGCCAGAGGGCAAAGGATAGGGTCCAAGGCTCTGATAGAGAGGACATAGTCAGAGTGAAGAGGATAGGGTCTGAGGCCCTGATGGAGAGGGCATTGTCAGAGGGAAGGGGATAGAGCCCAAGGCTCTGATAGAGAGGGCATTGTCAGAGGGAAGAGGATTGGGTCCAAGGCCCTGATAGAGAGGGCATTGTCAGAGGGAAGAGGATTGGGTACAAGGCTCTAATGGAGAGGGCATTGTCAGAGAGAAAGGATTGGGTCCAAGGCCCTGATAGAGAGGGCATTGTCAGAGGGAAGAGGATTGGGTACAAGGCTCTAATGGAGAGGGCATTGTCAGAGAGAAAGGATTGGGGCCAAGGCTTTGATAGAGAGGGCATTGTCAGAGGGAAGAGGATTGGGTCCAAGGCTTTGATAGAGAGGGCATTGTCAGAGGGAAGAGGATTGGGTACAAGGCTCTAATGGAGAGGGCATTGTCAGAGGGAAGAGGATTGGGTCTGAGGCTCTGATAGAGAGGGCATTGTCAGAGAGAAAGGATTGGGTCTGAGGCTCTGATAGAGAGGGCATTGTCAGAGGCAAAGGATTGGGTCTGAGGCTCTGATAGAGAGGGCATTGTCAGAGGAAGAGGATTGGGTCCAAGGCTCTGATAGAGAGGGCATTGTCAGAGGGAAGAGGATTGAGTCCAAGGCCCTGATAGAGAGGGCATTGTCAGAGGGAAGACGATTGGGTCCAAGGCCCTGATAGAGAGGGCATTGTCAAAGGGAAGAGGATTGGGTCCAAGGCTCTGATAGTGAGGGCATTGTCAGAGGGAAGAGGATTGTGTACAAGGCTCTAATGGAGAGGGCACTGTCAGAGAGAAAGGATTGGGTCCAAGGCTTTGGTAGAGACGGCATTGTCAGAGGGAAGAGGATTGGGTCTGAGGCTCTGATAGAGAGGGCATTGTCAGAGGAAGAGGATTGTGTCCAAGGCTCTGATAGAGAGGGCATTGTCAGAGGGAAGAGGATTGGGTCCAAGGCCCTGATAGAGAGGGCATTGTCAAAGGGAAGAGGATTGGGTCCAAGGCTCTGATAGTGAGGGCATTGTCAGAGGGAAGAGGATTGGGTACAAGGCTCTAATGGAGAGGGCATTGTCAGAGAGAAAGGATTGGGACAAGGCCCTGATAGTGGGCATTGTCAGAGGAAGAGGATTGGGTCCAAGGCTCTGATAGTGAGGGCATTGTCAGAGGGAAGAGGATTGGGTCCAGGTTTCTGATAGAGAGGGCATTGTCAGAGGGAAGAGGATTGGGTCCAAGGCTCTGATAGAGAGGGCATTGTCAGAGGGAAGAGGATTGGTTCCAGGTTTCTGATAGAGAGGGCATTGTCAGAGGGAAGAGGATTGGGTCCAGGTTTCTGATAGTGAGGGCATTGTCAGAGGGAAGAGGATTGGGTCCAAGGCCCTGATCGAGAGGGCGTTGTCAGAGGGAAGAGGATTGGGTCCATGGCTCTGATAGTGAGGGCACTGTCAGAGGGAAGAGGATTGGGTCCAAGGCTTTGATAGAGAGGGCATTGACAGAGAAAAGAGGATTGGGTCCAAGGCACTGATAGCGAGGGCATTGTCAGAGGAACAGGATTGGGTCCAAGGCTCTGATAGTGAGGGCATTGTCGGAGGGAAGTGGATTGGGTCTGAGGCCCTGATGGAGAGGGCATTGTCAGAGGGAAGAGGATTGGATCCAAGGCTCAGATAGAGAGTGCATTGTCAGAGGGAAGAGGATTGGGTCTGAGGCCCTGATAGAGAGGGCATTGACAGAGGGAAGAGGGTTGGGTCCAAGGCTCTGATAGAGAGGACATAGTCAGAGTGAAGAGGATTGGGTCTGAGGCCCTGATAGAGAGGGCATTGTCAGAGGGAAGAGGATTGGGTCCAAGGCCCTGATAGTGAGGGCATTATCATAGGGAAGAGGATTGGGTCCCAGGCCCTGATAGTGAGGGCATTGTCAGAGGGAAGAGGATTGGTACAAGGCTCTGATAGAGAGGGCTTTGTCAGAGGGAAGAGGATTGGGTCCAAGTTTCTGATTGAGAGGGCATTGTCAGAGGAAACAGGATTCGGTCCAAGGCCTTGATAGAGAGGGCATTGTCAGAGGGAAGAGGATTGGGTCCAAGGCTCGGATAGAGAGGGCATTGTCAGAGGGAAGAGGATTGGGTCCAAGGCCCTGATAGAGAGGACATTGTCAGAGGGAAGAGGATTGGGTCTGAGGCCCTGATAGTGAGGGCATTGTCAGAGGGAAGATGATTGGGTCCAAGGCTCTGATAAAGAGGGCATTGTCAGAGGTTGGAGGACTGGGTCTGAGGCCCTGATGGAGAGGGCATTGCCAGAGGGCAAAGGATAGGGTCCAAGGCTCTGATAGAGAGGACATAGTCAGAGTGAAGAGGATAGGGTCTGAGGCCCTGATGGAGAGGGCATTGTCAGAGGGAAGGGGATAGAGCCCAAGGCTCTGATAGAGAGGGCATTGTCAGAGGGAAGAGGATTGGGTCCAAGGCCCTGATAGAGAGGGCATTGTCAGAGGGAAGAGGATTGGGTACAAGGCTCTAATGGAGAGGGCATTGTCAGAGAGAAAGGATTGGGTCCAAGGCCCTGATAGAGAGGGCATTGTCAGAGGGAAGAGGATTGGGTACAAGGCTCTAATGGAGAGGGCATTGTCAGAGAGAAAGGATTGGGGCCAAGGCTTTGATAGAGAGGGCATTGTCAGAGGGAAGAGGATTGGGTCCAAGGCTTTGATAGAGAGGGCATTGTCAGAGGGAAGAGGATTGGGTACAAGGCTCTAATGGAGAGGGCATTGTCAGAGGGAAGAGGATTGGGTCTGAGGCTCTGATAGAGAGGGCATTGTCAGAGAGAAAGGATTGGGTCTGAGGCTCTGATAGAGAGGGCATTGTCAGAGGCAAAGGATTGGGTCTGAGGCTCTGATAGAGAGGGCATTGTCAGAGGAAGAGGATTGGGTCCAAGGCTCTGATAGAGAGGGCATTGTCAGAGGGAAGAGGATTGAGTCCAAGGCCCTGATAGAGAGGGCATTGTCAGAGGGAAGACGATTGGGTCCAAGGCCCTGATAGAGAGGGCATTGTCAAAGGGAAGAGGATTGGGTCCAAGGCTCTGATAGTGAGGGCATTGTCAGAGGGAAGAGGATTGTGTACAAGGCTCTAATGGAGAGGGCACTGTCAGAGAGAAAGGATTGGGTCCAAGGCTTTGGTAGAGAGGGCATTGTCAGAGGGAAGAGGATTGGGTCTGAGGCTCTGATAGAGAGGGCATTGTCAGAGGAAGAGGATTGTGTCCAAGGCTCTGATAGAGAGGGCATTGTCAGAGGGAAGAGGATTGGGTCCAAGGCCCTGATAGAGAGGGCATTGTCAAAGGGAAGAGGATTGGGTCCAAGGCTCTGATAGTGAGGGCATTGTCAGAGGGAAGAGGATTGGGTACAAGGCTCTAATGGAGAGGGCATTGTCAGAGAGAAAGGATTGGGACAAGGCCCTGATAGTGGGCATTGTCAGAGGAAGAGGATTGGGTCCAAGGCTCTGATAGTGAGGGCATTGTCAGAGGGAAGAGGATTGGGTCCAGGTTTCTGATAGAGAGGGCATTGTCAGAGGGAAGAGGATTGGGTCCAAGGCTCTGATAGAGAGGGCATTGTCAGAGGGAAGAGGATTGGTTCCAGGTTTCTGATAGAGAGGGCATTGTCAGAGGGAAGAGGATTGGGTCCAGGTTTCTGATAGTGAGGGCATTGTCAGAGGGAAGAGGATTGGGTACAAGGCTCTAATGGAGAGGGCATTGTCAGAGAGAAAGGATTGGGACAAGGCCCTGATAGTGGGCATTGTCAGAGGAAGAGGATTGGGTCCAAGGCTCTGATAGTGAGGGCATTGTCAGAGGGAAGAGGATTGGGTCCAGGTTTCTGATAGAGAGGGCATTGTCAGAGGGAAGAGGATTGGGTCCAAGGCTCTGATAGAGAGGGCATTGTCAGAGGGAAGAGGATTGGTTCCAGGTTTCTGATAGAGAGGGCATTGTCAGAGGGAAGAGGATTGGGTCCAGGTTTCTGATAGTGAGGGCATTGTCAGAGGGAAGAGGATTGGGTCCAAGGCCCTGATCGAGAGGGCGTTGTCAGAGGGAAGAGGATTGGGTCCATGGCTCTGATAGTGAGGGCACTGTCAGAGGGAAGAGGATTGGGTCTAAGGCTTTGATAGAGAGGGCATTGACAGAGAAAAGAGGATTGGGTCCAAGGCACTGATAGCGAGGGCATTGTCAGAGGAACAGGATTGGGTCCAAGGCTCTGATAGTGAGGGCATTGTCGGAGGGAAGTGGATTGGGTCTGAGGCCCTGATGGAGAGGGCATTGTCAGAGGGAAGAGGATTGGATCCAAGGCTCAGATAGAGAGTGCATTGTCAGAGGGAAGAGGATTGGGTCTGAGGCCCTGATAGAGAGGGCATTGACAGAGGGAAGAGGGTTGGGTCCAAGGCTCTGATAGAGAGGACATAGTCAGAGTGAAGAGGATTGGGTCTGAGGCCCTGATAGAGAGGGCATTGTCAGAGGGAAGAGGATTGGGTCCAAGGCCCTGATAGTGAGGGCATTATCATAGGGAAGAGGATTGGGTCCCAGGCCCTGATAGTGAGGGCATTGTCAGAGGGAAGAGGATTGGTACAAGGCTCTGATAGAGAGGGCTTTGTCAGAGGGAAGAGGATTGGGTCCAAGTTTCTGATTGAGAGGGCATTGTCAGAGGAAACAGGATTCGGTCCAAGGCCTTGATAGAGAGGGCATTGTCAGAGGGAAGAGGATTGGGTCCAAGGCTCGGATAGAGAGGGCATTGTCAGAGGGAAGAGGATTGGGTCCAAGGCCCTGATAGAGAGGACATTGTCAGAGGGAAGAGGATTGGGTCTGAGGCCCTGATAGTGAGGGCATTGTCAGAGGGAAGATGATTGGGTCCAAGGCTCTGATAAAGAGGGCATTGTCAGAGGTTGGAGGACTGGGTCTGAGGCCCTGATGGAGAGGGCATTGCCAGAGGGCAAAGGATAGGGTCCAAGGCTCTGATAGAGAGGACATAGTCAGAGTGAAGAGGATAGGGTCTGAGGCCCTGATGGAGAGGGCATTGTCAGAGGGAAGGGGATAGAGCCCAAGGCTCTGATAGAGAGGGCATTGTCAGAGGGAAGAGGATTGGGTCCAAGGCCCTGATAGAGAGGGCATTGTCAGAGGCAAGAGGATTGGGTACAAGGCTCTAATGGAGAGGGCATTGTCAGAGAGAAAGGATTGGGTCCAAGGCCCTGATAGAGAGGGCATTGTCAGAGGGAAGAGGATTGGGTACAAGGCTCTAATGGAGAGGGCATTGTCAGAGAGAAAGGATTGGGGCCAAGGCTTTGATAGAGAGGGCATTGTCAGAGGGAAGAGGATTGGGTCCAAGGCTTTGATAGAGAGGGCATTGTCAGAGGGAAGAGGATTGGGTACAAGGCTCTAATGGAGAGGGCATTGTCAGAGGGAAGAGGATTGGGTCTGAGGCTCTGATAGAGAGGGCATTGTCAGAGAGAAAGGATTGCGTCTGAGGCTCTGATAGAGAGGGCATTGTCAGAGGCAAAGGATTGGGTCTGAGGCTCTGATAGAGAGGGCATTGTCAGAGGAAGAGGATTGGGTCCAAGGCTCTGATAGAGAGGGCATTGTCAGAGGGAAGAGGATTGAGTCCAAGGCCCTGATAGAGAGGGCATTGTCAGAGGGAAGACGATTGGGTCCAAGGCCCTGATAGAGAGGGCATTGTCAAAGGGAAGAGGATTGGGTCCAAGGCTCTGATAGTGAGGGCATTGTCAGAGGGAAGAGGATTGTGTACAAGGCTCTAATGGAGAGGGCACTGTCAGAGAGAAAGGATTGGGTCCAAGGCTTTGGTAGAGAGGGCATTGTCAGAGGGAAGAGGATTGGGTCTGAGGCTCTGATAGAGAGGGCATTGTCAGAGGAAGAGGATTGTGTCCAAGGCTCTGATAGAGAGGGCATTGTCAGAGGGAAGAGGATTGGGTCCAAGGCTCTGATAGAGAGGGCATTGTCAAAGGGAAGAGGATTGGGTCCAAGGCTCTGATAGTGAGGGCATTGTCAGAGGGAAGAGGATTGGGTACAAGGCTCTAATGGAGAGGGCATTGTCAGAGAGAAAGGATTGGGACAAGGCCCTGATAGTGGGCATTGTCAGAGGAAGAGGATTGGGTCCAAGGCTCTGATAGTGAGGGCATTGTCAGAGGGAAGAGGATTGGGTCCAGGTTTCTGATAGAGAGGGCATTGTCAGAGGGAAGAGGATTGGGTCCAAGGCTCTGATAGAGAGGGCATTGTCAGAGGGAAGAG
Organism: Scyliorhinus torazame; assembly: GCF_047496885.1. Lineage (NCBI taxonomy): Eukaryota > Metazoa > Chordata > Chondrichthyes > Carcharhiniformes > Scyliorhinidae > Scyliorhinus > Scyliorhinus torazame. The sequence continues at coordinate 305,404,599 of NC_092712.1, forward strand.
GATTGGTTCCAGGTTTCTGATAGAGAGGGCATTGTCAGAGGGAAGAGGATTGGGTCCAGGTTTCTGATAGTGAGGGCATTGTCAGAGGGAAGAGGATTGGGTCCAAGGCCCTGATCGAGAGGGCGTTGTCAGAGGGAAGAGGATTGGGTCCATGGCTCTGATAGTGAGGGCACTGTCAGAGGGAAGAGGATTGGGTCCAAGGCTCTGATAGAGAGGGCATTGACAGAGAAAAGAGGATTGGGTCCAAGGCACTGATAGCGAGGGCATTGTCAGAGGAACAGGATTGGGTCCAAGGCTCTGATAGTGAGGGCATTGTCGGAGGGAAGTGGATTCGGTCTGAGGCCCTGATGGAGAGGGCATTGTCAGAGGGAAGAGGATTGGATCCAAGGCTCAGATAGAGAGTGCATTGTCAGAGGGAAGAGGATTGGGTCTGAGGCCCTGATAGAGAGGGCATTGACAGAGGGAAGAGGGTTGGGTCCAAGGCTCTGATAGAGAGGACATAGTCAGAGTGAAGAGGATTGGGTCTGAGGCCCTGATAGAGAGGGCATTGTCAGAGGGAAGAGGATTGGGTCCAAGGCCCTGATAGTGAGGGCATTATCATAGGGAAGAGGATTGGGTCCCAGGCCCTGATAGTGAGGGCATTGTCAGAGGGAAGAGGATTGGTACAAGGCTCTAATGGAGAGGGCATTGTCAGAGAGAAAGGATTGGGTCCAAGGCTTTGATAGAGAGGGCATTGTCATAGGGAAGAGGATTGGGTCCAAGGCTCTAATGGAGAGGGCATTGTCAGAGAGAAAGGATTAGGTCTGAGGCTCTGAAAGAGATGGCATTGTCAGAGGCAGAGGATTGGGTCTGAGGCTCTGATAGAGAGGGCATTGTCAGAGGAAGAGGATTGGGTCCAAGGCTCTGATAGAGAGGGTATTGTCAGAGAGAAAGGATGAGGTCTGAGGCTCTGATAGAGAGGGAATTGTCAGAGGCAAAGGATTGGGTCCAAGGCTCTGATAGAGCGGGCATTGTCAGAGAGAAGAGGATTGGGTCCAAGGCCCTGATAGTGAGGGCATTGTCAGAGGGAAGAGGATTGGGTCCAAGGCCCTGATAGTGAGGGCATTGTCAGAGGGAAAAGGATTGGGTCCAAGGCTTTGATAGAGAGGGCATTGTCAGAGGGAAGAGGATTGGGTACAAGGCTCTAATGGAGAGGGCATTGTCAGAGAGAAAGGATTGGGTCCAAGGCTTTGATAGAGAGGGCATTGTCAGAGGGAAGTGGATTGGGTCCAAGGCTTTGATAGAGAGGGCATTGTCAGAGGGAAGAGGATTGGGTACAAGGCTCTAATGGAGAGGGCATTGTCAGAGAGAAAGGATTGGGTCCAAGGCTTTGATAGAGAGGGCATTGTCAGAGGGAAGAGGATTGGGTCCAAGGCTCTATTGGAGAGGGCTTTTTCAGAGAGAAAGGATTGGGTCTGAGGCTCTGATAGAGAGGGCATTGTCAGAGAGAAAGGATTGGGTCTGAGGCTCTGATAGAGAGGGCATTGTCAGAGGCATAGGATTGGGTCTGAGGCTCTGATAGAGAGGGCATTGTCAGAGGCAAAGGATTGGGTCTGAGGCTCTGATAGAGAGGGCATTGTCAGAGGAAGAGGATTGGGTCCAAGGCTCTGATAGAGAGGGCATTGTCAGAGGGAAGAGGATTGGGTCCAAGGCCCTGATAGAGAGGGCATTGTCAGAGGGAAGACGATTGGGTCCAAGGCCCTGATAGAGAGGGCATTGTCAAAGGGAAGAGGATTGGGTCCAAGGCTCTGATAGTGAGGGCATTGTCAGAGGGAAGAGGATTGTGTACAAGGCTCTAATGGAGAGGGCACTGTCAGAGAGAAAGGATTGGGTCCAAGGCTTTGATAGAGAGGGCATTGTCAGATGGAAGAGGATTGGGTCTGAGGCTCTGATAGCGAGGGCATTGTCAGAGGAAGAGGATTGTGTCCAAGGCTCTGATAGAGAGGGCATTGTCAGAGGGAAGAGGATTGGGTCCAAGGCCCTGATAGAGAGGGCATTGTCAAAGGGAAGAGGATTGGGTCCAAGGCTCTGATAGTGAGGGCATTGTCAGAGGGAAGAGGATTGGGTACAAGGCTCTAATGGAGAGGGCATTGTCAGAGAGAAAGGATTGGGACAAGGCCCTGATAGTGGGCATTGTCAGAGGAAGAGGATTGGGTCCAAGGCTCTGATAGTGAGGGCATTGTCAGAGGGAAGAGGATTGGGTCCAGGTCTCTGATAGAGAGGGCATTGTCAGAGGGAAGAGGATTGGGTCCAAGGCTCTGATAGAGAGGGCATTGTCAGAGGGAAGAGGATTGGTTCCAGGTTTCTGATAGAGAGGGCATTGTCAGAGGGAAGAGGATTGGGTCCAGGTTTCTGATAGTGAGGGCATTGTCAGAGGGAAGAGGATTGGGTCCAAGGCCCTGATCGAGAGGGCGTTGTCAGAGGGAAGAGGATTGGGTCCATGGCTCTGATAGTGAGGGCACTGTCAGAGGGAAGAGGATTGGGTCCAAGGCTCTGATAGAGAGGGCATTGTCAGAGAGAAGAGGATTGGGTCCAAGGCACTGATAGCGAGGGCATTGTCAGAGGAACAGGATTGGGTCCAAGGCTCTGATAGTGAGGGCATTGTCGGAGGGAAGTGGATTGGGTCTGAGGCCCTGATGGAGAGGGCATTGTCAGAGGGAAGAGGATTGGATCCAAGGCTCAGATAGAGAGTGCATTGTCAGAGGGAAGAGGATTGGGTCTGAGGCCCTGATGGAGAGGGCATTGACAGAGGGAAGAGGGTTGGGTCCAAGGCTCTGATAGAGAGGACATAGTCAGAGTGAAGAGGATTGGGTCTGAGGCCCTGATAGAGAGGGCATTGTCAGAGGGAAGAGGATTGGGTCCAAGGCCCTGATAGTGAGGGCATTATCATAGCGAAGAGGATTGGGTCCCAGGCCCTGATAGTGAGGGCATTGTCAGAGGGAAGAGGATTGGTACAAGGCTCTAATGGAGAGGGCATTGTCAGAGAGAAAGGATTGGGTCCAAGGCTTTGATAGAGAGGGCATTGTCACAGGGAAGAGGATTGGGTCCAAGGCTCTAATGGAGAGGGCATTGTCAGAGAGAAAGGATTAGGTCTGAGGCTCTGAAAGAGATGGCATTGTCAGAGGCAGAGGATTGGGTCTGAGGCTCTGATAGAGAGGGCATTGTCAGAGGAAGAGGATTGGGTCCAAGGCTCTGATAGAGAGGGTATTGTCAGAGAGAAAGGATTAGGTCTGAGGCTCTGATAGAGAGGGCATTGTCAGAGGCAAAGGATTGGGTCTGAGGCTCTGATAGAGAGGGCATTGTCAGAGGAAGAGGATTGTGTCCAAGGCTCTGATAGAGAGGGCATTGTCAGAGGAAGAGGATTGGGTCCAAGGCTCTGATAGTGTGGGCACTGTCAGAGGGAAGAGGATTGGGTCCAAGGCTCTGATAGAGCGGGCATTGTCAGAGAGAAGAGGATTGGGTCCAAGGCCCTGATAGTGAGGGCATTGTCAGAGGGAAGACGATTGGGTCCAAGGCCCTGATAGTGAGGGCATTGTCAGAGGGAAAAGGATTGGGTCCAAGGCTTTGATAGAGAGGGCATTGTCAGAGGGAAGAGGATTGGGTACAAGGCTCTAATGGAGAGGGCATTGTCAGAGAGAAAGGATTGGGTCCAAGGCTTTGATAGAGAGGGCATTGTCAGAGGGAAGAGGATTGGGTCCAAGGCTTTGATAGAGAGGGCATTGTCAGAGGGAAGAGGATTGGGTACAAGGCTCTAATGGAGAGGGCATTGTCAGAGAGAAAGGATTGGGTCCAAGGCTTTGATAGAGAGGGCATTGTCAGAGGGAAGAGGATTGGGTCCAAGGCTTTGATAGTGAGGGCATTGTCAGAGGGAAGAGGATTGTGTACAAGGCTCTAATGGAGAGGGCACTGTCAGAGAGAAAGGATTGGGTCCAAGGCTTTGATAGAGAGGGCATTGTCAGAGGGAAGAGGATTGGGTCTGAGGCTCTGATAGAGAGGGCATTGTCAGAGGAAGAGGATTGTGTCCAAGGCTCTGATAGAGAGGGCATTGTCAGAGGGAAGAGGATTGGGTCCAAGGCCCTGATAGAGAGGGCATTGTCAAAGGGAAGAGGATTGGGTCCAAGGCTCTGATAGTGAGGGCATTGTCAGAGGGAAGAGGATTGGGTACAAGGCTCTAATGGAGAGGGCATTGTCAGAGAGAAAGGATTGGGACAAGGCCCTGATAGTGGGCATTGTCAGAGGAAGAGGATTGGGTCCAAGGCTCTGATAGTGAGGGCATTGTCAGAGGGAAGAGGATTGGGTCCAGGTTTCTGATAGAGAGGGCATTGTCAGAGGGAAGAGGATTGGGTCCAAGGCTCTGATAGAGAGGGCATTGTCAGAGGGAAGAGGATTGGTTCCAGGTTTCTGATAGAGAGGGCATTGTCAGAGGGAAGAGGATTGGGTCCATGGCTCTGATAGTGAGGGCACTGTCAGAGGGAAGAGGATTGGGTCCAAGGCTCTGATAGAGAGGGCATTGTCAGAGGGAAAAGGATTGGGTCCAAGGCTTTGATAGAGAGGGCATTGTCAGAGGGAAGAGGATTGGGTACAAGGCTCTAATGGAGAGGGCATTGTCAGAGAGAAAGGATTGGGTCCAAGGCACTGATAGCGAGGGCATTGTCAGAGGAACAGGATTGGGTCCAAGGCTCTGATAGTGAGGGCATTGTCGGAGGGAAGTGGATTGGGTCTGAGGCCCTGATGGAGAGGGCATTGTCACAGGGAAGAGGATTGGGTCCAAGGCTCTAATGGAGAGGGCATTGTCAGAGAGAAAGGATTAGGTCTGAGGCTCTGAAAGAGATGGCATTGTCAGAGGCAGAGGATTGGGTCTGAGGCTCTGATAGAGAGGGCATTGTCAGAGGAAGAGGATTGGGTCCAAGGCTCTGATAGAGAGGGTATTGTCAGAGAGAAAGGATTAGGTCTGAGGCTCTGATAGAGAGGGCATTGTCAGAGGCAAAGGATTGGGTCTGAGGCTCTGATAGAGAGGGCATTGTCAGAGGAAGAGGATTGTGTCCAAGGCTCTGATAGAGAGGGCATTGTCAGAGGAAGAGGATTGGGTCCAAGGCTCTGATAGTGTGGGCACTGTCAGAGGGAAGAGGATTGGGTCCAAGGCTCTGATAGAGTGGGCATTGTCAGAGAGAAGAGGATTGGGTCCAAGGCCCTGATAGTGAGGGCATTGTCAGAGGGAAGACGATTGGGTCCAAGGCCCTGATAGTGAGGGCATTGTCAGAGGGAAAAGGATTGGGTCCAAGGCTTTGATAGAGAGGGCATTGTCAGAGGGAAGAGGATTGGGTACAAGGCTCTAATGGAGAGGGCATTGTCAGAGAGAAAGGATTGGGTCCAAGGCTTTGATAGAGAGGGCATTGTCAGAGGGAAGAGGATTGGGTCCAAGGCTTTGATAGAGAGGGCATTGTCAGAGGGAAGAGGATTGGGTACAAGGCTCTAATGGAGAGGGCATTGTCAGAGAGAAAGGATTGGGTCCAAGGCTTTGATAGAGAGGGCATTGTCAGAGGGAAGAGGATTGGGTCCAAGGCTTTGATAGTGAGGGCATTGTCAGAGGGAAGAGGATTGTGTACAAGGCTCTAATGGAGAGGGCACTGTCAGAGAGAAAGGATTGGGTCCAAGGCTTTGATAGAGAGGGCATTGTCAGAGGGAAGAGGATTGGGTCTGAGGCTCTGATAGAGAGGGCATTGTCAGAGGAAGAGGATTGTGTCCAAGGCTCTGATAGAGAGGGCATTGTCAGAGGGAAGAGGATTGGGTCCAAGGCCCTGATAGAGAGGGCATTGTCAAAGGGAAGAGGATTGGGTCCAAGGCTCTGATAGTGAGGGCATTGTCAGAGGGAAGAGGATTGGGTACAAGGCTCTAATGGAGAGGGCATTGTCAGAGAGAAAGGATTGGGACAAGGCCCTGATAGTGGGCATTGTCAGAGGAAGAGGATTGGGTCCAAGGCTCTGATAGTGAGGGCATTGTCAGAGGGAAGAGGATTGGGTCCAGGTTTCTGATAGAGAGGGCATTGTCAGAGGGAAGAGGATTGGGTCCAAGGCTCTGATAGAGAGGGCATTGTCAGAGGGAAGAGGATTGGTTCCAGGTTTCTGATAGAGAGGGCATTGTCAGAGGGAAGAGGATTGGGTCCAGGTTTCTGATAGTGAGGGCATTGTCAGAGGGAAGAGGATTGGGTCCAAGGCCCTGATCGAGAGGGCGTTGTCAGAGGGAAGAGGATTGGGTCCATGGCTCTGATAGTGAGGGCACTGTCAGAGGGAAGAGGATTGGGTCCAAGGCTCTGATAGAGAGGGCATTGTCAGAGAGAAGAGGATTTGGGTCCAAGGCACTGATAGCGAGGGCATTGTCAGAGGAACAGGATTGGGTCCAAGGCTCTGATAGTGAGGGCATTGTCGGAGGGAAGTGGATTGGGTCTGAGGCCCTGATGGAGAGGGCATTGTCAGAGGGAAGAGGATTGGATCCAAGGCTCAGATAGAGAGTGCATTGTCAGAGGGAAGAGGATTGGGTCTGAGGCCCTGATGGAGAGGGCATTGACAGAGGGAAGAGGGTTGGGTCCAAGGCTCTGATAGAGAGGACATAGTCAGAGTGAAGAGGATTGGGTCTGAGGCCCTGATAGAGAGGGCATTGTCAGAGGGAAGAGGATTGGGTCCAAGGCCCTGATAGTGAGGGCATTATCATAGCGAAGAGGATTGGGTCCCAGGCCCTGATAGTGAGGGCATTGTCAGAGGGAAGAGGATTGGTACAAGGCTCTAATGGAGAGGGCATTGTCAGAGAGAAAGGATTGGGTCCAAGGCTTTGATAGAGAGGGCATTGTCACAGGGAAGAGGATTGGGTCCAAGGCTCTAATGGAGAGGGCATTGTCAGAGAGAAAGGATTAGGTCTGAGGCTCTGAAAGAGATGGCATTGTCAGAGGCAGAGGATTGGGTCTGAGGCTCTGATAGAGAGGGCATTGTCAGAGGAAGAGGATTGGGTCCAAGGCTCTGATAGAGAGGGTATTGTCAGAGAGAAAGGATTAGGTCTGAGGCTCTGATAGAGAGGGCATTGTCAGAGGCAAAGGATTGGGTCTGAGGCTCTGATAGAGAGGGCATTGTCAGAGGAAGAGGATTGTGTCCAAGGCTCTGATAGAGAGGGCATTGTCAGAGGAAGAGGATTGGGTCCAAGGCTCTGATCGTGTGGGCACTGTCAGAGGGAAGAGGATTGGGTCCAAGGCTCTGATAGAGCGGGCATTGTCAGAGAGAAGAGGATTGGGTCCAAGGCCCTGATAGTGAGGGCATTGTCAGAGGGAAGACGATTGGGTCCAAGGCCCTGATAGTGAGGGCATTGTCAGAGGGAAAAGGATTGGGTCCAAGGCTTTGATAGAGAGGGCATTGTCAGAGGGAAGAGGATTGGGTACAAGGCTCTAATGGAGAGGGCATTGTCAGAGAGAAAGGATTGGGTCCAAGGCTTTGATAGAGAGGGCATTGTCAGAGGGAAGAGGATTGGGTCCAAGGCTTTGATAGAGAGGGCATTGTCAGAGGGAAGAGGATTGGGTACAAGGCTCTAATGGAGAGGGCATTGTCAGAGAGAAAGGATTGGGTCCAAGGCTCTGATAGAGAGGGCATTGTCAGAGGAAGAGGATTGGGTCCAAGGCTCTGATAGAGAGGGCATTGTCAGAGGGAAGAGGATTGGGTCCAAGGCCCTGATAGAGAGGGCATTGTCAGAGGGAAGACGATTGGGTCCAAGGCCCTGATAGAGAGGGCATTGTCAAAGGGAAGAGGATTGGGTCCAAGGCTCTGATAGTGAGGGCATTGTCAGAGGGAAGAGGATTGTGTACAAGGCTCTAATGGAGAGGGCACTGTCAGAGAGAAAGGATTGGGTCCAAGGCTTTGATAGAGAGGGCATTGTCAGATGGAAGAGGATTGGGTCTGAGGCTCTGATAGAGAGGGCATTGTCAGAGGAAGAGGATTGTGTCCAAGGCTCTGATAGAGAGGGCATTGTCAGAGGGAAGAGGATTGGGTCCAAGGCCCTGATAGAGAGGGCATTGTCAAAGGGAAGAGGATTGGGTCCAAGGCTCTGATAGTGAGGGCATTGTCAGAGGGAAGAGGATTGGGTACAAGGCTCTAATGGAGAGGGCATTGTCAGAGAGAAAGGATTGGGACAAGGCCCTGATAGTGGGCATTGTCAGAGGAAGAGGATTGGGTCCAAGGCTCTGATAGTGAGGGCATTGTCAGAGGGAAGAGGATTGGGTCCAGGTTTCTGATAGAGAGGGCATTGTCAGAGGGAAGAGGATTGGGTCCAAGGCTCTGATAGAGAGGGCATTGTCAGAGGGAAGAGGATTGGTTCCAGGTTTCTGATAGAGAGGGCATTGTCAGAGGGAAGAGGATTGGGTCCAGGTTTCTGATAGTGAGGGCATTGTCAGAGGGAAGAGGATTGGGTCCAAGGCCCTGATCGAGAGGGCGTTGTCAGAGGGAAGAGGATTGGGTCCATGGCTCTGATAGTGAGGGCACTGTCAGAGGGAAGAGGATTGGGTCCAAGGCTCTGATAGAGAGGGCATTGTCAGAGAGAAGAGGATTGGGTCCAAGGCACTGATAGCGAGGGCATTGTCAGAGGAACAGGATTGGGTCCAAGGCTCTGATAGTGAGGGCATTGTCGGAGGGAAGTGGATTGGGTCTGAGGCCCTGATGGAGAGGGCATTGTCAGAGGGAAGAGGATTGGATCCAAGGCTCAGATAGAGAGTGCATTGTCAGAGGGAAGAGGATTGGGTCTGAGGCCCTGATGGAGAGGGCATTGACAGAGGGAAGAGGGTTGGGTCCAAGGCTCTGATAGAGAGGACATAGTCAGAGTGAAGAGGATTGGGTCTGAGGCCCTGATAGAGAGGGCATTGTCAGAGGGAAGAGGATTGGGTCCAAGGCCCTGATAGTGAGGGCATTATCATAGCGAAGAGGATTGGGTCCCAGGCCCTGATAGTGAGGGCATTGTCAGAGGGAAGAGGATTGGTACAAGGCTCTAATGGAGAGGGCATTGTCAGAGAGAAAGGATTGGGTCCAAGGCTTTGATAGAGAGGGCATTGTCACAGGGAAGAGGATTGGGTCCAAGGCTCTAATGGAGAGGGCATTGTCAGAGAGAAAGGATTAGGTCTGAGGCTCTGAAAGAGATGGCATTGTCAGAGGCAGAGGATTGGGTCTGAGGCTCTGATAGAGAGGGCATTGTCAGAGGAAGAGGATTGGGTCCAAGGCTCTGATAGAGAGGGTATTGTCAGAGAGAAAGGATTAGGTCTGAGGCTCTGATAGAGAGGGCATTGTCAGAGGCAAAGGATTGGGTCTGAGGCTCTGATAGAGAGGGCATTGTCAGAGGAAGAGGATTGTGTCCAAGGCTCTGATAGAGAGGGCATTGTCAGAGGAAGAGGATTGGGTCCAAGGCTCTGATCGTGTGGGCACTGTCAGAGGGAAGAGGATTGGGTCCAAGGCTCTGATAGAGCGGGCATTGTCAGAGAGAAGAGGATTGGGTCCAAGGCCCTGATAGTGAGGGCATTGTCAGAGGGAAGACGATTGGGTCCAAGGCCCTGATAGTGAGGGCATTGTCAGAGGGAAAAGGATTGGGTCCAAGGCTTTGATAGAGAGGGCATTGTCAGAGGGAAGAGGATTGGGTACAAGGCTCTAATGGAGAGGGCATTGTCAGAGAGAAAGGATTGGGTCCAAGGCTTTGATAGAGAGGGCATTGTCAGAGGGAAGAGGATTGGGTCCAAGGCTTTGATAGAGAGGGCATTGTCAGAGGGAAGAGGATTGGGTACAAGGCTCTAATGGAGAGGGCATTGTCAGAGAGAAAGGATTGGGTCCAAGGCTTTGATAGAGAGGGCATTGTCAGAGGGAAGAGGATTGGGTCCAAGGCTTTGATAGTGAGGGCATTGTCAGAGGGAAGAGGATTGTGTACAAGGCTCTAATGGAGAGGGCACTGTCAGAGAGAAAGGATTGGGTCCAAGGCTTTGATAGAGAGGGCATTGTCAGAGGGAAGAGGATTGGGTCTGAGGCTCTGATAGAGAGGGCATTGTCAGAGGAAGAGGATTGTGTCCAAGGCTCTGATAGAGAGGGCATTGTCAGAGGGAAGAGGATTGGGTCCAAGGCCCTGATAGAGAGGGCATTGTCAAAGGGAAGAGGATTGGGTCCAAGGCTCTGATAGTGAGGGCATTGTCAGAGGGAAGAGGATTGGGTACAAGGCTCTAATGGAGAGGGCATTGTCAGAGAGAAAGGATTGGGACAAGGCCCTGATAGTGGGCATTGTCAGAGGAAGAGGATTGGGTCCAAGGCTCTGATAGTGAGGGCATTGTCAGAGGGAAGAGGATTGGGTCCAGGTTTCTGATAGAGAGGGCATTGTCAGAGGGAAGAGGATTGGGTCCAAGGCTCTGATAGAGAGGGCATTGTCAGAGGGAAGAGGATTGGTTCCAGGTTTCTGATAGAGAGGGCATTGTCAGAGGGAAGAGGATTGGGTCCAGGTTTCTGATAGTGAGGGCATTGTCAGAGGGAAGAGGATTGGGTCCAAGGCCCTGATCGAGAGGGCGTTGTCAGAGGGAAGAGGATTGGGTCCATGGCTCTGATAGTGAGGGCACTGTCAGAGGGAAGAGGATTGGGTCCAAGGCTCTGATAGAGAGGGCATTGTCAGAGAGAAGAGGATTTGGGTCCAAGGCACTGATAGCGAGGGCATTGTCAGAGGAACAGGATTGGGTCCAAGGCTCTGATAGTGAGGGCATTGTCAGAGGGAAGTGGATTGGGTCTGAGGCCCTGATGGAGAGGGCATTGTCAGAGGGAAGAGGATTGGATCCAAGGCTCAGATAGAGAGTGCATTGTCAGAGGGAAGAGGATTGGGTCTGAGGCCCTGATGGAGAGGGCATTGACAGAGGGAAGAGGGTTGGGTCCAAGGCTCTGATAGAGAGGACATAGTCAGAGTGAAGAGGATTGGGTCTGAGGCCCTGATAGAGAGGGCATTGTCAGAGGGAAGAGGATTGGGTCCAAGGCCCTGATAGTGAGGGCATTATCATAGCGAAGAGGATTGGGTCCCAGGCCCTGATAGTGAGGGCATTGTCAGAGGGAAGAGGATTGGTACAAGGCTCTAATGGAGAGGGCATTGTCAGAGAGAAAGGATTGGGTCCAAGGCTTTGATAGAGAGGGCATTGTCACAGGGAAGAGGATTGGGTCCAAGGCTCTAATGGAGAGGGCATTGTCAGAGAGAAAGGATTAGGTCTGAGGCTCTGAAAGAGATGGCATTGTCAGAGGCAGAGGATTGGGTCTGAGGCTCTGATAGAGAGGGCATTGTCAGAGGAAGAGGATTGGGTCCAAGGCTCTGATAGAGAGGGTATTGTCAGAGAGAAAGGATTAGGTCTGAGGCTCTGATAGAGAGGGCATTGTCAGAGGCAAAGGATTGGGTCTGAGGCTCTGATAGAGAGGGCATTGTCAGAGGAAGAGGATTGTGTCCAAGGCTCTGATAGAGAGGGCATTGTCAGAGGAAGAGGATTGGGTCCAAGGCTCTGATCGTGTGGGCACTGTCAGAGGGAAGAGGATTGGGTCCAAGGCTCTGATAGAGCGGGCATTGTCAGAGAGAAGAGGATTGGGTCCAAGGCCCTGATAGTGAGGGCATTGTCAGAGGGAAGACGATTGGGTCCAAGGCCCTGATAGTGAGGGCATTGTCAGAGGGAAAAGGATTGGGTCCAAGGCTTTGATAGAGAGGGCATTGTCAGAGGGAAGAGGATTGGGTACAAGGCTCTAATGGAGAGGGCATTGTCAGAGAGAAAGGATTGGGTCCAAGGCTTTGATAGAGAGGGCATTGTCAGAGGGAAGAGGATTGGGTCCAAGGCTTTGATAGAGAGGGCATTGTCAGAGGGAAGAGGATTGGGTACAAGGCTCTAATGGAGAGGGCATTGTCAGAGAGAAAGGATTGGGTCCAAGGCTTTGATAGAGAGGGCATTGTCAGAGGGAAGAGGATTGGGTCCAAGGCTCTATTGGAGAGGGCTTTTTCAGAGAGAAAGGATTGGGTCTGAGGCTCTGATAGAGAGGGCATTGTCAGAGAGAAAGGATTGGGTCTGAGGCTCTGATAGAGAGGGCATTGTCAGAGGCAAAGGATTGGGTCTGAGGCTCTGATAGAGAGGGCATTGTCAGAGGAAGAGGATTGTGTCCAAGGCTCTGATAGAGAGGGCATTGTCAGAGGGAAGAGGATTGGGTCCAAGGCCCTGATAGAGAGGGCATTGTCAAAGGGAAGAGGATTGGGTCCAAGGCTCTGATAGTGAGGGCATTGTTAGAGGGAAGAGGATTGGGTACAAGGCTCTAATGGAGAGGGCATTGTCAGTGAGAAAGGATTGGGACAAGGCCCTGATAGTGGGCATTGTCAGAGGAAGAGGATTGGGTCCAAGGCTCTGATAGTGAGGGCATTGTCAGAGGGAAGAGGATTGGGTCCAGGTTTCTGATAGAGAGGGCATTGTCAGAGGGAAGAGGATTGGGTCCAAAGCTCTGATAGAGAGGGCATTGTCAGAGGGAAGAGGATTGGGTCCAGGTTTCTGATAGAGAGGGCATTGTCAGAGGGAAGAGGATTGGGTCCAGGTTTCTGATAGTGAGGGCATTGTCAGAGGGAAGAGGATTGGGTCCAAGGCCCTGATCGAGAGGGCGTTGTCAGAGGGAAGAGGATTGGGTCCAAGGCTCTGATAGTGAGGGCACTGTCAGAGAGAAGAGGATTGGGTCCAAGGCACTGATAGCGAGGGCATTGTCAGAGGGAACAGGATTGGGTCCAAGGCACTGATAGCGAGGGCATTGTCAGAGGGAACAGGATTGGGTCCAAGGCTCTGATAGTGAGGGCATTGTCAGAGGAAGAGGATTGGGTCCAAGGCCCTGATAGAGAGGGCATTGTCAGAGGAAGAGGATTGGGTCCAAGGCTCTGATAGTGAGGGCATTGTCAGAGGAAGAGGATTGGGTCCAAGGCCCTGATAGAGAGGGCATTGTCATAGGAAGAGGATTGGGTCCAAGGCTCTGATAGTGAGGGCATTGTCAGAGGAAGAGGATTGGGTCCAAGGCCCTGATAGTGAGGGCATTGTCGGAGGGAAGAGGATTGGGTCCAAGGCTCTGATAGAGAGGGCATAGTCAGAGGGAAGAGGATTGGGTCCATGGCTCTGATAGAGAGGGCATTGTCAGAGGGAACAGGATTGAGTCTAAGGCTCTGATAGTGAGGGCACTGTCAGAGGGAAGAGGATTGGGTCCAAGGCTCTGATAGAGAGGGCATAGTCAGAGGGAAGAGGATTGGGTCCAAGGCTCGGATAGAGAGGGCATTGTCAGAGGGAAGAGGATTGGGTCCAAGGCTCTGATAGAGATGGCATTGTCAGAGTAAAGAGGATTGGGTCTGAGGCCCTGATGGAGAGGGCATTGTCAGAGGGAAGAGGATTGGGTCCAAGGCCCTGATAGTGAGGGCATTGTCAGAGGGAAGAGGATTGCGTCCAAGGCTTTGATAGAGAGGGCATTGTCAGAGGGAAGAGGATTGGGTACAAGGCTCTAATGGAGAGGGCATTGTCAGAGAGAAGGGATTGGGTCCAAGGCCCTGATAGTGAGGGCATTGTCAGAGGAAGAGGATTGGGTCCAAGGCTCTGATAGTGAGGGCATTGTCAGAGGCAAGAGGATTGGTTCCAAGGCTCTGATAGTGAGGGCATTGTCAGAGGGAAGAGGATTGGGTCCAAGGCTCTGATAGAGAGGGCATTGTCAGAGGGAAGAGGATTGGGTCCAAGTTTCTGATTGAGAGGGCATTGTCAGAGGAAACAGGATTCGGTCCAAGGCCTTGATAGAGAGGGCATTGTCAGAGGGAAGAGGATTGGGTCCAAGGCTCGGATAGAGAGGGCATTGTCAGAGGGAAGAGGATTGGGTCCAAGGCCCTGATAGAGAGGACATTGTCAGAGGGAAGAGGATTGGGTCTGAGGCCCTGATAGTGAGGGCATTGTCAGAGGGAAGATGATTGGGTCCAAGGCTCTGATAGAGAGGGCATTGTCAGAGGGAAGAGGACTGGGTCTGAGGCCCTGATGGAGAGGGCATTGTCAGAGGGCAAAGGATTGGGTCCAAGGGTCTGATAGTGAGGGCACTGTCAGTGGGAAGAGGATTGGGTCCAAGGCTCTGATAGAGAGGGCATAGTCAGAGGGAAGAGGATTGGGTCCATGGCTCTGATAGAGAGGGCATTGTCAGAGGGAACAGGATTGAGTCTAAGGCTCTGATAGTGAGGGCACTGTCAGAGGGAAGAGGATTGGGTCCAAGGCTCTGATAGAGAGGGCATAGTCAGTGGGAAGAGGATTGGGTCCAAGGCTCGGATAGAGAGGGCATTGTCAGAGGGAAGAGGATTGGGTCCAAGGCTCTGATAGAGATGGCATTGTCAGAGTAAAGAGGATTGGGTCTGAGGCCCTGATGGAGAGGGCATTGTCAGAGCGAAGGGGATAGAGCCCAAGGCTCTGATAGAGAGGGCATTGTCAGAGGGAAGAGGATTGGGTCCAAGGCCCTGATAGTGAGGGCATTGTCAGAGGGAAGAGGATTGCGTCCAAGGCTTTGATAGAGAGGGCATTGTCAGAGGGAAGAGGATTGGGTACAAGGCTCTAATGGAGAGGGCATTGTCAGAGAGAAGGGATTGGGTCCAAGGCCCTGATAGTGAGGGCATTGTCAGTGGAAGAGGATTGGGTCCAAGGCTCTGATAGTGAGGGCATTGTCAGAGGCAAGAGGATTGGTTCCAAGGCTCTGATAGTGAGGGCATTGTCAGAGGGAAGAGGATTGGGTCCAAGGCTCTGATAGAGAGGGCATTGTCAGAGGGAAGAGGATTGGGTCCAAGTTTCTGATTGAGAGGGCATTGTCAGAGGAAACAGGATTCGGTCCAAGGCCTTGATAGAGAGGGCATTGTCAGAGGGAAGAGGATTGGGTCCAAGGCTCGGATAGAGAGGGCATTGTCAGAGGGAAGAGGATTGGGTCCAAGGCCCTGATAGAGAGGACATTGTCAGAGGGAAGAGGATTGGGTCTGAGGCCCTGATAGTGAGGGCATTGTCAGAGGGAAGATGATTGGGTCCAAGGCTCTGATAGAGAGGGCATTGTCAGAGGGAAGAGGACTGGGTCTGAGGCCCTGATGGAGAGGGCATTGTCAGAGGGCAAAGGATTGGGTCCAAGGGTCTGATAGTGAGGGCACGGTCAGTGGGAAGAGGATTGGGTCCAAGGCTCTGATAGAGAGGGCATTGTCAGAGAGAAGAGGATTGGGTCCAAGGCATTGATAGCGAAGGGCATAGTCAGAGGGAAGAGGATTGGATCCAAGGCTCTGATAGAGAGGGCATTGTCAGAGGGAAGAGGATTGGGTCTGAGGCCCTGATAGTGAGGGCATTGTCAGAGGGAAGATGATTGGGTCCAAGACTCTGATAGAGAGGGTATTGTCAGAGGGAAGAGGACTGGATCTGAGGCCCTGATGGAGAGGGCATTGCCAGAGGGCAAAGGATTGGGTCCAAGGCTTTGATAGAGAGGACATAGTCAGAGTGAAGAGGATAGGGTCTGAGGCTCTAATAGAGAGGGCATTGTCAGAGAGAAAGGATTGGGTCTGAGGCTCTGATAGAGAGGGCATTGTCAGAGGCAAAGGATTGGGTCTGAGGCTCTGATAGAGAGGGCATTGTCAGAGGAAGAGGATTGTGTCCAAGGCTCTGATAGAGAGTGCATTGTCAGAGGGAAGAGGATTGGGTCCAAGGCCCTGATAGAGAGGGCATTGTCAGAGGGAAGAGGATTGGGTCCAAGGCCCTGATAGAGAGGGCATTGTCAAAGGGAAGAGGATTGGGTCCAAGGCTCTGATAGTGAGGGCATTGTCAGAGGGAAGAGGATTGGGTACAAGGCTCTAATGGAGAGGGCATTGTCAGAGAGAAAGGATTGGGTCCAAGGCTTTGATAGAGAGGTCATTGTCAGAGGGAAGAGGATTGGGTCTGAGGCTCTGATAGAGAGGGCATTGTCAGAGGAAGAGGATTGTGTCCAAGGCTCTGATAGAGAGGGCATTGTCAGAGGGAAGAGGATTGGGTCCAAGGCCCGGATAGAGAGGGCATTGTCAAAGGGAAGAGGATTGGGTCCAAGGCTCTGATAGTGAGGGCATTGTCAGAGGGAAGAGGATTGGGTACAAGGCTCTAATGGAGAGGGCATTGTCAGAGAGAAAGGATTGGGACAAGGCCCTGATAGTGGGCATTGTCAGAGGAAGAGGATTGGGTCCAAGGCTCTGATAGTGAGGGCATTGTCAGAGGGAAGAGGATTGGGTCCAGGTTTCTGATAGAGAGGGCATTGTCAGAGGGAAGAGGATTGGGTCCAAGGCTCTGATAGAGAGGGCATTGTCAGAGGGAAGAGGATTGGGTCCAGGTTTCTGATAGAGAGGGCATTGTCAGAGGGAAGAGGATTGGGTCCAGGTTTCTGATAGTGAGGGCATTGTCAGAGGGAAGAGGATTGGGTCCAAGGCCCTGATCGAGAGGGCGTTGTCAGAGGGAAGAGGATTGGGTCCATGGCTCTGATAGTGAGGGCACTGTCAGAGGGAAGAGGATTGGGTCCAAGGCTCTGATAGAGAGGGCATTGTCAGAGAGAAGTGGATTGGGTCCAAGGCTTTGATAGAGAGGGCATTGTCAGAGGGAAGAGGATTGGTACAAGGCTCTAATGGAGAGGGCATTGTCAGAGAGAAAGGATTGGGTCCAAGGCTTTGATAGAGAGGGCATTGTCACAGGGAAGAGGATTGGGTCCAAGGCTCTGATAGATAGGGCATTGTCAGAGAGAAGAGGATTGGGTCCAAGGCTTTGATAGAGAGGGCATTGTCAGAGAAAAGACGATTGGTACAAGGCTCTAATGCAGAGGGCATTGTCAAAGAGAAAGGATTGGGTCCAAGGCTTTGATAGAGTGGGCATTGTCAGAGAGAAGAGGATTGGGTCCAAGGCTTTGATAGAGAGGGCATTGTCAAAGGGAAGAGGATTGGGTCCAAGGCTCTGATAGAGAGGTCATTGTCAGAGAGAAGAGGATTGGGTCCAAGGCACTGATAGCGAGGGCATAGTCAGAGGGAACAGGATTGGGTCCAAGAGGATTGGGTCCAAGGCTCTGATAGAGAGGGCACTGTCAGTGGGAAGAGGATTGGGTCCAAGGCATTGATAGCGAAGGGCATAGTCAGAGGGAAGAGGATTGGATCCAAGGCTCTGATAGAGAGGGCATTGTCAGAGGGAAGAGGATTGGGTCTGAGGCCCTGATAGTGAGGGCATTGTCAGAGGGAAGATGATTGGGTCCAAGGCTCTGATAGAGAGGACATCGTCAGAGTGAAGAGGATTGGGTGTGAGGCCCTGATGGAGAGGGCATTGTCAGAGGGAAGAGGATTGGGTCCAAGGCCCTGATAGTGAGGGCATTGTCAGAGGGAAAAGGATTGGGTCCAAGGCTTTGATAGAGAGGGCATTGTCAGAGGGAAGAGGATTGGGTACAAGGCTCTAATGGAGAGGGCATTGTCAGAGAGAAAGGATTGGGTCCAAGGCTTTGATAGAGAGGGCATTGTCAGAGGGAAGAGGATTGGGTACAAAGCTCTGATAGAGAGGGCATTGTCAGAGGGAAGAGGATTGGGTCCAAGGCTCTAATGGAGAGGGCATTGTCAGAGAGAAAGGATTGGGTCTGAGGCTCTGATAGAGAGGGCATTGTCAGAGAGAAAGGATTGGGTCCAAGGCTCTGATAGATAGGGCATTGTCAGAGAGAAGAGGATTGGGTCCAAGGCTTTGATAGAGAGGGCATTGTCAGAGAAAAGACGATTGGTACAAGGCTCTAATGCAGAGGACATTGTCAAAGAGAAAGGATTGGGTCCAAGGCTTTGATAGAGTGGGCATTGTCAGAGAGAAGAGGATTGGGTCCAAGGCTTTGATAGAGAGGGCATTGTCAAAGGGAAGAGGATTGGGTCCAAGGCTCTGATAGAGAGGGCATTGTCAGAGAGAAGAGGATTGGGTCCAAGGCACTGATAGCGAGGGCATAGTCAGAGGAAACAGGATTGGGTCCAAGACGATTGGGTCCAAGGCTCTGATAGAGAGGGCACTGTCAGTGGGAAGAGGATTGGGTCCAAGGCTCTGATAGAGAGGGCATTGTCAGAGAGAAGAGGATTGGGTCCAAGGCATTGATAGCGAAGGGCATAGTCAGAGGGAAGAGGATTGGATCCAAGGCTCTGATAGAGAGGGCATTGTCAGAGGGAAGAGGATTGGGTCTGAGGCCCTGATAGTGAGGGCATTGTCAGAGGGAAGATGATTGGGTCCAAGGCTCTGATAGAGAGGGTATTGTCAGAGGGAAGAGGACTGGGTCTGAGGCCCTGATGGAGAGGGCATTGCCAGAGGGCAAAGGATTGGGTCCAAGGCTTTGATAGAGAGGGCATTGTCAGATGGAAGAGGATTGGGTCCAAGGCTTTGATCGAGAGGGGATTGTCAGAGGGAAGAGGATTGGGTACAAGGCTCTAATGGAGAGGGCATTGTCAGAGGGAAGAGGATTGGGTCTGAGGCTCTGATAGAGAGGGCATTGTCAGAGAGAAAGGATTGGGTCTGAGGCTCTGATAGAGAGGGCATTGTCAGAGGCAAAGGATTGGGTCTGAGGCTCTGATAGAGAGGGCATTGTCAGAGGAAGAGGATTGGGTCCAAGGCTCTGATAGAGAGTGCATTGTCAGAGGGAAGAGGATTGGGTCCAAGGCCCTGATAGAGAGGGCATTGTCAGAGGGAAGAGGATTGGGTCCAAGGCCCTGATAGAGAGGGCATTGTCAAAGGGAAGAGGATTGGGTCCAAGGCTCTGATAGTGAGGGCATTGTCAGAGGGAAGAGGATTGGGTACAAGGCTCTAAAGGAGAGGGCATTGTCAGAGAGAAAGGATTGGGTCCAAGGCTTTGATAGAGAGGGCATTGTCAGAGGGAAGAGGATTGGGTCTGAGGCTCTGATAGAGAGGGCATTGTCAGAGGAAGAGGATTGTGTCCAAGGCTCTGATAGAGAGGGCATTGTCAGAGGGAAGAGGATTGGGTCCAAGGTCCGGATAGAGAGGGCATTGTCAAAGGGAAGAGGATTGGTTCCAAGGCTCTGATAGTGAGGGCATTGTCAGAGGGAAGAGGATTGGGTACAAGGCTCTAATGGAGAGGGCATTGTCAGAGAGAAAGGATTGGGACAAGGCCCTGATAGTGGGCATTGTCAGAGGAAGAGGATTGGGTCCAAGGCTCTGATAGTGAGGGCATTGTCAGAGGGAAGAGGATTGGGTCCAGGTTTCTGAAAGAGAGGGCATTGTCAGAGGGAAGAGGATTGGGTCCAAGGCTCTGATAGAGAGGGCATTGTCAGAGGGAAGAGGATTGGGTCCAGGTTTCTGATAGAGAGGGCATTGTCAGAGGGAAGAGGATTGGGTCCAGGTTTCTGATAGTGAGGGCATTGTCAGAGGGAAGAGGATTGGGTCCAAGGCCCTGATCGAGAGGGCGTTGTCAGAGGGAAGAGGATTGGGTCCATGGCTCTGATAGTGAGGGCACTGTCAGAGGGAAGAGGATTGGGTCCAAGGCTCTGATAGAGAGGGCATTGTCAGAGAGAAGAGGATTGGGTCCAAGGCTTTGATAGAGAGGGCATTGTCAGAGGGAAGAGGATTGGTACAAGGCTCTAATGGAGAGGGCATTGTCAGAGAGAAAGGATTGGGTCCAAGGCTTTGATAGAGTGGGCATTGTCACAGGGAAGAGGATTGGGTCCAAGGCTCTAATGGAGAGGGCATTGTCAGAGAGAAAGGATTAGGTCTGAGGCTCTGAAAGAGATGGCATTGTCAGAGGCAAAGGATTGGGTCTGAGGCTCTGATAGAGAGGGCATTGTCAGAGGAAGAGGATTGGGTCCAAGGCTCTGATAGAGAGGGCATTGTCAGAGAGAAAGGATTA
This sequence comes from Scyliorhinus torazame, assembly GCF_047496885.1. NCBI lineage: Eukaryota > Metazoa > Chordata > Chondrichthyes > Carcharhiniformes > Scyliorhinidae > Scyliorhinus > Scyliorhinus torazame. Next base: position 305,424,545 of record NC_092712.1, read on the forward strand.
GGTCTGAGGCTCTGATAGAGAGGGCATTCTCAGAGGCAAAGGATTGGGTCTGAGGCTCTGATAGAGAGGGCATTGTCAGAGGAAGAGGATTGGGTCCAAGGCTCTGATAGAGAGGGCATTGTCAGAGGAAGAGGATTGGGTCCAAGGCTCTGATAGTGAGGGCACTGTCAGAGGGAAGAGGATTGGGTCCAAGGCTCTGATAGAGAGGGCATTGTCAGAGAGAAGAGGATTGGGTCCAAGGCACTGATAGCGAGGGCATAGTCAGAGGGAACAGGATTGAGTCCAAGGCTCCGAAAGTGAGGCCATTGTCAGAGGGAAGTGGATTGGGTCTGAGGCCCTGATGGAGAGGGCATTGACAGAGGGAAGAGGATTGGGTCCAAGGCTCTGATAGAGAGGGCATTGTCAGAGGGAAGAGGATTGGGTCTGAGGCCCTGATGGAGAGGGCATTGACAGAGGGAAGAGGATTGGGTCCAAAGCTCTGATAGAGAGGACATAGTCAGAGTGAAGAGGATTGGGTCTGAGGCCCTGATGGAGAGGGCATTCTCAGAGGGAAGAGGATTGGGTCCAAGGCTCTGATAGAGAGGACATCGTCAGAGTGAAGAGGATTGGGTGTGAGGCCCTGATGGAGAGGGCATTGTCAGAGGGAAGAGGATTGGGTCCAAGGCCGTGATAGTGAGGGCATTGTCAGAGGGAAAAGGATTGGGTCCAAGGCTTTGATAGAGAGGGCATTGTCAGAGGGAAGAGGATTGGGTACAAGGCTCTAATGGAGAGGGCATTGTCAGAGAGAAAGGATTGGGTCCAAGGCTTTGATAGAGCGGGCATTGTCAGAGGGAAGAGGATTGGGTACAAGGCTCTGATAGAGAGGGCATTGTCAGAGGGAAGAGGATTGGGTCCAAGGCTCTAATGGAGAGGGCATTGTCAGAGAGAAAGGATTGGGTCTGAGGCTCTGATAGAGAGGGCATTGTCAGAGAGAAAGGATTGGGTCCAAGGCTCTGATAGATAGGGCATTGTCAGAGAGAAGAGGATTGAGTCCAAGGCTTTGATAGAGAGGGCATTGTCAGAGAAAAGACGATTGGTACAAGGCTCTAATGCAGAGGGCATTGTCAAAGAGAAAGGATTGGGTCCAAGGCTTTGATAGAGTGGGCATTGTCAGAGAGAAGAGGATTGGGTCCAAGGCTTTGATAGAGAGGGCATTGTCAAAGGGAAGAGGATTGGGTCCAAGGCTCTGATAGAGAGGGCATTGTCAGAGAGAAGAGGATTGGGTCCAAGGCACTGATAGCGAGGGCATAGTCAGAGGGAACAGGATTGGGTCCAAGAGGATTGGGTCGAAGGCTCTGATAAAGAGGGCATTGTCAGAGGGAAGAGGATTGGATCCAGGTTTCTGATAGAGAGGGCATTGTCAGAGGGAAGAGGATTGGGTCCAAGGCCCTGACCGAGAGGGCATTGTCAGAGGGAAGAGGATTGGGTCCAAGGCTCTGATAGTGAGGGCACTGTCAGAGGGAAGAGGATTGGGTCCAAGGCTCTAATGGAGAGGGCATTGTCAGAGGGAAGAGGATTGGGTCCAAGGCCCTGATAGAGAGGGCATTGTCAAAGGGAAGAGGATTGGGTCCAAGGCTCTGATAGAGAGGGCATTGTCAGAGAGAAGAGGATTGGGTCTGAGGCCCTGATGGAGAGGGCATTGTCAGAGGGCAGAGGATTGGGTCCAAGGCTCTGATAGAGAGGACATAGTCAGAGGGAACAGGATTGGGTCCAAGAGGATTGGGTCCAAGGCTCTGATAGAGAGGGCATTGTCAGAGGGAAGAGGATTGGGTCCAGGTTTCTGATAGAGAGGGCATTGTCAGAGGGAAGAGGATTGGGTCCAAGGCCCTGACCGAGAGGGCATTGTCAGAGGGAAGAGGATTGGGTCCAAGGCTCTGATAGTGAGGGCACTGTCAGAGGGAAGAGGATTGGGTCCAAGGCTCTGATAGAGAGGGCATTGTCAGAGAGAAGAGGATTGGGTCCAAGGCACTGATAGCGAGGGCAGAGTCAGAGGGAACAGGATTGGGTCCAAGAGGATTGGGTCCAAGGCTCTGATAGAGAGGGCATTGTCAGAGGGAACAGGATTGGGTCCAAGGCTCTGATAGTGAGGGCACTGTCAGAGGGAAGAGGATTGGGTCCAAGGCACTGATCGCGAGGGCATAGTCAGAGGGAACAGGATTGGGTCCAAGGCTCTGATAGTGAGGGCATTGTCAGAGGGAAGTGGATTTGGTCTGAGGCCCTGATGGAGAGGGCATTGTCAGAGGGAAGAGGATTGGATCCAAGGCTCTGATAGAGAGGGCATTGACAGAGGGAAGAGGATTGGGTCTGAGGCCCTGATGGAGAGGGCATTGTCAGAGGGAAGAGGATTGGGTCCAAGGCCCTGATAGTGAGGGCATTGTCAGAGGGAAGAGGATTGGGTCCAAGGCCCTGATAGTGAGGGCATTGTCAGAGGGAAAAGGATTGGGTCCAAGGCTTTGATAGTGAGGGCATTGTCAGAGGGAAGAGGATTGGGTACAAGGCTCTAATGGAGAGGGCATTGTCAGAGAGAAAGGATTGGATCCAAGGCTTTGATAGAGAGGGCATTGTCAGAGGGAAGAGGATTGGGTACAAGGCTCTAATGGAGAGGGCATTGTCAGAGAGAAAGGATTGGGTCAAAGGCTTTGATAGAGAGGGCATTGTCAGAGGGAAGAGGATTGGGTCCAAGGCTCTAATGGAGAGGGCATTTTCAGAGAGAAAGGATTGGGTCTGAGGCTCTGATAGAGAGGGCATTGTCAGAGAGAAAGGATTGGGTCTGAGGCTCTGATAGAGAGGGCATTGTCAGAGGAAGAGGATTGGGTCCAATGCTCTGATAGAGAGGGCATTGTCAGAGGGAAGAGGATTGGGTCCAAGGCCCTGATAGAGAGGGCATTGTCAAAGGGAAGAGGATTGGGTCCAAGGCTCTGATAGTGAGGGCATTGTAGAGGGAAGAGGATTGGGTACAAGGCTTTAATGGAGAAGGCATTGTCAGAGAGAAAGGATTGGGTCCAAGGCCCTGATTGTGGGCATTGTCAGAGGGAAGAGGATTGGGTCCAAGGCTCTGATAGAGAGGGCATTGTCAGAGGGAAGAGGATTGGGTCCAGGTTTCTGATAGAGAAGCATTGTCAGAGGGAAGAGGATTGGGTCCAAGGCCCTGACCGAGAGGGCATTGTCAGAGGGAAGAGGATTGGGTCCAAGGCTCTGATAGTGAGGGCACTGTCAGAGGGAAGAGGATTGGGTCCAAGGCTCTGATAGAGAGGGCATTGTCAGAGAGAAGAGGATTGGGTCCAACGCACTGATAGCGAGGGCATAGTCACAGGGAACAGGATTGGGTCCAAGGCTCTGATAGTGAGAGCATTGTCAGAGGGAAGTGGATTGGGTCTGAGGCCCTGATGGAGAGGGCATTGTCAGAGGGAAGAGGATTGGATCCAAGGCTCTGATAGAGAGGGCATTGTCAGAGGGAAGAGGATTGGGTCTGAGGCCCTGATGGGGAGGGCATTGTCAGAGGGAAGAGGATTGGGTCCAAGGCTCTGATAGAGAGGACATAGTCAGAGTGAAGAGGATTGGGTCTGAGGCCCTGGTTGAGAGGGCATTGTCAGAGGTAAGGGGATAGAGCCAAAAGCTCTGATAGAGAGGGCATTGTCAGAGGGAAGAGGATTGGGTCCAAGGCCCTGATAGTGAGGGCATTGTCAGAGGGAAGGGGATTGGGTCCCAGGCCCTGATAGTGAGGGCATTGTCAGAGGGAAGAGGATTGGGTACAAGGCTTTGATAGAGAGGGCATTGTCAGAGAGAAGAGGATTGGGTCCAAGGCTTTGATAGAGAGGGCATTGTCAGAGGGAGGAGGATTGAGTCCAAGGCTGTAATGGAGAGGGCATTGTCAGAGAGAAAGGATTAGGTCTGAGGCTCTGATAGAGAGGGCATTGTCAGAGGCAAAGGATTGGGTCTGAGGCTCTGATAGAGAGGGCATTGTCAGAGGAAGAGGATTGGGTCTAACGCTTTGTTAGAGAGGGCATTGTCAGAGGGAACAGGATTGGGTCCAAGGCTCTGATAGTGAGGGCACTGTCAGAGGGAAGAGGATTGGGTCCAAGGCTCTGATAGAGAGGGCATTGTCAGAGAGAAGAGGATTGGGTCGAAGGCACTGATAGAGAGGGCATAGTCAGAGGGAACAGGATTGGGTCCAAGGCTCTGTTAGTGAGGGCATTGTCAGAGGGAAGTGGATTGTGTCTGAGGCCCTGATGGAGAGGGCATTGTCAGAGGGAAGAGGATTGGGTCCAAGGCTCTGATAGAGAGGGCATTGTCAGAGGGAAGAGGATTGGGTCCAAGGCTCTGATAGAGAGGACATAGTCAGAGTGAAGAGGATTGGGTCTGAGGCCCTGATGGAGAGGGCATTGTCAGAGGGAAGGGGATAGAGCCCAAAGCTCTGATAGAGAGGGCATTGTCAGAGGGAAGAGGATTGGGTCCAAGGCCCTGATAGTGAGGGGATTGTCAGAGGGAAGAGGATTGGGTCCAAGGCCCTGATAGTCAGGGCATTGTCAGAGATAAGAGGATTGGGTCCAAGGCCCTGATAGTGAGGGCATTGTCAGAGGAAGAGGATTGGGTCCAAGGCTCTGATAGAGAGGACATAGTCAGAGGGAACAGGATTGGGTCCAAGGCCCTGATAGTGAGGGCATTGTCAGAGATAAGAGGATTGGGTCCAAGGCTTTGATAGAGAGGGCATTGTCAGAGGGAAGAGGATTGGGTACAAGGCTCTAATGGAGAGGGCATTGTCAGAGAGAAAGGATTGGGTCCAAGGCTTTGATAGAGCGGGCATTGTCAGAGGGAAGAGGATTGGGTACAAGGCTCTGATAGAGAGGGCATTGTCAGAGGGAAGAGGATTGGGTCCAAGGCTCTAATGGAGAGGGCATTGTCAGACAGAAAGGATTGGGTCTGAGGCTCTGATAGAGAGGGCATTGTCAGAGAGAAAGGATTGGGTCCAAGGCTCTGATAGATAGGGCATTGTCAGAGAGAAGAGGATTGAGTCCAAGGCTTTGATAGAGAGGGCATTGTCAGAGAAAAGACGATTGGTACAAGGCTCTAATGCAGAGGGCATTGTCAAAGAGAAAGGATTGGGTCCAAGGCTTTGATAGAGTGGGCATTGTCAGAGAGAAGAGGATTGGGTCCAAGGCTTTGATAGAGAGGGCATTGTCAAAGGGAAGAGGATTGGGTCCAAGGCTCTGATAGAGAGGGCATTGTCAGAGAGAAGAGGATTGGGTCCAAGGCACTGATAGCGAGGGCATAGTCAGAGGGAACAGGATTGGGTCCAAGAGGATTGGGTCGAAGGCTCTGATAAAGAGGGCATTGTCAGAGGGAAGAGGATTGGATCCAGGTTTCTGATAGAGAGGGCATTGTCAGAGGGAAGAGGATTGGGTCCAAGGCCCTGACCGAGAGGGCATTGTCAGAGGGAAGAGGATTGGGTCCAAGGCACTGATAGTGAGGGCACTGTCAGAGGGAAGAGGATTGGGTCCAAGGCTCTAATGGAGAGGGCATTGTCAGAGGGAAGAGGATTGGGTCCAAGGCCCTGATAGAGAGGGCATTGTCAAAGGGAAGAGGATTGGGTCCAAGGCTCTGATAGAGAGGGCATTGTCAGAGAGAAGAGGATTGGGTCTGAGGCCCTGATGGAGAGGGCATTGTCAGAGGGCAGAGGATTGGGTCCAAGGCTCTGATAGAGAGGACATAGTCAGAGGGAACAGGATTGGGTCCAAGAGGATTGGGTCCAAGGCTCTGATAGAGAGGGCATTGTCAGAGGGAAGAGGATTGGGTCCAGGTTTCTGATAGAGAGGGCATTGTCAGAGGGAAGAGGATTGGGTCCAAGGCCCTGACCGAGAGGGCATTGTCAGAGGGAAGAGGATTGGGTCCAAGGCTCTGATAGTGAGGGCACTGTCAGAGGGAAGAGGATTGGGTCCAAGGCTCTGATAGAGAGGGCATTGTCAGAGAGAAGAGGATTGGGTCCAAGGCACTGATAGCGAGGGCAGAGTCAGAGGGAACAGGATTGGGTCCAAGAGGATTGGGTCCAAGGCTCTGATAGAGAGGGCATTGTCAGAGGGAACAGGATTGGGTCCAAGGCTCTGATAGTGAGGGCACTGTCAGAGGGAAGAGGATTGGGTCCAAGGCACTGATAGCGAGGGCATAGTCAGAGGGAACAGGATTGGGTCCAAGGCTCTGATAGTGAGGGCATTGTCAGAGGGAAGTGGATTGGGTCTGAGGCCCTGATGGAGAGGGCATTGTCAGAGGGAAGAGGATTGGATCCAAGGCTCTGATAGAGAGGGCATTGACAGAGGGAAGAGGATTGGGTCTGAGGCCCTGATGGAGAGGGCATTGTCAGAGGGAAGAGGATTGGGTCCAAGGCCCTGATAGTGAGGGCATTGTCAGAGGGAAGAGGATTGGGTCCAAGGCCCTGATAGTGAGGGCATTGTCAGAGGGAAAAGGATTGGGTCCAAGGCTTTGATAGAGAGGGCATTGTCAGAGGGAAGAGGATTGGGTACAAGGCTCTAATGGAGAGGGCATTGTCAGAGAGAAAGGACTGGATCCAAGGCTTTGATAGAGAGGGCATTGTCAGAGGGAAGAGGATTGGGTACAAGGCTCTAATGGAGAGGGCATTGTCAGAGAGAAAGGATTGGGTCAAAGGCTTTGATAGAGAGGGCATTGTCAGAGGGAAGAGGATTGGGTCCAAGGCTCTAATGGAGAGGGCATTTTCAGAGAGAAAGGATTGGGTCTGAGGCTCTGATAGAGAGGGCATTGTCAGAGAGAAAGGATTGGGTCTGAGGCTCTGATAGAGAGGGCATTGTCAGAGGAAGAGGATTGGGTCCAATGCTCTGATAGAGAGGGCATTGTCAGAGGGAAGAGGATTGGGTCCAAGGCCCTGATAGAGAGGGCATTGTCAAAGGGAAGAGGATTGGGTCCAAGGCTCTGATAGTGAGGGCATTGTAGAGGGAAGAGGATTGGGTACAAGGCTTTAATGGAGAAGGCATTGTCAGAGAGAAAGGATTGGGTCCAAGGCCCTGATAGTGGGCATTGTCAGAGGGAAGAGGATTGGGTCCAAGGCTCTGATAGAGAGGGCATTGTCAGAGGGAAGAGGATTGGGTCCAAGGCCCTGATCGATAGGGCGTTGTCAGAGGGAAGAGGATTGGGTCCAAGGCCCTGACCGAGAGGGCATTGTCAGAGGGAAGAGGATTGGGTCCAAGGCTCTGATAGTGAGGGCACTGTCAGAGGGAAGAGGATTGGGTCCAAGGCTCTGATAGAGAGGGCATTGTCAGAGAGAAGAGGATTGGGTCCAAGGCACTGATAGCGAGGGCATAGTCACAGGGAACAGGATTGGGTCCAAGGCTCTGATAGTGAGAGCATTGTCAGAGGGAAGTGGATTGGGTCTGAGGCCCTGATGGAGAGGGCATTGTCAGAGCGAAGAGGATTGGATCCAAGGCTCTGATAGAGAGGGCATTGTCAGAGGGAAGAGGATTGGGTCTGAGGCCCTGATGGGGAGGGCATTGTCAGAGGGAAGAGGATTGGGTCCAAGGCTCTGATAGAGAGGACATAGTCAGAGTGAAGAGGATTGGGTCTGAGGCCCTGGTTGAGAGGGCATTGTCAGAGGTAAGGGGATAGAGCCAAAAGCTCTGATAGAGAGGGCATTGTCAGAGGGAAGAGGATTGGGTCCAAGGCCCTGATAGTGAGGGCATTGTCAGAGGGAAGGGGATTGGGTCCCAGGCCCTGATAGTGAGGGCATTGTCAGAGGGAAGAGGATTGGGTCCAAGGCTTTGATAGAGAGGGCATTGTCAGAGAGAAGAGGATTGGGTCCAAGGCTTTGATAGAGAGGGCATTGTCAGAGGGAGGAGGATTGAGTCCAAGGCTGTAATGGAGAGGGCATTGTCAGAGAGAAAGGATTAGGTCTGAGGCTCTGATAGAGAGGGCATTGTCAGAGGCAAAGGATTGGGTCTGAGGCTCTGATAGAGAGGGCATTGTCAGAGGAAGAGGATTGGGTCTAACGCTTTGTTAGAGAGGGCATTGTTAGAGGGAAGAGGATTGGGTCCAAGGCCCTGATAGTGAGGGCATTGTCAGAGATAAGAGGATTGGGTCCAAGGCCCTGATAGTGAGGGCATTGTCAGAGGAAGAGGATTGGGTCCAAGGCTCTGATAGAGAGGACATAGTCAGAGGGAACAGGATTGGGTCCAAGGCCCTGATAGTGAGGGCATTGTCAGAGATAAGAGGATTGGGTCCAAGGCTTTGATAGAGAGGGCATTGTCAGCGGGAAGAGGATTGGGTACAAGGCTCTAATGCAGAGGGCATTGTCAGAGAGAAAGGATTGGGTCCAAGGCTTTGATAGAGAGGGCATTGTCAAAGGGAAGAGGATTGGTTCCAAGGCTTTGATAGAGAGGGCATTGTCAGAGGGAAGAGGATTGGTACAAGGCTCTAATGGAGAGGTCATTGTCAGAGAGAATGGATTGGGTCCAAGGCTTTGATAGAGAGGGCATTGTCAGAGGGAAGAGGATTGGGTCCAAGACTCTAATGGAGAGGGCATTGTCAGAGAGAAAGGATTGGGTCTGAGGCTCTGATAGAGAGGGCATTGTCAGAGGCAAAGGATTGGGTCTGAGGCTCTGATAGAGAGGGCATTGTCAGAGGAAGAGGATTGGATCCAAGGCTCTGATAGAGAGGGCATTGTCAGAGGGAAGAGGATTGGGTCTGAGGCCCTGATGGGGAGGGCATTGTCAGAGGGAAGAGGATTGGGTCCAAGGCTCTGATAGAGAGGACATAGTCAGAGTGAAGAGGATTGGGTCTGAGGCCCTGGTTGAGAGGGCATTGTCAGAGGTAAGGGGATAGAGCCAAAAGCTCTGATAGAGAGGGCATTGTCAGAGGGAAGAGGATTGGGTCCAAGGCCCTGATAGTGAGGGCATTGTCAGAGGGAAGGGGATTGGGTCCCAGGCCCTGATAGTGAGGGCATTGTCAGAGGGAAGAGGATTGGGTCCAAGGCTTTGATAGAGAGGGCATTGTCAGAGAGAAGAGGATTGGGTCCAAGGCTTTGATAGAGAGGGCATTGTCAGAGGGAGGAGGATTGAGTCCAAGGCTGTAATGGAGAGGGCATTGTCAGAGAGAAAGGATTAGGTCTGAGGCTCTGATAGAGAGGGCATTGTCAGAGGCAAAGGATTGGGTCTGAGGCTCTGATAGAGAGGGCATTGTCAGAGGAAGAGGATTGGGTCTAACGCTTTGTTAGAGAGGGCATTGTCAGAGGGAACAGGATTGGGTCCAAGGCTCTGATAGTGAGGGCACTGTCAGAGGGAAGAGGATTGGGTCCAAGGCTCTGATAGAGAGGGCATTGTCAGAGAGAAGAGGATTGGGTCGAAGGCACTGATAGCGAGGGCAAAGTCAGAGGGAACAGGATTGGGTCCAAGGCTCTGTTAGTGAGGGCATTGTCAGAGGGAAGTGGATTGTGTCTGAGGCCCTGATGGAGAGGGCATTGTCAGAGGGAAGAGGATTGGGTCCAAGGTTCTGATAGAGAGGGCATTGTCAGAGGGAAGAGGATTGGGTCCAAGGCTCTGATAGAGAGGACATAGTCAGAGTGAAGAGGATTGGGTCTGAGGCCCTGATGGAGAGGGCATTGTCAGAGGGAAGGGGATAGAGCCCAAAGCTCTGATAGAGAGGGCATTGTCAGAGGGAAGAGGATTGGGTCCAAGGCCCTGATAGTGAGGGCATTGTCAGAGGGAAGAGGATTGGGTCCAAGGCCCTGATAGTGAGGGCATTGTCAGAGATAAGAGGATTGGGTCCAAGGCCCTGATAGTGAGGGCATTGTCAGAGGAAGAGGATTGGGTCCAAGGCTCTGATAGAGAGGACATAGTCAGAGGGAACAGGATTGGGTCCAAGGCCCTGATAGTGAGGGCATTGTCAGAGATAAGAGGATTGGGTCCAAGGCTTTGATAGAGAGGGCATTGTCAGCGGGAAGAGGATTGGGTACAAGGCTCTAATGCAGAGGGCATTGTCAGAGAGAAAGGATTGGGTCCAAGGCTTTGATAGAGAGGGCATTGTCAAAGGGAAGAGGATTGGTTCCAAGGCTTTGATAGAGAGGGCATTGTCAGAGGGAAGAGGATTGGTACAAGGCTCTAATGGAGAGGTCATTGTCAGAGAGAATGGATTGGGTCCAAGGCTTTGATAGAGAGGGCATTGTCAGAGGGAAGAGGATTGGGTCCAAGACTCTAATGGAGAGGGCATTGTCAGAGAGAAAGGATTGGGTCTGAGGCTCTGATAGAGAGGGCATTGTCAGAGGCAAAGGATTGGGTCTGAGGCTCTGATAGAGAGGGCATTGTCAGAGGAAGAGGATTGGGTCCAAGGCTCTGATAGAGAGGGCATTGTCAGAGGCAAAGGATTGGGTCTAAGGCTCTGATAGTGAGAGCATTGTCAGAGGGAAGAGGATTGGGTCCAAGGCTCTGATAGAGAGGACATAGTCAGAGGGAAGAGGATTGGGTCCAAGGCTCTGATAGAGAGGGCATTGTCAGAGGGAAGAGGATTGGGTCCAAGGCTCTGATAGAGAGGGCATTGTCAGAGAGAAGAGGATTGGGTCCAAGGCACTGATAGCGAGGGCATAGTCAGAGGGAAGAGGATTGGGTCCAAGGCTCTGATAGAGAGGGCATTATCAGAGGGAAGAGGATTGGGTCCAAGGCTCTGATAGAGAGGGCATTGTCAGAGGGAAGAGGATTGGGTTCAAGGCTCTGATAGAGAGGAGATAGTCAGAGTGAAGAGGATTGGGTCTGAGGCCCTGATGGAGAGGGCATTGTCAGAGGGAAGGGGATAGAGCCCAAGGCTCTGATAGACAGGGCATTGTCAGAGGGAAGAGGATTGGGTCCAAGGCCCTGATAGTGAGGGCATTGTCAGAGGGAAGAGGATTGGGTCCAAAGCCCTGATAGAGAGGGCATTGTCAGAGGGAACAGGATTGGGTCCAAAGCTCTGATAGTGAGGGCATTGTCAGAGGGAAGAGGATTGGGTCCAAGGCTTTGATAGAGAGGGCATTGTCAGAGAGAAGAGGATTGGGTACAAGTCTCTAATGGAGAGGGCATTGTCAGAGGGAAGGGGAAAGAGCCCAAGGCTCTGATAGAGAGGGCATTGTCAGATGGAAGAGGATTGGGTCCAAGGCCCTGATAGTGAGGGCATTGTCAGAGGGAAGAGGATTGGGTCCAGGGCCCTGATATAGAGGACATAGTCAGAGTGAGGAGGATTGGGTCTGAGGCCATGATGGAGAGGGCATTGTCAGAGGGAAGGGGATAGAGCCCAAGGCTCTGATGGAGAGGGCATTGTCAGAGGGAAGAGGATTGGGTCCAAGGCCCTGATAGTGAGGGCATTGTCAGAGGGAAGAGGATTGGGTCCAAAGCCCTGATAGAGAGGCATTGTCAGAGCGAAGAGGATTGGGTCCAAGGCTTTGATAGAGAGGGCATTGTCAGAGGGAAGAGGATTGGATCCAAGGCTTTGATAGAGAGGGCATTGTCAGAGGGAAGAGGATTGGGTCCAAGGCTCTGGTAGAGAGGGCATTGTCAGAGGAAAAGGATTGGGTCTGAGGCTCTGATAGAGAGGGCATAGTCAGAGGGAAGAGACTAGAGTCCAAGGCTCTGATAGAGAGGGCATTGTCGGAGGGAAGAGGTGACTGAAGCCAGGAAACCCCTCATTGCTGGAAGAACAACAGCAGCTGGTAAACCTCTTGAGATACACCAGGTACAGCTGGGTCTCTAACTAAGCTTAGCCGAGGATTGCAAGTCTGAGTTGCGCCCTGGACAACCCTTCGTCAAGTAATCCTTTCAGAGATAACTGTTCTAACACTTGATATATGCTTCCAGAGACAGCCTTGGCAAACACGAATTGTTGCATCTTCCACTCGACTTACCATCTCTCACTACAGGCAATACCCTACAAACACCCATGCTCCACGGGCCCACTATTTTATTAAAAGGTGCCCTGTAACCTCGGGCAGGGTTTGGAACTGGGGTCAGCAGCTGGTACATCCTAACTTGTGCATTTTCAGGACGAAGAAACATTCTTTATTGGGGTTTCCCACAAAACAAAGAACAAAGAACAAAGAAATGTACAGCACAGGAACAGGCCCTTCGGCCCTCCAAGCCCGTGCCGACCATACTGCCCGACTAAACTACAATCTTCTACACTTCCTGGGTCCGTATCCTTCTATTCCCATCCTATTCATATATTTGTCAAGATGCCCCTTAAATGTCCCTATCGTCCCTGCTTCCACTACCTCCTCCGGTAGTGAGTTCCAGGCACCCACTACCCTCTGCGTAAAAAGCTTGCCTCGTACATCTACTCTAAACCTTGCCCCTCTCACCTTAAACCTATGCCCCCTAGTAATTGACCCCTCTACCCTGGGGAAAACGTCCAAGTTGGAATTATTAAAGCAAAATGTCCATATTGGGAAGGAGATTACTTATCACAACAGAATCTTCAGGAGCACGACTTTTATGTTATTATTTTAGAAATTGTTCCACCCTCTTTCCATCTCACCATTTCACAGGAAAACAAAGGCAGAGTTTAGGGATTTTAATTTGTTTGGGAAACATTAGAACTAAAGTATAGTTTTAAGTGGGTTTAATTTAATGTTTCTGTGCCTGGAAGGGTAAAACATTTAGTTAGATTCATGCTGGGCAAAGGTATTTGTATGTGTGGGGGTTGGTTTCAATCCCAACTGTGATTCTATTGTACTTAGAGAGGACTATGACATGAAAAAAAAATTAAATGGATAAGCATGTGGATGTTGCATACCAACTGGGGCCTTGTAAAGTAGAGAAGCTTTTAAGGTTTAGTGGAACTAATTTCTTGGTAGCTGGAGACGGGACTCGGGGAGTGAACATGTCTCAGTTCAATTGTGCTTAGAGAGGGATACGGCGTGAAGAGTAAATAGGCCAGCAGAAGTATGCAGGTGTTGCTTAGCAACTGGAGGCCCTTTTAAAAAATATATATTTTTATTCAGTTTTAACATTTTATACACAAACCAAAACAATGCAAAACAACAAGACAATAACCCCCTCCCTACCAGACAACACCCCCAAAAAATAATTGCCCCTCCCTCCCTCCCCCCCCCCCCCCCCCCCACCCAACTCGCCCCCTCCACCTAGCAGCTGACGGTAACCAACTCTTTAAAACAAAGAATAAACAGACCCCATCTCTTGTGGAACCCCTCAATCGCCCTCTCAAGGTAAACTTAACTTTCTCCAAATACAAAAACTCCATCAGGTCTCCCAACCACACTGAGGCACTGGGCGGAGAGGCTGATCTCCACCCCAACAGGTCCCGCCTGCGAGCAATTAGCGAGGTGAAGGCTAAAACATCTGCCCCTGCTCCCGTCTGCAGCTCCGGCAAGTCCGACAACCCCAAACATGGCCCCCAGGGGACTGGGCTCCAAATCCAAGTGCACGATCTTCGACATAGTGCTGTAAAACAACCCCCAAAATTTCTCCAACTTCAGGCAGGACCAGAACATATGTACATGGTTAGCCGGACCGCTTACACACCTCTCGCAAGCGTCATCCACCCCTCAATCAGCTCATCCTCGATCTCGTCAGGTGCGCCCTGCGCACCACCTTTAATTGTATTAACCCCAGCCTGCCACACGAGGTTGAGGCATTTAGTCTCTGCAACACCTCACACCACAACCCCTCCTCCAATGTCACCCCCCAGCTCCACTTCCCAGTTGGCCTTAACCCCCTCAAGTGAAGCCATATCCACCTCCAAAATCTTCCCATAAATCACCGAGACGACCCCTCCCTCCCCAACCCCACCTGGAGGTTGGGGAAGTGCTTTATTAATATGTTTATTCTCTCCCACTGTTCGTTTTCAATATGTTAAGGCTTTTGTATATGGCCTTTTTTCTCTGTAAATGTTACAAATCTGTTTTAAATTTAAAAAAAAAGAATAGTTCCGGATGTGGGAGGTCGGTACATTATGGTCAGTGGGAAACTGGAGGGGGTGCAGGTGGTATTAGTAAATGTGTATGCGCCAAATTGGGATGATGTGGAGTTTATAAAGAGGATGCTGGGGATGATACCGGACCTGGAGTCGCACAGGTTGGTCATGGGAGGGGACTTCAACACAGTTGTTGACCCCGGCTTGGACCGGTCAAGCTCGAAAACGGACAGGGTGCCAGCAATGGCAAAGGAACTAAAAGGGTTCATGGAGCAGATGGGGGGGGGGGGGGGGGGTGAATCCATGGAGATTTTGGCAGCCGAGGGTGAAGGAGTTGACCTTCTAATCACACGTGCATAAAGTGTACACCCGGATTGATTTCTTTATTTTGAGCAGGGCCTTACTGGCAGGGGTGTTGGAAACGGGGTACTCGGCGATCACAATCTCAGACCATACTCCGCACTGGGTTGACCTGCAGGTTAGTAAAGACAGTAACCAGCGCCCGCACTGGAGGTTAGATGTGGGACTTTTGGCTGAAGAAGGGGTGTGCGAGCGGCTGAGGAAATGTATTCAGAACTACCTGCAGGTCAACGACACGGGGGAAATTTCAGCAGCGGTGGTCTGGGAAGCACTGAAGGCGGTGGTCAGGGGGGAGCTGATCTCGATACGGGCCCATAGGAAGAAGGTGAACAGGGCAGAGATGGACCGACTGGTTAAGGAGATACTACAGATCGATAGGAAGTATGCGGTAACCCCAGAGGCAGGGCTTTTATGGGAACGGCGGAGGCTATAGGCGGAGTTTGGCTTGTTAATCACAGGGAGGGTGGTGGAGTAGCTGAGAAAGGCGAGCGGGGCCATCTATGAGCATAGAGAGAAGGCCAGCAGAATGCTTGCACAGCAGCTTAGAAAGAGGGAGGCAGCCAGGCTGATAGGGAAAGTAAATGACAGAGATGGGAACCTGGTCGGAGATTCAGCAGGGGTGAACAAGGCGTTTAGGGATTTCTATAGTAGGCTGTATAGGTCGGAACCCCCTACGGGGCTGGAGGGGATGAGGCACTTCTTGGAGGGGCTGAATTTCCCAAAGGTGAACGGGGAGCTGGTAGAAGGGCTGGGAGCCCGGATCGGGTTGGAAGAGATAGTGGAGGGTCTGAAGACCATGCAGTCGGGTAAAGCCCCAGGGCCGGACGGGTACCCAGTGGAGTTTTATAAAACGTTCTCTGTGATATTGGGGCCGGTGTTGATGAGGATGTTCAATGAGGCAAGGGGAAGAGGGGCGCTGCCCCCGACGATGTCACAGGCCACGATTCGCTGATTCTGAAGCGGGACAAGAACCCGGAGCTGTGTGGGTCCTCCAGGCCGATATCCCTGTTGAATTTGGATGCCAAATTGTTGGCCAAAGTTTTGTCCTCCAGGATTGAGGATTGTGTCCCGGACGTTATTGGGGAGGACCAGACGGGGTTTGTTAAGGGTAGGCAGTTGGTGGCCAATGTAAGAAGATTGTTAAACGTGATCATGATGCCCCCGGAAGGTAGGGAGGTGGAGGTAGTGATCGCAATGGATGCAGAAAAGGCTTTTGATCGGGCAGAATGGGATTATCAGGGGGAGGTACTGGGACAGTTTGGATTTGGGCGGGGCTTTATTGACTGGGTCAGGTTACTGTATCAGGCTCCTGTGGCAAGCGTACGGACGAATAGGACAACATCGGACTATTTTAGACTGCACCGAGGGACGAGACAGGGATGCCCTCTCTCCCCACTGTTGTTCGCGCTAGCTATAGAGCCGTTGGCAATTGCTCTGAGAGCCTCAAGGGGCTGGTCCGGGGGTGTGTGGAGCACAGAGTCTCGCTCTATGCAGACGATCTGCTTCTGTATGTATCGGATCCAATAGAGGGGATGGAAGAAATCATGAGGATTCTGGGGGAATTTGGCCAGTTTTCAGGGTATAAGCTAATTATGGGGAAAAGTGAGATGTTTGTGGTCCAGGCGAGGGGAGAGGAGAGGCGATTGGGGGAGCTGCCGTTTAGATTAGTGGGGGGAAGCTTTAGGTATCTAGGCATTCAAGTGGTGCGGGAATGGGACCGGCTGCATAAATTAAATCTGGCCGGACTAGTAGACCAAATGAAGGACGATTTTCGGAGGTGGGACGCGCTTCCGTTGTCACTGGCTGGGAGGGTGCAGACGGTGAAGATGACGGTCCTCCCGAGATTCCTGTTCGTGGTTCAATGTCTCCCCATCTTTATTCCGCGGTTCTTTTTTAAACAGGTCATCACTGGCTTTGTTTGGGCGGGCAAGACCCCGCGAGTAAGGAAGGTAATGCTTGAGCGGAGTCGGGGAGAGGGCGGGCTGGCACTGCCAAATTTTAGTAACAATTATTGGGCGGTGAATATAGCCATGATCAGGAAGTGGGTGGTGGGGGAGGGGTCGGCATGGGAGCGTATGGAGGCGGCTTTATGCAAGGGCACCAGTTTGGGGGCATTGGTAACTGCGCCTCTGCCGTTCCCGCCGGCACGGTACTCCACCAGCCCCGTGGTGGTGGCGGCCCTGAGAGTCTGGGGACAATGGAGGAGACATGTGGGAGCAGAGGAAGCATTGGTCTGGTCTCCAATCTGTAATAATCACCGGTTTGCCCCAGGAAGCATGGATGGGGGGATTCCGGATATGGCGGAGAGCAGGGATTGAGAGGATGGGGGATATGTTTATAGAAGGGAGCTTTTCGAGTATGAGGGCGCTGGAGGAGAAGTTTGAGTTGGCGAGGGGAAACAAATTCAGGTATCTGCAGGTGCGGGACTTCCTACGTAAACAGGTGTCAACCTTCCCGCTCCTACCGCTAAGGGGGATTCAGGACAGGGAGCGTCTCTGACATTTACAAGAAACTTATGGTGTCAGAGGAGACGCAGGCCGAGGAGCTGAAGCGCAAGTGGGAGGAGGAGCTGGAGGAGAGATGGAGGATGGTCTATGGGCAGACGCATTGAGTAGAGTCAACGCGTCCGCAACATGTGCCTGGCTCAGCCTGATACAATTCAAGGTCGTTCACTGGGCTCACATGGCAGTGGCCCGGATGAGCAGATCCTTTGTGGTGGAAGCCAGGTGTGCAAAATGTGCGGGAGGACCAGCGAACCATGTCCACATGTTCTGGACATGTCCGAAGTTTAGGGGATTTTGGCAGGGGTTTGCAGATGTCATGTCCACGGTGTTAAAAACAAGGGTGGCACTGAGTCCAGAGGTGGCGATTTCCATGGTGTCGGAAGACCCGGGAATCCAGGAAGAGAAAGAGGCAGATATTCTGGCCTTTGCTTCCCTGGTAGCCCAGAGACGGATACTATTAGCTTGGAGGGACTCAAAGCCCCCAAAGTCGGAGACCTGGCTATCAGACATGGCTAGCTTTCTCTGTCTGGAGAAAATCAAGTTTGCCTTGAGAGGATGACGGTTAGGGTTCACCCAGAGGTGGCAACCGTTTGTCGACTTCTTCGCGGAAAATTAATCGTCAGCAGAAGTGGGGGGGGGGGGGGGGGGGGGGTTAGTTTAGCTTAGAGTAGGGTGTTAATAAAGGTGGGACCTGTAAGGGAGGGAGACGGCTTTCGCACTATATTTATAGTTTCATGTACATTGTTTGTTTTGTTGTTATAATACCAAACATACCTCAATAAAATGTTTATTAAAAAAAAATGATTTTGTGTTAATGAGACCATTAGTCCATGTTAATCTTAAAATCTGTGTGTATATGTTAAACTAAGGGGGGTAGTAAAGGAGCATTGAATTATAATCCAACGTTTCATGTTTAATAAATGGTTTTTCCTTGTCAAAACTAATTAGTGGTCATGTGACTCTGTTCTTCTACGTTTTATAAAAAGAAGTAGACGTTACGGTCATTTGAGCCAGGGTTCCATTCTGGAATCTTCCCATCCAGTTATAACATCAACTGGGATTGTAACAAAGACAGGTAGATGACTTGTCCTTTTGCCCCTGTCCATGTAGTTTTGTAATCTACTGTCATGAAGTGCAGAGCACGGGCAGCACGGTGAGGCAAGTGGTTAGCACGGTTGCCTCACGGCGCCGAGGTCCCAGGTTCGATCCCGGCTCTGGGTCACTGTCCGTGTGGAGCTTGCACATTCTCCCCGTGTTTGCGTGGGCTTCGCCCCCACAACCCAAAAGAAAATGTGCAGGCTAGGTGGATTGGCGACGCTAAATTGCCCGTTAATTGGAAAAAATGAATTGGATATTCTAAATTTATTTTTAAAAAATAAAATAAAGTGCAGAGCAATGGCTCAAAGGGTTGATTTCCCCTCCCTTTTCATGGGGAGCAATTTCCCCGTGTATCTCTCCCTGACCCAAAATGTAGGGCCAGGTGCCTTTGACAGTTCCTTCGCTTATTCAGCATAACATTAATGGTAGGGCCATTGGAAATCAGGGAACTCCCACATAAATTCAGCCTCTTACACTTTGAACAGCCCAATCTATCTGTTCGCAATGACATGTTTTATGCATTGGAAAAAGAAAAGTTTGAAATCAACAAATGATTTATTTCATTGTGTTACTGCCCATTTGATTATTGCTGAAAAGAGAGACATGTAAAAGCTTCTCATCTTGCACCCATCAGGATACGTCAAAAGAATACCAGTCTGGTAGGGGTGTTCCATGGAGAATGCACCAGATGACAGTGACTGACAGTTAACTTTCAAGCAGTGAAATGAAAAGTGAAAATGAAAACCGCTTATTGTCACAAGTAGGCTTCAAATGAAGTTACTGTGAAAAGCCCCTAGTCACCACGTTCTGGCACCTGATCGGGGAGGCTGGTACGGAAATTGAACCGTGCTGCTGGCCTGCCTCGGTCTGCATTAAAAGCCAGCGATTTAGCCCTGTGCTAAACCAGCCCCTAATGCATTGATTGGCATTTAAAGCAGAAAGCTTGGTTTTGATTGGTCAAGTGACCAATCAGAGTTGGTCAAGTGACCAGAGTTCAATTGCCAACCAATCAACACTCGCTTCTCATACAGAATAAACTGTTGTTTGTCATTATGTGGCGACACGGTGGCATAGTGATTAGCACTCCTGCTTCACAGAGCCAGGGACCCGGGTTCAAATCCGACCTTGGGCTACTGTCTGCGAGGAGTCTGTACGTTCTTCCTGCGCCTGCATGGGTTTCATCCGGATGATCCGGTTTCCTCCCACAGTTCATGTGCAGGTTAGGTAGATTGACCATGTTAAATTGCCCCTGAGTGTTCAAAACGTTAGATGGTGTTACAGGGATAGGGCGGGGGTATGGGCCTAGGTAGGGGGCTCCTTTGGAGGGTCGATGTTGACTCGATGGGTCGAATGGCCTCCTTCTGCACTGTAGGGATTCTATGATTCTACGGTTATACTGGTATTCTTGCCAAGTGTCCGGATGAGAAATAAATGAAAAGCTTCGATGTGCCTCTCTTTTTCTTTGCAACAATACCCGAGTTCTGTCCTACCAAATGACTATTTACTATTTATTTCTTAATTTTGAAAGGTAAGACAATACACCTCACTACCGTACAGCACACCTTGGGTTTTCGGATTTGTACAACTGTAACTTAGGCAGACCCAGTCATAAAACGTGGACGGATGTTCCATCACCCCAGAACTCTGCTCAAATTTGTATTCATGGCAATTTTCAAGATTTTGGGCCATATTTCTCTCACTTTTAAAAAATGGGCAACCACAGTTCAGCACTTAGCAGAAGGTGAGATGGAAACTTTAAGTCTGCAGCATTTAGAGCAGGTGTTGGCGCAGTGGTATTGTCGCCTTACTAGTAATCCAGAGACCCAGGGGAACTCTGGGTGCCTGAGTTCGAATCCCACCATGGCAGATGGTGGAATTCGAATGATGGAATTTATAAACCCAATAAAACATCTGGAATTAAAAGTCCAATGATGACCATGTCGAATGGCGTAAAAACCCAACTGGTTCACTAATGTTCTTTCGGGAAGGAAATCTGCCGTCCTTACCCGGTTTGGCCTACATGGGACTCCAGACCCACAGCTACTCTTACATGCCCTCTGAAATGGCCTAGCAAGCCACTCAGTTGTATCAAACTGATACAAAGGAAACAAAAGGGAATGAACCTGGACGGACCACCCAGCATCGATCCAGACACTGGAAACTACAAAGGCAAGCAACAAGGCCTGTTGACCTTGCAAAGTCCTCTTTATTAATTAGTCAAGCAACAGCCTGAAGTAGTCATAATCATGGATTTCCCATATACCACTATCACCATTCCTGACCCAGCAGAGGTGGCGGTACTGTGGTATACAGTCAGGAGGGACTGCCCTGGGAGTCCTCAAAGCCTCTTTGCTTCAGGTCAAAAATGAGCAAGGAAACCTCCTGCTGATTACCACGTACTGGCCGCCATCAGCTGATGAATCAGTACTCCTCCATGATGAACACCACTTGGAGGAAGCACTGAGGGTGGCAAGGGTTCATAATGTAGTCTGGGGTGGGAGACTTCGATGTCCATCAATAAGAGTGGCTCAGTAGTATAACTACCGACTGAGCTGGCTGGGTCGTAAAGGATGTCGCTGTTAGACCTGGATTGTGACAGGTGGTGAGGTAACCAGTAAGGGGGAAAATCATACTTGACTTCATCCTCATCAACCTGCGTGCCACAGATGCATCTGTCCATGACGGTATCGGTAGGCGTGACCACTGCACAGTGTTTGTGGAGATAAAGTCTCATGTTCATATTGAGGGTGTTGTGTGGCACCACCACGGTGCTAAATGGGATAGGCTTCAAACAGATTTAGCAACTCAAGGCTGGGCATCCACGAGGCACTGTGGGCATCAGCAACAGCGGAATGGCACTCAACCACAATCTGTAACCTCGTGGCCTGGCATATCCCCCCAGCCAGGTTGCAGGAGGGCATGCCAGGATCAACACCAGGTATACCTAAAAATGAGATGTCAACCTGGTGAAGCTACAACACAGGATTACTTGTGTGCCAAACAGCGTAAGCAGCAAGTAATAGACAGAGCTAAGCGATCCCACAACCAATGGCTCAGATCTAAGTTTTGTCGTCCTGCCACATGTGAATAGTGGTGGACAATGAAACAACTCACTGGAGGAGGAAGCTACACAGATATCCCTATCCCCAATGATGGAGGAGCCCAGCATTTCAGTGCAAACCATGAGGCTGAGGCCTTTGTAACAATCTTCAGCCTTAAGTGCCGAGTGGATGATCCATCGTAGCCTCCTCTGGAGGCCCCAGCACCACAAATGTCAGTGTTTAGCCATTTCGGTTCACTCCACGTGATGTCAAGAAACAGCTGATGGCACTGGATACTACAAAGACTATGGGCCCTAACTATGGGCGCGATTCTCCCAGCCCCGCACCAGGCCGCAGAATCGCCGCAACCGTGCCACATCGCCCCGACGCCGGTGCGCGATTCTCCAAGCTGCAGATAATCGGCCCGGAGCGGCCGCGCGGGGACTCTGCGCGAAGGGTCGGGGGGAAGCCTGTGGGGGGGGGGGGGGCGCCTCACGCCTCCGATGGGGTCTGGTCCGCGATCGGGGCCCACCGATCGGCGGGCCAGCCTACCCCCACCCCCCCCGGGCCTATTTTGTTGCGCATCTGGCCCCAGAACCCCCGCAATGTTGCGTCGGGAGTGGCGCGTTCCGTAAAGCCACCGCGCATGCCTGGGTTGGCGTATCGGCATTGTGCATGTGTGGGTTGGCGCCACCCCCAGTGCGTGCCAGGAAGTGAGGCTGGAGCGCCGTGAACCGCTCCAGAGCCGTGCGAATCGCTAGTGCCCGCGCCCGTTTCGTGCCATCGTGAAACGCGACGGCGTTCACGACGGCACGGACACTCTGTCGCGCGATCAGAGAATCACGCCCAATATTCCAGCAATAGTACTGAAGACCTGTGCTCCAGAACTTGCTATGCCCCTAGCCAAGCTGTCCAGTGCAGCTACAACATTGGCATCCACCTGGCAATGGTGAAAACTGCCCAGGTATGTCCTGTACACAGGAAATAGGACAAATTCAAATTCAACCCAACCAAATACCACCCCATCAGGCTACTCTCGATCATCAGTCAAGTGATGGAAGGTGTCATTAACAACATTATCAAGCGGCACTTATTCAGTAATAACCTGCTCATGGACACTTAGTTTGGGTTCCACCAGGATCGCTCAGCTCCTGACCTCATTCCAGCTTTGGTTCAAACATGGGCAAAAGAGCTGAATGCCAGAGGTGAGGTGAGAGTGACTGCCTTGGGGTCAAAGAACAAAGAACAAAGAAAAGTACGGCACAGGAACAGGCCCTTCGGCCCTCCAAGTGCCGACCATGCTGCCCGTCTAAACTAAAATCTTCGACACTTCTGGGATCCCAAACTAAAACCCAAACTCCTGCCTCTGGTATTGCATGGATGTAATTTGCTTTCGTCCCCACTTCAGCTGGGATCTGGGCCCCTGTATCAAATACGTATCCTTGAATATCAGTCCAGATTTAGTGTAAATTTAGCGAAATATTGCGGATGCCGGAAATCTGCAATAAGATCAGAAAATTCTCGACAAACCCGGCAGGTTTGGCAGCAGCTGTGGAGGGAGAAACAGAAATAACGTTTCGAGTGGAGTATGACCCTTCTGGAAGCTGTGGAAAAGGCCAGACGGACTCGAAACATTAGCCCTGTTACGCTCTCCACAAATGTTGCCAGAGCTGCTGAGTTTATCCAGCACTTTCTGTTTTTATTGAATATATAAAATATCGATTCAAGAACACACGATTATGGATAAGTACACTCTCTCAGCAGACATGGACAGTAACAAGGTGGTGTTGGAAAACAAAAGGAATAATGGAAGTAGGAGCCAAATGTCATTGTTCCCTCCAAGGGTTGGACTAATTCCCACAGAAATATGACTTAAAAGCCATTAAATGTGTCAGGTTGGCCGCATCATGTGAGACGAACCTTTCAAGGCCTACTTGATCTTATGTCCACTGTGGATCATATTGTGCCAAATACAATTTACAGTTCTTTCCCTTGAATTTTCTGTACTCCTTATCCTCCTGGACCTTGTCTGGTTGACTATTATGCAGCATGATCAGAGTTTGGGCCAGTGAGACTAGTAAAGGGAGGTATTGTGGGGCAGTGGGGTAGCGTTCCTCCCCCCCCCCACTCTGAACCAGGAACTCCGGGCTCGAGTCCCGCCCCAGGATTTGATGGCCGAGGAAGGTGCATTCATAAACATGGTCAAAAAGTCTGAGTATGTCAACCTGTAAATGCTTCCAAACACGCCGATGGCTGGATGTAAGAGCGAGCGAGACTCCTGGTCAGTCACGCTTTATGTGGAGTGACACCCCTCAGGTTACAAGCCCCTGGCGACAGACCGGCGACCGGTTCCAGGAATTACCAGCTATGGAAACGTACGGAAATCTGCCTCCAGGCAGCACGAGGTGCGGGATTGGAATTGGAATACTAGTCAGGGAGCTGAGCTGATGTCGACATTTGCCCTTGCAAGCAGCGGCCATTAAATAATGATCAGCAGAAAGAATTAGTCACTGCCCTGTGAGTCGTAATCACCTTTGAACATCCAGGTTAAGATGAGTTAATTCGCCACAGATCAGAGATCTGTTTTGAAAATACATTAGGTCAAGTACTTACCCACAGCGGCATCAGGGAACTTAGTCGCAGTTCCTCATTCCATTGATAAATTTAGAGCCTGGAAGTTGCACAATTGATTTCCCAGCAGCCTAATTCCAGGGTTAGATGAAGGGTTTAGTCTCCCGATCATGGCTGATCAGCCATGGTCGTGATAAATGGCGAGACAGGCTCAAACGTCCAAAAGGCCTTCTTCTGCTCCTCTCTTCTATGTATCTGTCTGAAACCCAAGCTACCACTTTACGCCCAAAATGTGAAAGCTGAGAAACCTCTCACACTGGAAATACAACACTTCCCTTAAGTGCACAGTTTTTGCACAGACTTGTAAGAGCTGACCCCAAACCCAAAATCGCCAGACCTGTGACCAAAATACTGTAGCGCACAATGACTTGCACAAGTCGAGAAGTGATGAAGTCTAGCGAGGCTTTATTAAGCAAGACTTGTTCCCCTGCAGCTCAGTTACAGAATGCGGCTGCTGGGAGAACTCGAGCTCTTATACTCCACCTTCTGGGCGGAGCCAGCAGACGGCAGATCCAACCAGGACCCGGGACCTGTCAGCCAATAACCTCGCGACTTCACAGGTACCGTACTACCCCTAATACATACCACCACATTCACCCCTTGTTAAAAAAAGAACCCAGCGGGGTGGTGGTTCGCATGGTGGTAGGGGTTTACAAGGCTGGTCCTGGAACAAATTTCGAACAGTGGCTATGCATTTCGCCCAACAGTTAACTATGTACAAGTTTTAGCCAGAATCATTATGTACAGGTTTTGTCGGAGTTGGTTACAAGTTTTTCTGGTGTCACGCGGATTCCACGAGTCCTCGTCGCCCTGGTCGTCCTCGTCGATCGCCTCAGCCCCGGTCGTGGTGCAGGTGCTGGCTCGGGCACTGTCGTCTCTGGGAGCGTTGCGCTATTCGTTCCTGTTTCTTTACTCCTGGACGGGCACGGGAGGAGGACCGATCCACCCGGGAAGGGGGCGGCCGTGGGGTGCGCCGGTGGGAGGGAGGGGGTGATTGGTGTTGGGGGGGGGGGTTTCCGGCGGGCGCCAGGTCCCGCAGGGAGACTAAGTCCTGTCGGCTGTCGGGGCACGTACTGAGGGTTTGCGTGGAGCAGGTGAACCCTCTCTACCAACGGGTCCGATTTGTGCGCCCGCACATGCTTTCGGAGCAAGATGGGGCCTGGGGCTGCCAGCCAGGTCGGCAGCGACGTTCCGGAGGAGGACATCCTAGGGCAGACAAGGAGGTGCTCGTGAGGCGTTTGGTTAGTGGTGGTACACAGCAACGACTGGATGGAGTGGAGGGCGTAAAGCGTTTGATAAGGTTCCCCACGGTAGGCTATTGCAGAAAATACGGAGGCTGGGGATTGAGGGTGATTTAGAGATGTGGATCAGAAATTGGCTAGCTGAAAGAAGACAGAGGGTGGTGGTTGATGGGAAATGTTCAGAATGGAGTTCAGTTACAAGTGGAGTACCACAAGGATCTGTTCTGGGGCCGTTGCTGTTTGTCATTTTTATAAATGACCTAGAGGAGGGCGCAGAAGGGTGGGTGAGTAAATTTGCAGACGACACTAAAGTCGGTGGTGTTGTCGACAGTGCGGAAGGATGTTGCAGGTTACAGAGGGACATAGATAAGCTGCAGAGCTGGGCTGAGAGGTGGCAAATGGAGTTTAATGTAGAGAAGTGTGAGGTGATTCACTTTGGAAGCAATAACAGGAATGCGGAATATTTGGCTAATGGTAAAGTTCTTGGAAGTGTGGATGAGCAGAGGGATCTCGGTGTCCATGTACATAGATCCCTGAAAGTTGCCACCCAGGTTGATAGAGTTGTGAAGAAGGCCTATGGAGTGTTGGCCTTTATTGGTAGAGGGATTGAGTTCCGGAGTCATGAGGTCATGTTGCAGCTGTACAAAACTCTGGTACGGCCGCATTTGGAGCATTGCGTACAGTTCTGGTCACCTCATTATAGGAAGGACGTGGAAGCTTTGGAGCGGGTGCAGAGGAGATTTACCAGGATGTTGCCTGGTATGGAGGAAAATCTTCTGAGGAAAGGCTGATGGACTTGAGGTTGCTTTCGTTAGAGAGAAGAAGGTTAAGAGGAGACTTAATAGAGGCATACAAAATGATCAGGGGGTTAGATAGGGTGGACAGTGAGAGCCTTCTCCCGCGGATGGAAATGGCTAGCATGAGGGGACATAGCCTTAAACTGAGGGGTAATAGATATAGGACAGAGGTCAGAGGTAGGTTCTTTACGCAAAGAGTGGTGAGGCCGTGGAATGCCCTACCTGCATCAGTAGTGAACTCGCCAACATTGAGGGCATTTAAAAGTTTATTGGATAAGCATATGGATGCTAATGGCATAGTGTAGGTTAGATGGCTTTTGTTTTTTGACTTCCCATGTCGGTGCAACATCGTGCGCCGAAGGGCCTGTACTGCGCTGTATCGTTCGATGTTCTATGTTCTATGACTTCCTGCCACCGGGAAACTGGGAGATTTCTGGACCGTAGGGCCAGTAGGACGGTCTTCCAGACTGTACCGTTCTCCCTCTCTACTTGCCCGTTCCCCCAGGGGTTGTAGCTGGTCGTCCTGCTCGAGGCAATGCCCCTGCTGAGCAGGAACTGACGCAGCTCGTCGCTCATGAAGGAGGACCCCCTGTCGCTATGGCTGTACGCGGGGAAACCGAACAGTGTAAAGATGGTGCCGAGGGCTTTAATGACTGTGGCCGCTGTCATGTCGGGGCAGGGAATGGCGAAGGGGAAACGGGAGTACTCGTCCACCACGTTCAGGAAGTATACGTTGCGGTCGGTGGAGGGGAGGGGGCCTTTGAAATCCAAACTGAGGCGTTCAAAGGGACAGGAAGCCTTTATCAGGTGCGCTCTATCTGGCCTGAAAAAGTGCGGTTTGCACTCTGCGCAGATCTGGCAGTTCCTGGTGACTGTACGGACCTCCTCCACAGAGTAGGGGAGGTTGCGGGACTTTATGAAATGGTAGAATCGAGTGACGCCCGGGTGGCAGAGGTCCTCATGGAGGGTTTGGAGGCGGTCTACTTGTGCGTTGGCACATGTGCCGCGGGATAGGGCATCGGACGGCTCGTTCAGCTTTCCGGGACGATACAAGATCTCGTAGTTCTAGGTGGAGAGCTCAATCCTCCACCTCAAGATCTTGTCATTCTTGATTTTGCCCCGCTGTGCATTATCGAACATAAAGGCTACCGACCGTTGGTCAGTGAGGAGAGTGAATCTCCTGCCGGCCAGGTAATGCCTCCAAGATCGCACAGCTTCCACTATGGCTTGGGCTACCTTTTCCACTGAGGAGTGGCGGATTTCTGAGGCGTGGAGGGTCCGGGAGAAAAAGGCCACGGGTCTGCCCGCTTGATTGAGAGTGGCCACCAGAGCTACATCGGATGCGTCGCTCTCGACCTGGAAGGGGAGGGACTCGTCGATCACGTGCAGCGTGGCCTTTGCGATATCCGCCTTGATGCGGCTGAAGGCCTGGCGGGTCTCAGTCGACAGGGGGAAGGTAGTGGACTGGATTAACGGGCGGGCCTTGTCTGCGTACTGGGGAACCCACTGGGCGTAATACGAAAAGAAGCCCAGGCAGCGTTTCAGGACTTTGGAGCAGTGGGGGAGGGGAAATTCCATGAGGGGGCACATGCGTTCGGGGTCGGGGCCTATCACCCCATTGCGCACTACGTATCCCAGGATGGCTAGACGGTTGGTGCTAAAAACGCATTTTTCCTCGTTATATGTGAGGTTCAGGGCGTTAGCGGTCTGGAGGAATTTTTGGAGGTTGACGTTGTGGTCCTGCTGGTCATGGCCGCAGATGGTTACGTTGTTGAGGTATGGGAACGTGGCCTGCAACCCGTGCTGGTCAACCATTCGGTCCATCTCCCGTTGGAAGACCGAGACTCCGTTCGTGACGCCAAATAGGACTCTTAAAAATTGGTAGAGCCGCCCGTCTGCCTCGAAGGCCGTGTACTTGCGGTCACCTGGGCGGATGGGGATCTGGTGGTAGGCGGACTTGAGGTCCACGGTGGAAAAGACCTTGTACTGTGCAATCCGATTGACCATGTCGGATATGCGGGGGAGAGGGTACGCATCTAGCTGCGTGTACCGATTGATGGTCTGACTATAGTCTACGACCATCCTCTGCTTCTTCCCGGTCTTCACAACTACCACCTGGGCTCTCCAGGGACTATTGCTGGCCTGGATTATGCCTTCCTTCAGCAGCCGCTGGACTTCGGACTGGATAAACGTCCGATCCTGGGCGCTGTATCATCTGCTCCGAGTGGCGACGGGTTTGCAATCCGGGGTGAGGTTCGCAAACAAGGAAGGCGGTTCAACCTTGAGAGTTGCGAGGCCGCAGATAGTGAGTGGGGGTATTGGGCCGCCGAATTGGAACGTTAGGCTCTGGAGGTTACACTGGAAGTCTAACCCCAGTAATGTGGGCGCGCAGAGTTGGGGAAGGACGTAAAGCCTATAGTTCTTAAACTCCCTCCCTTGCACTGTTAGGTTCGCGATGCAGAACCCTTTGATCTCTACTGAATGGGATCCCGCAGCCAGGAAAATCTTTTGAGTGCTTGGACGAATGGAAAGAAAACAGCGTCTTACCGTATCCGAGTGAATAAAACTTTCCGTGCTCCCAGAGTCGATCAAGCATGGCGTCTCGTACCCGTTGACCAGCACCGTTGTTGTTGCCGTTTGGAGCGTCCGGGGCCGCGATTGGTCCAGGGTCACCAAAGCCAGTCGTGGTAGAAGCATCACGGCGTTTTCTTCAGACCCCATGGAGCCGTCTATGCTAAGGTCCTTGACTGTTAGCCAAGATGGCGGCGTCCATGGATTGCACGCGGTCGGGGGTGGACAAAATGGCCGCCCCCATGAATCGCACGTGGCCTGGGGGGTCACAAGATGGCGGCGCCCATCCTCCCCACATGGTGTCCGGGACGCAAAATGGCGGCGCCCCTGGGTCGCGCATGGATCGTTGGGAGGGTTGGGGGGGGGTTTGATCTGCTGTCCTTGTTCTTCCCCGGGGATTGCGGCGACCCCCCGGGACCGGCACACCGCCGCGTAATGGCCCTTTTTGCCGCAGCTTTTACACATAGCTGAGCGGGCCGGTCAGTGCTGCCGGGGGTGTTTCGCCTGCCCGCAAAAATAGCAGTGGGCCCCACCGGGATGGTCTGGTGCTCTAGCCGCGCAGGCTTGCGGGGGGTGGGGGGTGCCGGGGAGTCGGTCGCAACAGGAGTCCACGGAGCCCATGGGGCTGCCGCGCGGTCGGGGCCGTAGGCGCGGGCATTTTGTGAGGCCACATCGAGGGAGGCCGCAAGGGCCCGTGCCTCTGTGAGTCCTAGCGAGTCTCTTTCTAAAAGTCTTTGACAAATTTGGGAAGAAGTCATACCTGCCACGAATGCGTCTCTGATTAGCAGGTCCGTGTGCTCGATCGCGCTCACCAACGGGCAGTTGCAGTTTCGTCCAAAATTAGCAGTGCGCTGTAGAATTCATCGAGCGATTCTCCGGGAATTTGCCGTCTCGTCGCGAGTTGGTGGCGTGCGTAGACCTGGTTTATGGGCCGAATGTAGACGTCTTTCAGCATGGCGAGCGCCGTCGGGAAATCCTCCGTGTCTTCGATGAGCGTGTAGATCTCCGGGCTCACCCTGGAATGCAGGACCTGCATTTTCTGATCTTCCGTGGTCCGGCCGGGGGCCGTTCGAAGGTAGCCTTCGAAGCATGCTAGCCAGTGTTTAAACACGGCCGCCGAGATTGCTGCATGGGGGCTGATCCGCAGACACTCCGGGGCGATCCGGAGCTCCATAGTCTTTTAAGCTTGCTTAATAAATTGTAGCGCACAATGACTCACACAAGTCGAGAAGTTATGAAGTCTATCGAGGCTTTATTAAGCAAGACTTCACTTCCGGGTGCGGCGATGACCAGCTAAGTCGCACGTTTCGGCAGCTCCCGGTGGAACGGACTTTTGGGCTCTTAATAGGAGCCCCATCGGCAATTTTAACGGCAAATAACACTGTGCGGTAATCCAGAAGGGAATCCCCCCCGGACACGGATGGAAAAAAGAGAGGAAAGTAGCCTGATTGCGGTGGATCCTCAAGAGCAGCGGCCAGGAAGGCAGGCACAAAGCAAGATGGCGTCGGAAGAAGGCAGTTAATATGGGGCCCTGACCAACAAGAGTTCCTACGGCGTTGCGTAGATGAACTCAAAAAGGAGATGAAGAAGGAGCTGTTGGCCCCGATATTACAAGCGATTGAGGGGCTAAAGGAGGAGCAAAAGACCCAGGAACAGGAGCTTCGGGTCGTGAAGGCAAAGGCTGCTGTGAATGAGGACGACATACAGGGCCTGGTGGTGAAAACGGAGATCCACGAGGCACAACACAAAAGATGTGTGGAAAGGCTGGAGGTGCTGGAGAACAATGCGAGGAGGAAGAACTTAAGGATTCTTGGTCTTCCCGAAGGTGCAGAGGGGGCGGACGTCGGGGCATATGTGAGCACGATGCTGCATTCGTTAATGGGATCGGAGGCCCCGACGGGTCCGCTGGAGGTGGAGGGAGCCTATCGAGTTATGGCGCGAAGACCGAGGGCTGGAGAAACTCCTCGAGCAATAGTGGTGAGATTTCTCCGATACAAGGACAGAGAGATGGTCCTCAGATGGGCCAAGAAAACTCGGAACAGTAGGTGGGAGAATGCAGTGATCCGTGTGTATCAAGATTGGAGTGCGGAGGTGGCGAGAAGGAGGGCAAGCTTTGATCGGGCCAAGGCGGTGTTGCATAAAAGGAAGGTCAAATTCGGAATGTTGCAGCCGGCGAGACTGTGGGTCACACATCTAGGGAAACACCACTATTTCGAAACGGCAGACGAAGCGTGGACATTTATTGTCGAGGAGAAGCTGGAGTGAGCGGGCCAGAAGAAAAAGAACGTTTGGGACAAAAGGGGGGGGGTGAATGTGTGGGATGAAGGGGGGAAAAGGGGGAAGAGAAGACTTCCCAGATTGTTAAACCTGCGACCCTGTAACTTCTCTCTCTTCCCCATGTCGTGGGGGAGGGGGTGAGGGAGGATGAGGAGCTGTGTGCGCCGGCCATTGGGGGCGGGGCCAAAAGGGGAAGCGCGAGCTTTGTTCCCGCGCTATGGTAATCATGGCGGGAACAGGGAAGCAGGAAGGAGGGGGCCTCGCACAGTGTGAGCCGAGGTCACGGGGGGAAGCCGAGGTCGGCCAGAGTTTGCTGACTTCTGGGAGCAACATGGGGGGTGCAATTACGCTAGCTTGGGATCTAGCGGGGGGGGGGGGGCGTTAACTGGGTTGCTGCTGCTGGGGAGAAAGGGGAGCTGGTATGGGAGGGGGGGTCGGGGCGGGAGGGCGCTGCCTGGGGGGGATACAGCTACGTGGGAACCGGGTGAGGAGCTGGATTGAAAAAGGAAATGGCTAGTCGTCAAGGGGGGGGGGGGGGGGGCGTAAAGAGCCCCCCAACCCGGCTGATCACGTGGAATGTGAGAGGGCTGAACGGGCCGATTAAGAGGGTACTCGCACACCTAAAGAAACTTAAGGCAGATGTGGTTATGCTTCAGGAGACGCATCTGAAGCTGACAGACCAGGTTAGACTTCGCAAAGGATGGGTGGGGCAGGTGTTTCATTCGGGGCTGGATGCAAAAAACAAGGGGGTGGCCATACTAGTGGGGAAGCGGGTAATGTTTGAGGCAAAGACTATAGTGGCAGATAGTGGGGGCAGATACGTGATGGTGAGTGGCAAACTGCAAGGGGAGGCGGTGGTATTGGTGAACGTGTATGCCCCGAACTGGGATGATGCCAATTTTATGAGGCATATGTTAGGACGAATCCCGGACCTAGAGGCGGGAAAGTTGGTAATGGGGGGAGACTTTAATACGGTGCTGGACCCAGGGCTGGACAGATCGAGGTCCAGGACCGGAAGGAGGCCGGCTGCAGCTAGGGTGCTTAAGGATTTTATGGTGCAGATGGGAGGAGTAGATCCCTGGAGATTTAGTAGACCTAGGAGTAAGGAGTTTTCGTTTTTCTCCTATGTACATAAAGTATTTTCACGAATAGATTTTTTTGTTTTGGGAAGGGCAAAGGTGACGGGGACGGAGTACACGGCTATAGCCATCTCGGATCATGCTCCACACTGGGTGGACCTGGAAATAGGGGAAGAAAAACAACAGCTTCCACCCTGGAGAATGGACATGGGATTATTGGCAGATGAGGGGGTGTGTTTAAGGGTGAGGGGGTGTATTGAAAGGTACTTGGAAATTAATGATAATGGGGAGGTACAGGTGGGAGTGGTCTGGGAGGCACTGAAGGCAGTGGTTAGAGGGGAGCTGATATCTATTAGGGCACATAAAGGAAAGCAGGAGGGTAGGGAAAGGGAGCGGTTGTTGAAAGAACTGCTGAGGGTGGACAGACAATACGCGGAGGCACCGGAGGAGGGACTATACAGGGAAAGGCAAAGGCTACATATAGAGTTTGACTTGTTGACTACGGGTAAGGCAGAGGCACAATGGAGGAAGGCACAGGGTGTACAGTACGAATATGGGGAGAAGGCGAGTAGGTTGTTGGCCCACCAACTGAGGAAAGGGGGAGCAGCGAGGGAGATAGGGGGGGTGAGAGATGAGGAGGGGGAGATGGAGCGGGGAGCGGAGAGAGTGAATGGAGTGTTCAAGGCATTTTATGAAAGATTATATGAAGCGCAGCCCCCGGACGGGAAGGAGCGAATGATGTGCTTTCTGGATCAGCTGGAATTTCCTAAGGTGGAGGAACAGGAGAGAGTGGGGCTGGGAGCACAGATTGAGACGGAGGAAGTAGTGAAAGGGATTGGAAGCATGCAGGCGGGGAAGGCCCCGGGACCAGACGGATTCCCAGTTGAATTCTATAAGAAATATTTGGACTTGCTGGCCCCGCTACTGATGAGAACCTTTAATGAGGCGAGGTAAAGGGGGCAGCTGCCCCCAACTATGTCAGAGGCAACGATATCGCTTCTCCTAAAGAAGGAAAAAGACCCGCTGCAATGCGGGTCATACAGGCCCATTTCCCTCCTGAATGTGGATGCTAAGATCCTGGCCAAGGTAATGGCAATGAGGATAGAGGATTGTGCCCCGGGGGTGGTCCATGAGGACCAAACTGGGTTTGTGAAGGAGAGACAGCTAAATACAAATATACAGAGGCTGCTAGAGGTAATGATGATGCCCCCACCAGAGGGGGAAGCGGAGATAGTGGTGGCGATGGATGCCGAGAAAGCATTTGATAGAGTGGAGTGGGATTATTTGTGGGAGGTGTTGAGGAGATTTGGCTTTGGGGACGGGTATATCAGGTTGGTACAGTTACTGTATTGGGCCCCGATGGCGAGGGTGGTCACGAATGGACGGGGGTCTGACTATTTTCGGCTCCATAGAGGGACGAGGCAGGGATGTCCTCTGTCCCCGTTATTGTTTGCACTGGCGATTGAACCCCTGGCCATGGCACTGAGGGGTTCCAGGAAGTGGAGGGGAGTACTTAGGGGGGGAGAAGAACACCGGGTATCTCTATATGCGGACGATTTGTTGCTATATGTGGCGGACCCGGCGGAGGGGATGCCAGAGATAATGCGGATACTTGGGGAGTTTGGGGATTTTTCAGGGTATAAACTGAACATGGGGAAAAGTGAGTTATTTGTGGTGCACCCGGGGGAGCAGAGCAGAGAGATAGAGGATTTACCATTGAGGAAGGTAACAAGGGACTTCCGGTACCTGGGGATCCAGATAGCCAAGAATTGGGGTACATTACATAGGCTTAATTTAACACGGTTGGTGGAACAGATGGAGGAGGATTTCAAGAGATGGGACATGGTGTCCTTGTCATTGGCAGGTAGGGTGCAGGCGGTTAAAATGGTGGTCCTCCCGAGATTCCTTTTTGTGTTCCAGTGCCTCCCGGTGGTGATCACGAAGGCTTTTTTCAAAAGAATTGAGAAGAGCATTATGAGTTTTGTGTGGGCTGGGAAGACCCCGAGAGTGAGGCGGGGATTCTTGCAGCGTAGTAGGGACAGGGGGGGGCTGGCACTACCGAGCCTAAGTGAGTACTACTGGGCCGCCTCTGTTTCAATGGTGTGTAAGTGGATGGGAGAAGGGGAGGGAGCGGTGTGGAAGAGAATGGAGAGGGCGTCCTGCAAGGGGACTAGCCTGCAAGCAATGGTGACGGCGCCGTTGCCGTTCTCACCAAAGAAATACACCACAAGCCCGGTGGTGGTGGCTACATTGAGAATTTGGGGGCAGTGGAGACGGCATAGGGGAGGGACGGGAGCTTCGGTGCGGTCCCCGATAAGAAACAATCATAGGTTTGTTCCGGGGAGAATGGATGGGGGATTTGGAGCATGGCAAAGAGCTGGGGTAGTACAATTAAGAGATCTATTTGTAGATGGGACGTTTGCGAGTTTGGGAGCGCTGACGGAGAAATATGGGTTGCCCCAAGGGAATGCATTTCAGTATATGCAATTGAGGGCTTTTGTGAGGCAACAGGTGAGGGAATTCCCGCAGCTCCCGACGCAGGAAGTGCAGGATAGAGTGATCTCAGAGACATGGGTGGGGGACGGTAAGGTAGCGGACATATACAGGGAGATGAGGGACGAGGGGGAGATCATGGTAGATGAGCTGAAAGGGAAATGGGAAGAAGAACTGGGGGAGGAGATTGAGGAGGGGCTGTGGGGCGGATGCCCTACGTAGGGTAAACTCATCGTCCTCGTGTGCCAGGCTAAGCCTGATACAATTTAAGGTGTTACACAGGGCGCATATGACTGGAGCACGGCATAGTAAATATTTTGGGGTAGAGGATAGGCGTGCGAGATGCTCGAGAGGCCCAGCGAATCACACCGACATGTTCTGGTCATGCCCGGCACTACAGGGGTTCTGGGTGGGGGTGGCGAATGTGCTTTCGAAGGTGGTGGGGGTCCGGGTCGAACCAAGCTGGGGGTTGGCTATATTTGGGGTTGCAGAAGAGCCGGGAGTGCAGTAGGCGAGAGAGGCTGACGTGTTGGCCTTTGCGTCCCTTGTAGCCCGGCGCAGGATATTGTTAATGTGGAAGGAAGCTAAGCCCCCGGGGGTGGAGACCTGGATAAACGATATGGCAGGGTTCATAAAGTTAGAACGGATTAAGTTTGTGTTAAGGGGTTCGGCTCAGGGGTTCACCAGGCGGTGGCAACCGTTCGTCGACTACCTCACAGAAAGATAGGGGGAATGGAAAAGAAGTAGATAACAGCAGCAACCCAGGGGAGGGGGGGGGGGGAGGAATCGGACGGACTCTCAGGGATGTTATTGGATATGTATAGGTATTTGGTATATGTAATTGTATGTTGGACTGTTGGACTATAATTTTGGAGAGTATTTATTTTGGACAAGGCAGTTGCCATTTAGTTTTGTTTTTCTTTTGTTTTTGTTTATATATATTATTTATTTAATTGTTTAAAACTGGCCACGGCTATTTATATTGCTTTATTGTTGTGTAAAAGAAACACTACGTATTGTTATGTTTGGCCAAAAAACTCGAATGAAATATATTTTTAAAAAAAAATTAAGCAAGACTTGTTCCCCAGCAGCTCAGTTACAGAATGCGGCTGCTGGGAGAACTCGAGCTCTTATACTCCGCCTTCTGGGCGGAGCCAGCAGGCGGCAGATCCAACCAGGACCCGGGACCTGTCAGCCAATAACCTCTCGGCTTCACAGGTACCGTACTACCCCTAATGCATACCACCACAAATACATAAGGAAGAAGCACCAATACAAAACGGGAGGCCTTGTGGTGCAGTGCGTTGTATCCTTGCGTCTGAGCCAGATGTTCCGGGTTTGAGTCTCATCCCAGGGCTTGATGATCAAAGATGGTCAAACTGGTTGAGTAACAACCTGCAAAATCCTTCTGACACGCTAATGGGAGGTGGTAAGAGTGGGAAAGACACCTGGCCAGCTGCGCTTGATGCAGAGTGGCAACACGCCCCCTCTCCCCCCAAGCTATAAGCCCCTGGTGACAGGCTTACGACCTGTTCCAGGAATAACATCGCTATGGGAACAGATGAAAGTCTGCCTTGTGCATCACTAGGTGCGGGAAGAGAAACAACAACTAGTAAAAAATAGAGGCTGTCCAAACTAAAAACTGGTTAATTCAGTTAAGATTGATCCTATTTTTATCCATTACATGTTGTGGTATTATCAGGTATTACGGTACCTGAGAGGCTGAAGTACCATTGGTTAAACCTAGGGGTTTTACCATTGGCTGTAGAGTATGGTAGCTCCGCCCCGATAGGCGGTGTATAAGAACTCGTACCGTCCCAGCAGCCCTCATTCTGTACCTGAGCTGCTGGGGAATACTTCTAGCTTATTAAAGCCTTCAGCTGGACTACAACCTCGTTTTAGTAGTTATTGATCGTGCATCAATTTAATAAGCTAGATTTAAGTAGAAAGGATGGAGCTCCGAATCAAGCCGGAGTGTCTGCAACTTAGTCCCCACGCGGCGAACTCAGCGGCGATCTTTAAGCACTGGCTGACGTGTTTTAAAGGCTACCTGGATACGGCTGAAGGCACACCCTCGGGGGAGCAGAAACTGCAAGCCCTGCACTCGAGGGTAAGCCCAGAGATCTACACCCTCATCGAGGAGGCGGAAGACTTTGATGCAGCAATCAAACTTTTAAAAGGACACTATATTCGCCCAGTAAACGAGGTCTACGCTCGTCACCTGCTTGCAACAAGACGACAAAACCCCGGGGAATCGTTGGAGGAATTTTACCGCGCACTACTGGTGCTGGACAGAAGCTGTGGCTGCCCGCAAGTTTCGGCGAACGAGCACTCGGAACTCCTAGTCCGGGACGCCTTTGTAGCAGGTATGAGTTCTTCACTAATCCGCCAGCGCCTTTGAGAAAAAGACACCCTGGGACTTAGGGAGGCATGGGCCCTTGCAGGATCCATGGACGTGGCCTCCAGGAACGCACGAGCCTATGTGCCCGACCGCGCGGCGGCCCCCTGGGCAGCGTGGAATCCCGCAGCGGCCGACCCAGAGACCTTCCCCGTTTCCCCGCAGGCCTGCGCAGTAAGGCGGCCTGCCAACCCCGATGGGCCCCGCCGTTCCTTTTGTGGGCAGGAAAAGCACCCCCGCCAGCGCTGCCCGGCCCGCACATCCATCTGCAAGGGATGCGGCAAAAAGGGCCATTTCATGGGGGTCTGCCAGGCACGAGCGGTGGCCGCGGTCTCCAGCGGCGACTCCGGACCGCCACAGCGAACTTCTCCACGGGCCCCGTGCGGCCAGCGGTCGCCGCCATCTTGTCCCTCGGACACCACGCTGGAAGGATGGGCGCCGCCATTTTGTGCACCCCCGGCCACCATGTGCGACCAATGGGAGACACCATCTTGGATGGGGCCCCAGGACCCCAGCTCGGCCGACCACACACTGCCTGAACAAAATCCACAACTACTGCGTCTGGCCTCAGTGACTCTGGATCAATCTCGACCTCAAACACTCTCAACAGCAACGACGACTGTCTTCATCAATGGCCACGAGATGTCCTGCCTGATCGACTCTGAGAGCACGAAGAGCTTTATACACCCCGATACGGTAAGGCGCTGTTCCCTCCTTATCCACCCTGTTAATCAAAGAATCTCATTGGCCTCAGTTCCCACTCAGTGGAGATAAAGGGGTTCTGTCTAGCAAACCTCACAGTCCAGGGAAGAGAATTCAAAAATTTCCGCCTCTATGTCCTTCCCCACCTCTGCGCGGCTACACTCCAGGGTTTAGACTTCCAGTGTAACCTGCAAAGTCTGACCTTCCAATTTAGGCAGCCCTATACACCCCTTACCGTCTGTGGCCTCGCGACCCTTAAGGTCGACCCGCCTTCCTGTTTGCGAACCTCACCCCAGATTGCAAACCCGTCGCCAGCAGGAGCAGACGGTACAGTGCCCAGGACCGGATCTTTATTAGGTCAGAGGTCCAAAGGCTGCTGAGGGAAGGGGTCATTGAAGCCAGTAACAGCCCCTGGAGAGCTCAAGTAGTGGTGGTAAAGACCGGGGAGAAGCATAGGATGGTCATCGCCTACAGTCAGACCATCAACAGGTTTACGCAGCTGGATACGTACCCTCTCCCCCGCATATCCGACCTGGTAAACAGGATCACGCATTATAAGGTCTTCTCCATGGTGGACCTCAAGTCCACCTACCACCAGCTCCCCATCCGCATTAGTGACCGCAAATCCACTGTCTTCGAGGCAGACGGGCGGCTCTATCACTTCTTAAGGGTTCCCTTCGATGTCACTAACGGGGTCTCGGTCTTCCAGCGCAAGATGGACCGAATGGTCGACCGGTACGGTTTACGGGCAACGTTCCCGTATCTCGATAATGTCACCATCTGCAGCCACGACCAGCAGGTCCACGACACCAACCTCCGAAAATTTCTCCAGACCGCTAAAATCCTTAACCTAACATACAGTAAGGATAAATGCGTGTTTAGCACCGACCGTCTAGCCATTCTAGGCTACGTAGTGCAAAATGGAGTTATAGGCCCGACCCTGAACGCATGCGCCCCCTTATGGAGTTCCCCCTCCCTCACTGCTCCAAGGCCCTGAAGCGCTGCCTAGGGTTTTTCAGTTACTACGCCCAGTGGGTCCCCAGCTATGCTGACAAAGCCCGTCCTCTAATCCAATCCACAACTTTCCCCCTGTCGATAGAGGCCCGCCAGGCCTTCAGCCGCATCAAAGCAGACATTGCAAAAGCCACGATGCACGCCATCGACGAGGCCCTCCCCTTCCGGGTCGAGAGCGATGCGTCTGACGTAGCTCTGGCGGCCACCCTCAACCAAGCAGGCAAACCCCTGGCCTTCTTCTCCCGTACCCTCCATGCTTCCAAAATTCGCCATTCCTCGGTCGAAAAGGAGGCCCAGGCTACAGTAGAAGCTGTGCGACATTGGAGGCATTACCTGGCCGGCAGGAGATTCACTCTCCTCACTGACCAACAGTCGGTGGCATTCATGTTCGATAATGCACAGCGGGGCAAGATAAAAAATGACAAGATCTTGCGGTGGAGGATCGAACTCTCCACCTACAACTACGAGATCTTGTACCAACCCGGGAAGCTAAGCGAGCCTCCTGATGCCCTGTCCCGCGGCACATGTGCCACTGCACAAGTGGACCGCCTCCGAGCCCTCCAGGAGGACCTCTGCCACCCGGGGGTCACTCGCTTTTTCCACTTTATCAAGACCCGCAACCTGCCCTACTCCATCGAGGAGGTCGGGACTGCCACCTGGGACTGCCAAATCTGCGCGGAGTGCAAACCGCACTTCTACCGGCCAGAGAAAGCGCACCTGATAAAGGCTTCCCGTCCCTTTGAACGCCTCAGCATGGACTTCAAAGGCCCCCTCCCCTCCACCGACCGCAACACATATTTCCTGAACGTGATTGACAAGTACTCCCGGTTCCCATTTACATACACAGCGATAGGGGGTCCTCCTTTATGAGGGACGAACTGCGTCAATTCCTGCTCAGCAAGGGCATCGCCTTGAGCAGGATGACCAGTTACAACCCCCAGGGTAACGGACAGGTAGAGAGGGAGAACGGAACGGTCTGGAAGACTGTTCTACTGGCCCTACGGTCCAGGAATCTCCCAGTCACCCGCTGGCAAGAAGTCCTCCCGGAAGACCTCCACTCCATCCGGTCACTGCTTTGTACCACCACCAATCAGTCACCTCACGAACGTCTCCTTGTCTTTCCCAGGAAGTCCTCCTCCGGGACCTCAGTCCCGACTTGGCTGGCAACACCCGGACCCATCCTGCTCCGAAAACACGTGCGGGCGCACAAGTCGGACCCGTTGATCGAGAGAGCCCATCTGCGGCATGCTAACCCCCAATACACCTACGTGCCGTTCCCTGACGGCCGACAAGATACGGTCCCCTTACGGGACCTGGCGCCCGCCAGAACCCCACGTACATCCCAGCTATCAGTCCCCCCCCCGTCCCCCCTTCCCCACCGCAGCACCTTACAGGAGGATCAGCCCTCCCGCCGCCCCTGCCTAGGCCCCCCCACCCACCGATGCCCCCTACAGGTGCCCCCTTCCCGGGTCAGCCGTTTTTCCCACCAGCGCCGTCTAGGGGAATCTGCCATGGAGGCCAAAGCCACGCTCCCGGAGTTGCAGACACCCGAGCGCCCACCGGAGTCACCACCGAGGCTCAGACGCTCACAGAGGACGACCAGGGCCCCCGACCGACTGATTGCAACATTTTAACTGATCTGTAAATATTAAACACTGAATGTACATGTCTGGCATACTTGTAAATAATCACTAAACACTGTAAGGAGGTATCGCCCTTACTACTCTCTGAGTAAAGAACCTACCTCTGACATCTGTCCTATATCTATCTCCCCTCAATTTAAAGCTATGTCCCCTCGTGCTAGTCATCACCATCTGAGGAAAAAGGCTCTCACTGTCCACCTTATCCAATCATCTGATCATCTTGTATGCCTCAATTAAGTCACCTCTAAACCTTCTTCTCTCTAACGCAAACAGCCTCAAGTCCCTCTTTAACAACCCTCTCAACCTGGGTGGCAACTTTCAGGGATCTATGTACATGGACACAGAGATCTCTCTTCTCACCCACGCTACCAAGAATCTTACCATTAGCCCAGTACTCTGTCTTCCTGTTATTCCTTCCAAAATGAATCACCTCACACTTTTCTGCATTAAACTCCATTTCCACCTCTCAGCCCAGCGCTGCAGCTTATCTATGTCCCTCTGTAACTTGTAACATCCTTCCACATTGTCTACAACTCCACCGACTTTAGTGTCATCTGCAAATTTACTCACCCATCCTTCTACGCTCTCATCCAGGTCATTTATAAAAATGACAAACAGCAGTGGCCCCAAAACAGATCCTTCTGGTACACCACTAGTAACTGGACTCCAGTCTGATCATTTCCCATCAACCACCACCCTTTGTCTTCTTCCAGCTCGCCAATATCTGATCCAAGCTGCTAAATCACCCTGAATCCCATGCCTCCGTATTTTCTGCAGTAGCCTACCGTGGGGAATCTTATCAAACGCTTCACTGAAATCCATATACACCACATCAACTGCCTGCAACAGTAGTGGACTCGCCAACACTAAGGGCATTCAAATGGTCATTAGATAGACATATAGACGATAAGGGAATAGTGTAGATGGGCTTTAGAGTGGTTTCACAGGTCGGCGCAACATCGAGGGCCGAAGGGCCAGTACTGCGCTGTAATGTTCTATGTTCTATCACGATACCTCCATAACTGATTATACCATGTTGTTACATTTTGTAGTTACTGACCACCACCCCCGCTGGACTCTTTTTTAACAGGGGGTGAATGTGTTATTATCAGGTATTACGGTACCTGAGAGGCTGAAGTACCATTGGTTAAACCTAGGGGTTTTACCATTGGCTGTAGAGCATGGTAGCTCCGTCCCGATAGGCGGGGTATAAGAACTTGTACCGTCCCAACAGCCCTCATTCTGTACCTGAGCTGCTGGTTAATACTTCTAGCTTATTAAAGCCTTCAGTTGTACTACAACCTCATTTTAGTAGTTATTGATCGTGCTCCATGTTCCATCATCTGCAGTGTCCCATTCAGTGCCAGGCCCTACTGATGAAGATGTACCAGGCAGAGAAGGTAATTCTTGATTGTATCCGATGCCTGAACGTAACGGAAGATCACTAGTTTTGTGGATGAAGCACTGGACCTTGTTCTGTTGTCACGAAATAATTATATGGCCTGGAAATTCCTGTAGGTCACTACGTTGACAGGGCCCAACCTGACGGGACCTCTACCCTCCAGTCGACTATGGTAGCTACCCTGTTCCACCTCCTGGGGCCAGATTCTGGCACAGCAAGGGTTAATGTGGGACTAGGAAGCAGAACCACCTACATTGTGGTGTAAAGAAACACGTGGCCCAAGGTTAGAGACAGCTGTGGACAGAGACCTGTGTAGAAACAAGCTCATAGCTTGGGCCGTACCCTGCATATGTGCATGTTGTTATGTATTATGAATAAACACTTCTAGTGTTCAACCATACAAGAATCAGAATCTCTTTGTGAGATTTAGTGAACATACAGCTCCTATAACAATAGAATGGGTACAGCAGAGAGCACGGCCATTCAACCCATTGTGTCCGTGTTGGCACATTGCAAGAATAACTCAGCTGGGACCACCTTCCCCATCTTTTCCGTGTGGCATGACAATTTCTTTCTCTTCAGGCAATTACCTGGTTCCCTTTTGAAAGTCACAATTGAATCTACCTCCACCACACTCTCAGGCAGTGCTTTTCAGATCCTAACTGCTCGTCTGCGTCGAAATGGCATTTCCTCATGTAGCTTTTCCTTTATTTTTGTCCTCTGGTCCTCGACTCTCCCGTCAATGGGAAAAGTTTCACCCCATCTACTCTATCCACCCTGTTCGTGGCGTTGACCACCTCTAACAAATGTCCTCTCAACCTCCACATCTCCCAAGGAGAACCACCCCAGCTTCACCAATCTGAATCGTAACGGAAGTCACCCATTCCTCGAACCATTTTCTGCATCCTCTCTAATACCTTCACATCCCTCTGGTAGGAGGGGATCAAAGCGACGGGAGAAACTAAGATGGGG
Source organism: Scyliorhinus torazame (assembly GCF_047496885.1). Classification (NCBI taxonomy): domain Eukaryota; kingdom Metazoa; phylum Chordata; class Chondrichthyes; order Carcharhiniformes; family Scyliorhinidae; genus Scyliorhinus; species Scyliorhinus torazame. The sequence goes on from NC_092712.1 coordinate 305,466,718, forward strand.
AAGATTTGCACATCCCCACGGGATGTCTGATCCTGTAGAAGCAACAAAGCTTAAACCATAAGATGCCAATACCTATTCCAAGGAACATTAGCTCGAACACATTTAGAGCGAAGGAGAAATGAAATGCAGAGGCATTGAAGCCTGTGACTTGTGAACTCTATTTTAAGGATTTAATAAAAATCTCCATTAGATTTTTTAATGTACAATGGCAAGTCTACAGTGCCTGAATATGACCTTCATTCTGTAGAGTCTCACCGAACTCCCTTGCTGCCTTTCCACTGTAAAGAATCAAATTTAATTATGAGCTGGGGAACAGTGAGTTGCTAAGGTTTGAGCGATACCTCATTCTTGTTGAAATCCTAATTTATAAAATTTATTAGGGATCGAAAAGAATTTCCAAGGGGAAATTGATTTCACATACTGTCCGCGCTCGTTGTATTTGTCCAGGAAAACCCCAGGTCTTAAATTCTTGAGGACACGACTCTCAGAGGGGTCATTGCAATGGTAAGCGTAGCAAATTGGTAGCAGCATTTTACATCCTCTTTGGAAACATTAAAAATTCTCATTTGCAGAAAATGTTAACGCATCACCAGCTGCAATCTGTCCCCGATGGAGGAAGATTCTCCACATTCCTTTCCCAGAACTTTTAAATTGCATTATTGACATTTATACACAAAATGCCCAAAAAGCAATTAGTATATTAATAAGAAAGAACAAAGAAAAGCACAGCACAGGAACGGTGGGCCCCAAACGCGGGCCAGGCCACCGTGGGGGCACCCCACGGGGCCAGATCGCGCCGCGCCACCCCCCCCCCCCAGGACTCCGGAGCCCCGCCCGCGCCGCCAGTCCCGCCGGGAGGGTAGGTGGTTTGATTCACGCCGGCGGGACCGGCATTACAGCAGCGGGACTTCGGCCCATCGCGGGCCGGAGAATCGCCGGGGGTGGCCCGCTGACCGGCGCGGCGCGATTCCTGCCCCCGTTGAATTTTCGGTGCCGGAGAATTCGGCGGCCGGCGGGGGCGGGATTCACGCCGCCCCCCCAGCGATTCTCCGACCCGGCGGGAGGTCGGAGAATCCCGCCCCCCCTGTATAGCAATTGTGTTATATATTCTGCTGAGTTTGCCGCCATGAGTTGTATAAGCTTCAAGTAACTAAATATGGTTATTTATCTAACAGCTGTCTTCATTAGATATGTCTATCTAATGACCACTTGGTGGAGTGTCGGGGATTGGTGGAGTCAGAGATTGGTGGAGTCAGACATTGTTGGAGTCGCAGATTGATGGAGTCGGAGATTGTTGGGGTGTCGGAGATTGATGGAGTCGGAGATTGGTGGAGTCAGACATTTTTTTTGGAAAATATATTTATTAAAGTTTTTTAACAAAACAAAACAATTTTTTCCCCTTACAAACAATGAACACCCCCTTCCCCCCGTAACAAAATAACGCAAAATCGCCCTGAGCAAGATATATACATGGTATGATGATATATTTACATAGCTTTATACACTGGCTCTTGCCCGTTCGTGCCAGTTCCCCCCACCCTCCATGTTATCCCCCGCTCGTCCGTCCCCTCAGACAATCTCTCCCACCCCCCCCGGGTTGCTGCTGCTGCTGACCGACCTTCCTCTAATGCTCCGCAAGGTAGTCTAGGAACGGTTGCCACCGCCTGTAGAACCCCTGCTCAGACCCCCTTAAGGCAAACTTAATCCTTTCCAACTTTGTGAACCCAGCCATGTTGTTTGTCCAGGCCTCCACGCTAGGGGGCTTCGCCTCCTTCCACATTAGCAAGATCCTTTGCCAGGCTACTAGGGACGCAAAGGCCAGAATGCCGGCCTCTTTCGCCTCCTGCACTCCCGGCTCGTCCACTACTCCAAATATTGCTAGCTCCCAGCCTGGCTTGACCCGGACTTTCACCACCTGAGATATTGCTCCCGCCACTCCTCTCCAGAACCCCTCCAGTGCCCGGCATGACCAAAACATCTGGACATGGTTCGCCGGACTCCCTGAACACCTTCCACATCTGTCCTCTACCCCGAAGAACCTACTCAACCTCGCCCCCGTCAAGTGCGCTCTGTGAACCACCTTAAATTGTATCAGGCTGAGCCTGGCACATGAGGAGGAGGAATTGACCCTACCCAGGGCATCAGCCCACAAACCTTCCTCGATCTCCTCCCTCAGTGGAGTCAGACATTGTTGGAGTCGCAGATTGATGGAGTCGGAGATTGGTGGTGCCAGTGATTGATGGAGTCGTTCCAGTTACAAATCCTGATCTAATGATTCCTGTCAAAAGTGTGCACATGGACATGAGCTGATTGCTAGGACCATGTTTAGCAGCCATGGCCTCTTTGGTTAACATCCTGCCAATACATACAGTTAACATTGGCACATAAAGAGCACAAGTGTAAGGAATATGGTAGAAGAACTGCTATGTGGGTTTTTATCCCAGCAGGATGTTGGTATCTTCAGCGAAGAAGAAAATGAGCAAAAGTAAAAGCCTTTGAGGGCTCAAACAATGTGAATGCACCTGTAACAGGACTATCTACTCTTTGGAAGTTACAGCGACACATAGGCTGATTGATGGAATAACCATTTGAAGGCCACGACAGCCCTTTAAGGTTGGGGGACCTGGATGGCAAAAGAGGAATAAAGAGAAGGCATTGGGTGAGATTCTCCGACCGCGTGCCAGGTTGCTCTACGCGGCCCTCCCGGCGATTCTCCGCCCGCAATGGGCCGAGTGGCCGCCGAGTCCTGCCGGCGCCGTTTATGTGTGGTCCCACACGGCGGGACCTCGCCGTTCATCCTGCGGGGGGCGGCCTGGTTGGGGGTCCGACCCCGGGGTGGCCTCCACCGTGGCCTGGCCCGCGATCAGGGCCTACCGATCGACAGGCCGGCTTCTCCTGGTGGGGGCCTCTTTTACTCCGCGCCGGGCCCCTGTAGCTCTCCACCATGTTGCGTCGGGGCCGCGCAGAGAAGGCAACTAGCGCGCATGCACGAGTTCGCGCTGGTCATAATGCACATGAGCGAATTCGTGCCGGCCATAGTGCGCATGCGCAGACCCGCGACGCCGGTATCGGCAGCTGGAGCTGGGTGAGTCGCTCCAGTGCCGTGCTGGCCCCCTGTGATCCTGGGGGCCTGTTGACGCCGTTGTAAAACGCAATGGCGTTTACGACAGCGCCAACACTTGATCCAGCCCATTAAGTTTGTATTATCTGAGGGCGGCACGTGGTGCAGTGCTTAGCACTGGGACTACGGCGCTGAGGACCCGGGTTCGAATCCCGGCCCTGGGTCACTGTCCGTGTGGAGTTTGCACATTCTCCCCATGTCTGTGTGGGTTTTACCCCCACAACCCAAAGATGGGCAGGGTAGGTGGAATGGCCACGCTAAATTGCCCCTTAATTGGAAAAAAAATAATTGGCTACTCTAAATTTATTTTTTAAAGTTTGTATTTTCCTTGTGACGGCCAACTGTGTTGTAGTGACTTTGTGCCTTGCACGTATGGAAATGAAAATTATTTTTAAAGAATAAATTTAGACAACCCAATTATTTTTTTCCAATTAAGGGGCAATTCAGCATGGTCAACCCACCTACCCTGCACATCTTAGGGTTGTGGGGGTGACACCTATGCAGACACGGGGAGAATGTTCAAATCCCACATGGAAAGTGACCCGGGTCGGGATCTAACCCTGGTACTCGATGGCGTGAGGCAGCAGTGCTAACTGTCGTGTTGGGTGCTCTGCTACACAGATGAACCAACACGGTTGCGGATGGTACAACTCAGTTTTATTACTAACAATAACAACATCTGTAAAACTGGTTACTGTGGTTCGTTCATTACCCTCTAACCTGTGGACCCAGCCCTAACACTATCTTGGAGAAGCACTCAGCACATGGTGAATGTCTGAGTGGCTTGCTGTGAGCTCTGTGCCCTGAGCGGTCTCCTGCTGGAATGAGCGGGAAGTGTCGTGTTCCCCGTTTTATAGTGTGTATGCTCTTGCCTGTGATTGGCTGTGATGCTGTGTGTGTATTGATTGGTCCGTTGATCTGTCTATCAGTGTGTATGTATGTTTGCACCATGATGTTTATCTGAATATCATGACATCCCTCCTTTTTTTATAAGAATATGTGCCTATGTGGTAATAAATATAGATGTGTACTGAGTGCAGCTGAATGTGTGTGTGCAATATCTACAACATGTACATGAGGCTAAACTATATACATAGGAAGGCGTCAGGTGCAGCATAGCAACGAGGTTGTACCACAAACAAAACACGTGCAAACATCAAGCATCAAAACAAACTCCTGTAACGAAAAAAAGAGAAACATATTAACATTGTGGCATAATACACCAGTGAGTTCAGTGTTCAAACAGGCTCATAGGTCCAGCCTAGTAGGTGGGTGACGAATTCGGGTTGACCACCTCAAGGGTGGGTCAGGATCCACCGGCTGAGGAATGGGCCTGGCCACAGGCAACAGAGGAATGGGCATGGTGGCAGGAAGCTCCACGAAGTCGACATCAGGAACAACAGGAGGGCGTGGCACCAGTGTATGATCACGTAGCGAGCGCGGAAGCAGGCGAAGAGCCCGGCGATTATGCCGGCGAATGGAGCCATCAGGCATGCGAACCAGGAACGAGCGGGGAGCCACGCGTCGGAGAACTTCGGCAGTTGCCGACCAGCCACCCTCTGGTAGGTGGATGCTGACGTTGTCTCCAGGCACCAGGGCAGGAAGATCAGTTGACCGAGTGTCATGTGCCACCTTCTGCTTACCACGCTGCTGTCGCATCCTTTGCAGTACTGGAGCATGGTCGGGTGTAGGAACAAGAACGGATGGCACAGTGGTCCTGAGGGCGCGACCCATCAACAGCTGGGCTGGTGAGAGGTCAGTGGCTAGTGGGGCCGAGCGATAGGCCAGCAGGGCTAAGCAGAAATCCGATCAGGCATCAGCAGCCTTGCAGAGGAGCCGCTTGACGATGTGAACGCCCTTTTCCGCCTTGCCATTTGACTGGGAATGCAGAGGGCTGGACGTCACTTGTGTGAAGCCATACGAAGCAGCAAAAGAAGACCATTCTTGGCTTGCAAAACAGGGCCCATTGTCCGACATGACAGTAAGCGGAATGCCATGGCGAGCGAAGGTGTCTTTGCATGCCCTGATGACAGCGGACGATGTCAAATCGTGCAGGCGTATGACCTCTGGATAATTCAAAAAGTAATCTATGATGATGACGTAGTCCCTGCCAAGCGCATGAAAAAGGTCCACACCCACCTTCGCCCAGGAGGACGTCACAAACTCATGGGGCTGAAGTGTCTCAGGGGGTTGCGCCGGCTGAAACCTTTGGCAGGTGGGGCAGTTGAGCACCATATTGGTGATGTCATCGCTGATGCCCGGCCAGTATACAGCTTCTCGGGCCCTCCATCTGCACTTCTCAACCCCCAGATGGCCTTCCTGTAGTTGGTCGAGGACCAGCTTGTGCATGCTGTGTGGAATCACAATCTGGTCCAGCTTTAGGAGGACACCGTCAATGACGGCCAAGTCGTCCCGGATATTGTAGAATTGTGGGCACTGTCCTTTGAGCCACCCTCCCGTCATGTGGCGCATCACACGTTGTAGAAGGGGGTCAGCCGCAGTCTCCCGGCGAATACGGGCCAGACTTGAATCATCAGCTGACAGATTGGCCAATGTGAAGGCCACCTGCGCTTCGACCTGACAGACGAACCCCTCCGAGTCGGGCGGTGTGCTCACTGCTCTGGATAGGGCATCCGCAATGATGAGGTCCTTTCCCGGGGTGTAGACCAGCTGGAAGTCGTACCTCTGGAGCTTGAGCAGGATGCGCTGGAGGCAAGGGGTCATCTCATTCAGGTCCTTGTGTATGATGCTGACCAGGGGGCGATGGTCAGTTTCCACGGTGAACCGGGGGAGACCGTACACGTAGTCGTGGAACTTGTCTATGCCGATTAACAAACCCAGGCACTCCTTCTCGATCTGCGCACAGCGCTGTTCTGTGGGGGTCATGGCCCGCGAGGCATAGGCGACCGGGGCCCATGATGCAGTGTCATCCCATTGCAGGAGTACCGCCCCAATGCCGGACTGGCTGGCATCAGTTGAGATCTTCGTATCACGAGAGGTGTCGAAGAATGCCAATACCGGGGCTGTGGTGAGCTTAATTTTGAGCTCCTCCCATTCCTTCTGGTGTGCGGGCAGCCACTGGAGTTCCGTGGAATTCTTTACTAGGTGGCGAAGAGCCGTTGTGTGGGAGGCAAGGTTGGGAATGAACTTCCCCAGGAAGTTGACCATGCCTAGAAAGCGTAGCACTGCTTTCTTGTCTGCCGGCTGCGGCATGGCTGTAATGGCGCTCACCTTGTCTGCATCCGGACGCAATCCTGACCGGGATATGTGGTCCCCCAGAAACTTTAGCTCAGTTTGGCCGAAAGAACACTTGGCTCGGTTGAGGCACAGGCCGTGTTCCCGTATCCATGCAAAGACACGCTGGAGACGACTGATGTGCTCCTGTGGTGTGGTGGACCAGATGATGACGTCGTCAACATAGACGCGCACCCCTTCGATGCCCTCCATCATCTGTTCCATGATTCTGTGAAATACCTTGGATGCCGAGATGATGCCAAACGGCATTCTGTTATAGCAGAACCTGCCGAAAGGAGTGTTGATGGTGCACAGCTTCCTGCTGGACTGATCCTGTTGGATCTGCCAAAAACCGTTCGAGGCATCAAGCTTTGTGAAAATGTTAGCCCGGGCCATTTCGCTCGTGATCTCTTCCCATTTGGGTATGGGGTAGTGTTCCCTCATTATGTTGTTGTTCAGGTCTTTCAGGTCGATGCAGATCCGGAGTTCGCCAGAAGGCTTCTTAACGCACACCATGGAGCTGACCCATGGTGTGGGCTCCGTGACCCGGGATAGCACCCCTGGGTCCTGGAGATCCTGCAGCTGCTGCTTGAGGCGGTCTTTGAGTGGTGCTGGGACCCTGCGAGGTGCGTGAATGACCGGGGTGGCGTCCGGTTTGAGCAGTGTTCTGTAAGTGTAGGGCAGTGTGCCCATGCCCTCGAATGCCTCCTGGTTGTGGGTGAGGAGCGAGTGGAGCTGTGCCCTAAATTCTGCATCCGGGAAGTCTGGTGTGCCTTCTGGACACAGAGCGTGTACCCGCTTAACGAGGTGGAGAACCTTGCACGCCTGTGCGCCTAGCAGGGAGTCCTTCGATGATCCAATTATCTCGAAGGACAGTGTGGCCATGTATGTATTGTGTGTCACCTCGAGTTGGCAGGGTCCCATGGCCGGGATAACGTTTCCGTTGAAGTCGACCCTCTTACAGCGGGATGGCCGAATCGGTGGTCTGACCTTCAAAGCGTAGAAGGCTGACCATGCTATTAGGTTGGCGGAGGCACCACTGTCCAAACGGAATGTTATTGGTGATCGGTTGACCGTTAGGGTGGCACACCATTCATCACCCGGATTGACACTGTTCACTGGCATCGGCTGGTGGGTCCTGCTTGGGGACATCCGGTTCCTGTCAATGACCGCAACGCGGAAGGGTTCCCGGTCGTCTGTATCACCGGTCTGTATATCGTCCGGGTATGACAAGGAGTATGGAGGCTGAACGGTCCGCACGTTCCTGCGAGGCTGTCGGAATTGGGGAGCGTTGGCAGGTTGAGCTGCTCGACAGCAGGCAGCGTAGTGGCCCATCTTGCCACAGCGGGGGCATTGTCGGTTCTTTGCCGGAGATTGCCGCTTTAAATGTGCGGATCCACAGTTGCGTGACGTAATGGCGTTCGTTGCGCCACCGCGCATGTGCAGTTCGGTCCTGCGTAGAGCGCGCCTGCGCGTCACGTCCCTCTGCGTCGACGTCTCTTTTGCCGCGTACAAGCGCGGGAGGCCGCGGAAAGTGCGCAAAATGGCTGCCCTCGTCCGGGCCGCGGGCCGGGAGGAACTCGATCGCCTGGACCCGCTCGGCCTCGTAGGGCCCCTGCCTTGCCGATTCGGCCTCGTAGGGCCCCTGCCTTGCCGATTCGGCCTCGTAGGACCCCTGCTGTGCCGATTCGGCCGCGTAGGACCCCTGCTGTGCCGATTCGGCCGCGTAGGACCCCTGCCGTGCCGCTTCAGCCGCCTGGAATTGGGAGTAGCGGCTAGTCACGTTTTCATGGAGGACGCAGGCTTCGATGGCGGTGGCTAGGGTGAGGCTTTTAATTTTGAGGAGCTGCTGGTGTAGGGTGCCCGAGGTGACCTCAAAAACAACCTGGTCCCGAATCATGGAATCGGAGGTGGCCTCGTAACCGCAGGACTGCGAGGATACGGAGGTGTGTAAGGAAAGATTGAAAGGGCTCATCCTTACCCTGCAGGCGCTGCTGGAAGAGATACCTCTCGAAACTCTCATTTACCTTGACGCTGAAGTGTTGCTCGAGTTTGAGAAGGACCGTCTTGTACTTCGTCTTGTCCTCACCTTACGCGAACACCAGGGAGTTGTAGATGTGGATGGCGTGTTGCCCTGCCGTGGAGAGGAGGAGGGCGATTGTCTTGGTGTCCGAAGCATTCTCCCTTTCTGTGGCTTCTAGGAAGAACTAGAAGCGCTGTTTAAACAGCTTCCAGTTGATGCCGAGGTCTCCAGCGATTTGGAGCGGCTGCGGCGAGCTGATGGTGTCCATGGCGCAGGATGGCGGATCCCTGAGGATGCGTAGGTAGGTCTCACAGTTACTGGGTTCCAATCCTGGTACTATGTCGTGTTGGGTGCTCTGCTACATAGACGAACCAACACGGTTGTGGTTGGTACAACTGTTTTATTACTAACAATAACAACATCTGTAAACTGGTTACTGTGGTTCGTTCATTCCCCTCTAACCTGTGGACCTAGCCCTAACACTCTCTTGGAGAAGCACTCAGCACATGGCGAATGTCTGAGTGGCTTGCTGTGAGCTCTGTGCCCTGAGCTGTCTCCTGCTGGAATGAGCGGGAAGTGTCGTGTTCCCCGTTTTATAGTGTGTATGCTCTTGCCTGTGATTGGCTGTGATGCTGTGTGTGTATTGATTGGTCCATTGATCTGCCCATCAGTGTGTATGTTTGTACCATGATGTTTATCTGAATGTCATGACACTAACCACCGTGCCACCCTGGAAATAAAAATTCTACAAACATAAATGTGTCGACAATTATTCCAGCTGGCTGGAACGCGATATAGAATGATGCCAATGGTGCAGGTTCAATCCTCATGCTGGCTCTGGGATTCCCCTGTCCCAGCGCCGTGAGGCAGCAACGCTAACCACTGTGCCACCGTGCTGCCCTCCCTATACTATATCTAACCAATTGTCTCTCTCTATAATGTAGACTGATGCCTTTGGTCATGGACTATGGCTAATTACTTCCTTATTCTGCAAAACACAATTCCTTCATAATTGTGACAGCATTATTTAACGAATGATTTGACCACATGACCTATAATAAACTTCCAAAGTAGGCTGTGACCTAGATCCCGACTTCCTAGATTGAACCATTTTTCTTGTGCCACTTATTCTGTTTATAGCGTACAACTGCAAGGAAGTATTGATGTTTTCAAAAATGCAATTACCTTTTTAAATATACAGATAGAAATGAATATGTTTGGCCATTTCCCTGGAGACAGAGTGTTATTAACTTCATTTGCTAGGCTTGGTAAATTCAGTGCTTGTTAACGAACATTACCTAATTTCCACTGCATTCACCTATAGAGCAAGACATCCAGCAAGATTGAAAAGAATACCAGCCAAGATGTGCAAGGTGTAGTGGTTTGGTTTTACAATAATGTGGAGAATAATACAAAGAGAATTTAATGGAGGGAGGAGTTCCATCATAGCTGAGATGAATTGGGTCCTCATCCATCGTAATTCCCCATGTCCAATCCACACGTTTCCAATCCCTCGCATGCCCCATATCCAATCCACTCATTCCCAATCCCACACACTTTCCCCATATCTAATCCACACATTCCCAAACCCTCCCACTCCCCCATATCCAACCCACTCATTCCCAATCGCTCCCACTCCCCCATATCCAATCCACACGTTTCCAATCCCTCGCATGCCCCATGTCCAATCCACTCGTTCCCAATCCCACACACTTTCCCCATATCTAATCCACACATTCCCAAACCCTCCCACTCCCCCATATCCAATCCACTCATTCCCAATCCCTCGCACGTCCTCATTTCCAATCCACACATTCACAATCCCTCCCACTTCCCCCATATCCAATCCACTCATTGCCAATCCCTCGCACTTTCCCCATATCCAAACCACTCATTCCCAATCCCTCAAACTTCCCCACATCCAATCCACTCATTCCCAATCCCTCAAATCTCCCCATATCCAATCCATTCATTCCCAATCCTTCCCACGTCCCCATATCCAATCCACTCATTCCCAATCCCTCCCACTTCCCCATATCCAATCCATTCATTCCCAATCCCTCGCACCGCCTCATATCCAATCCACTCATTCCCAATCCTTCCCACTCCCCCATACCCAATCCACTCATTCCCAATCCCCCCCACTTCCCCATATCCAATCCACTCATTCCCAATCCCTCCCACTTCCACATATCCAATCCACTCATTCCCAATCCCTCCCACTTCCCCATATCCAATCCACTCATTCCCAATCCTTCACACTTCTCCATATCCAATCCACTCATTCCCAATCCCTCCCGCTTCCCAATATCTAATCCACTCATTCCCAATCCCTCCCACTTCCCAATATCCAATCCACTCATTCCCAATCCCTCACACGCCCCCATATCCAATCCACTCATTCCCAATCCCTCAAACTTCCCAATATCCAATTCACTCATTCCCAATCCCTCCCAATTCCCCATATCCAATCCACTCATTCCCAATCCCTCAAACTTCCCAACATCCAATCCATTCATTCCCAATCCCTCCCACTCCCCCATATCCAATACACTCATTCCCAATCTCTCGTACTCCCCCATATCCAATCCACTCATTCCCAATCCCTCCCACTACCCCATATCCAATCCACTCATTCCCAATCCCTCAAACTTCCCAACATCCAATCCAATCATTCCCAATCCCTCGCACGTCCCCATATCCAATCCACTCATTCCCAATCCCTCGCACTTACCCATACCTAATCCACTCATTCCCAATCCCTCCCAATTCCCCATATCCAATTCACTCAGTCCCAATCCCTCCCACTTCCCCATATCCAATCCACTCATTCCCAATCCTTCACACTTCTCCATATCCAATCCACTCATTCCCAATCCCGCGCACTTCCCCATATCCACTCCACTCATTCCCAATCCATCTCACCTTCCCCATATCCAATCCACTCCTTCCCAATCCCTCCCACTTCCCCATATCCAATCCATTCATTCCCAATCCCTCCCACTTCCCCATATCCAATCCACTCATTCCCAATCCCTCCCACATTCCCCATATCCAATCCACTCATTCCCAATCCCTCCCACTTTCCCCATATCCAATCCACTCATTCCCAATCCCTCCCACTTCCCCATATCCAATCCATTCATTCCCAATCCCTCCCACTTTCCCCATATCCAATCCACTCATTCCCAATCCCTTCCACTTCCCCATATCCAATCCATTCATTCCCAATCCCTCCCACTTCCCCATATCCAATCCACTCATTCCCAATCCCTCCCAATTCCCCATATCCAATCCACTCATTCCCAATCCCTCGCACGTCCCAATATCAACTCCACTCATTCCCAATCCCTCCCACTTCCCCATATCCAATCCACTCATTCCCAATCCCTCCCACTTCCCAATATCCAATCCACTCATTCCCACTCCCTCACACGTCCCCATATCCAATCCACTCATTCCCAATCCCTCAAACTTCCCAATATCCAATCCACTCATTCCCAATCCCTCCCACTTTCCCCATATCCAATCCACTCATTCCCAATCCCTCCCACTTCCCCATATCCAATCCATTCATTCCCAATCCCTCCCACTTTCCCCATATCCAATCCACTCATTCCCAATCCCTCAAACTTCCCAATATCCAATCCACTCATTCCCAATCCCTCCAAATTCCCCATATCCAATCCACTCATTCCCAATCCTTCCCACTTCCCCATATCCAATCCACACATTTCCAATCCCTCACGCTTCCCCATATCCACGCCACTCATTTCCAATCCCTCTCACTTTCCCCATATCCAATCTACTCATTCCCAATCCCTCAAACTTCCCAATATCCAATCCACTCATTCCCAATCCCTCGCACGTTCCCATATCCAATCCACTCTTTCCCAATCCCTCAAACGTGCCAATATCTAATCCACTCATTCCCAATCCCTACCATGTCCACATATCCAATCCACTCATTCCCAATCCCTCACACTTCCCCATATCCAATCCACTCATTCCCAATCCCTCCAACTTCCCCATATCCAATCCACTCATTCCAAATCCCTCCCACTTCCCCCTATCCAATCCACTCATTCCCAATCCCTCCCACTTCCCCATATCCAATCCACTCATTCCCAATCCCTCGAATTTCCCCATATCCAATACATTCATTCCCAATCCTTCCCACTTCCCCATATCCAATCCACTCATTCCCAATCCCTCCCAATTCCCCATATCCAATCCACTCATTCCCAATCCCTCGCACGTCCCAATATCAACTCCACTCATTCCCAATCCCTCCCACTTCCCCATATCCAATCCACTCATTCCCAATCCCTCCCACTTCCCAATATCCAATCCACTCATTCCCACTCCCTCACACGTCCCCATATCCAATCCACTCATTCCCAATCCCTCAAACTTCCCAATATCCAATCCACTCATTCCCAATCCCTCCCACTTTCCCCATATCCAATCCTCCTCATTCCCAATCCCTCCCACTTCCCCATATCCAATCCATTCATTCCCAATCCCTCCCACTTTCCCCATATCCAATCCACTCATTCCCAATCCCTCAAACTTCCCAATATCCAATCCACTCATTCCCAATCCCTCCCAATTCCCCATATCCAATCCACTCATTCCCAATCCTTCCCACTTCCCAATATCCAATCCACACATTCCCAATCCCTCACGCTTCCCCATATCCACGCCACTCATTTCCAATCCCTCTCACTTTCCCCATATCCAAGCTACTCATTCCCAATCCCTCAAACTTCCCAATATCCAATCCACTCATTCCCAATCCCTCGCACGTTCCCATATCCAATCCACTCTTTCCCAATCCCTCAAACGTGCCAATATCTAATCCACTCATTCCCAATCCCTACCATGTCCACATATCCAATCCACTCATTCCCAATCCCTCACACTTCCCCATATCCAATCCACTCATTCCCAATCCCTCCAACTTCCCCATATCCAATCCACTCATTCCAAATCCCTCCCACTTCCCCCTATCCAATCCACTCATTCCCAATCCCTCCCACTTCCCCATATCCAATCCACTCATTCCCAATCCCTCTAATTTCCCCATATCCAATACATTCATTCCCAATCCCTCCCACTTCCCCATATCCAATCCACTCATTCCCAATCCCTCCCACTTCCCCATATCCAACGCACTCATTCCCAATCCCCTCCACTTCCCCGTATCCAATCCACTCATTCCCAACCCTCGTGCTTCCCCATATCCAATCCACTCAATCCCAATCCCTCCCACTTCCCCATATCCAATCCACTCATTCCCAATGCCTCCCACTCCCCCATATTCAATTTACTCATTCCCAATCCCTCGCGCTTCCCCATATCCAATTCACTCAATCCCAATCCCTCCCACTTCCCCATATCCAATCCACTCATTCCCAATCCCTCGCACGTCCCAATATCAACTCCACTCATTCCCAATCCCCCCCACTTCCCCATATCCAATCCACTCATTCCCAATCCCTCCCACTTCCCAATATCCAATCCACTCATTCCCACTCCCTCACACGTCCCCATATCCAATCCACTCATTCCCAATCCCTCAAACTTCCCAATATCCAATCCACTCATTCCCAATCCCTCCCACTTTCCCCATATCCAATCCACTCATTCCCAATCCCTCCCACTTCCCCATATCCAATCCATTCATTCCCAATCCCTCCCACTTTCCCCATATCCAATCCACTCATTCCCAATCCCTCAAACTTCCCAATATCCAATCCACTCATTCCCAATCCCTCCCAATTCCCCATATCCAATCCACTCATTCCCAATCCTTCCCACTTCCCAATATCCAATCCACCCATTCCCAATCCCTCACGCTTCCCCATATCCACGCCACTCATTTCCAATCCCTCTCACTTTCCCCATATCCAATCTACTCATTCCCAATCCCTCAAACTTCCCAATATCCAATCCACTCATTCCCAATCCCTCGCACGTTCCCATATCCAATCCACTCTTTCCCAATCCTTCAAACGTGCCAATATCTAATCCACTCATTCCCAATCCCTACCATGTCCACATATCCAATCCACTCATTCCCAATCCCTCACACTTCCCCATATCCAATCCACTCATTCCCAATCCCTCCAACTTCCCCATATCCAATCCACTCATTCCAAATCCCTCCCACTTCCCCCTATCCAATCCACTCATTCCCAATCCCTCCCACTTCCCCATATCCAATCCACTCATTCCCAATCCCTCTAATTTCCCCATATCCAATACATTCATTCCCAATCCCTCCCACTTCCCCATATCCAATCCACTCATTCCCAATCCCTCCCACTTCCCCATATCCAACGCACTCATTCCCAATCCCCTCCACTTCCCCGTATCCAATCCACTCATTCCCAACCCCCGTGCTTCCCCATATCCAATCCACTCAATCCCAATCCCTCCCACTTCCCCATATCCAATCCACTCATTCCCAATGCCTCCCACTCCCCCATATTCAATTTACTCATTCCCAATCCCTCGCGCTTCCCCATATCCAATTCACTCAATCCCAATCCCTCCCACTTCCCCATATCCAATCCACTCATTCCCAATCCCTCCCACTTCCCCATATCCAATCCACTCATTCGAATCCCTCCCACTTCCCCATATCCAATCCACTCATTCCCAATCACTCCCACTTCCCCATATCCAATTTACTCATTCCCAATCCCTCGCACGTCCCCAGATCCAATCCACACATTCCCAATCCCTCGCACTTCCCAATATCCAATCCACTCATTACCAATCCCGCCCACCTCCCCATATCCAACCCACTCATTCCCAATCCCTCGCACGCCCCCATATCCAATCCACTCATTCCCAATCCCTCGCAGTTCCTCATATCCAATCCACTCATTCCCAATCCCTCGCACTTCCCCATATCCAACCCACTCATTCCCAATCCCCTCCACTTCCCCATATCCAATTCACTCATTCCCAATCCCTCGCACTCCCCCATATCCAATCCACTCATTCCCGATTCCGCCCACTTCCCCATATCCAATCCACTCATTCACAATCCCTCGCACGTCCCCATATCCAATCCACTCATTCCCAATTCCTCGCACTCCCCATATCCAATCCACTAATTCCCAATCCCTCCCACTTCCCCATATCCAATCCACTCATTCCCAATTCCTCGCACTCCCCATATCCAATCCACTAATTCCCAATCCCTCCCACTTCCCCATATCCAATCCACTCATTCCCAATCCCTCCCACTTCCCCATATCCAATCCACTCACTCCCAATCCCTCGCACGTCCCCATATCCAATTTACTCATTCCCAATCCCTCCCACTCCCCCAAATCCAATCCATACATTCCCAATCCCTCCCACTTCCCCATATTCAATTTACTCATTCCCAATCCCTCGCACTCCCCCATATCCAATCCACTCATTCCCGATTCCGCCCACTTCCCCATATCCAATCCACTCATTCACAATCCCTCGCACGTCCCCATATCCAATCCACTCATTCCCAATTCCTCGCACTCCCCATATCCAATCCACTAATTCCGAATCCCTCCCACTTCCCCATATCCAATCCACTCATTCACAATCCCTCCCACTTCCCCATATCCAATCCACTCACTCCCAATCCCTCCCACTTCCCCGTATCCAATCCACTCATTCCCAATCCCTCGCACGTCCCCATATCCAATCCACTCATTCCCAATTCCTCGCACTCCCCATATCCAATCCACTAATTCCCAATCCCTCGCACGTCCCCATATCCAATTTACTCATTCCCAATCCCTCCCACTCCCCCATATCCAATCCACTCATTCCCAATCCCTCCCACTTCCCCGTATCCAATCCACTCATTCCCAATCCCTCCCACTTCCCCAGTTCAAATGCACTCATTCCCAATCCCTCTCACTCCCCCATATCCAATCCACCCATTCCCAATCCCTCGCACTTCGCCATATCCAATCCATTCATTCCCAATCCCTCGCACGTCACCATATCCAACCCACTCATTCCCAATCCCTCACACGTCACCATATCCAGTCCACTCATTCCCAATCCCTCGCAATGCACCACATCCAATCCACTCATTCCCAATCCCTTGCACGTCACCATATCACTGCAGATTTTCTCCTGTAGATATTTATCTAATTTCCTGTTGAAAGTTACTTTTGATCTATATCTACCACCCCATTCCAAATCCTAATCACTCTGTGTATCACTCTATGTATCGGGGATGAGCGACCATAACATGATAGAATTTTTTATTAGGATGGAGAGTGAAGTAGGTAATTTGGAGACTAAGGTGCTGAATCTTAACAAAGGAATTTATGAAAATATGAGCTGTGAGTTGGCCTTGATAGATTGGGGAGAGTTACTTAAAGGATGCCAGTGGATAGGCAATGGCAACATTCAAGGAACGCATGGAGGAACTGCAACAACTGTTTATTCCTGTCTGGCACAAAAGCAAAATGGGTAAGAGGGCCAAACCATGGCTTACAAAGGAAATTAGAGATTGTATCCAATCCAAGGAAGAAGCATACAGATGGGCCAAGAAAAATAATGAGGATTGGAGCAGTTTAGAATTGAGCAAAAAAGGACCAAAAAGGGGAAGGAGGTTCTTGCTCTTGAGGGAGTGCAGCGAAGGTTTACCAGGCTGATTAAGAAGGGGGATATACAGTACGAGCATCAGCTTGCAGGGAACGTAAAGACTGTCACTTACAGTTTCTGTAAGTACGTGAAGAGAAAGAGATTGGTGAAGACGAATGTAGGACCCCTACAGACAGATCTTGGGAATGTGTAATAGGGGACAAAGAAATGGCTGAGCAACTGAATACATACTTTGGTTCTGTCTTCACAAAAGAGGACACAACTCAGATACCAGAAATGTTGGAGAATGCATGATTTAGTGAGCGGGATTAATTGAGGGAGATCAATATTAGTAGAGAAATTAGTGGGAAAATTGATGGGATTGAAGGCTGTTAAATCCCCAGTGCCTGCTAATCTCTAAATGGCTCTAGAAATAGTGGATGCATTGGTGGTCATCTTCCAGGAGTCTATAAACTCTGGAGCAGTCCCTGCAGATTGGAGGGTAGCTAATGCCACTCCAATATTCAAAAAGGGAGGTAGAAAGAAAACAGGGAATTATAGACCGGTAAGCCGGACGTCAATATTGGGGAAAATTCTCGAATCCATTATCAAGGACTTTATAGCGGAGCATTGAGAAAACAGTGGCAGGATTAGACAGAGCCAGTATGGATTTATGAAGGGGACATCATGCTTGACAAATCGATTGGAATTCTTTGAGGATGTAACTAGTAGAGTTGACAAGGGGCAGCCAGTCGGTGTGGTATAATTGGACTTTCAGAAAGCATTTGACAAAGTCCCACATAAGAGATTATTGTGCAAGATTAAAGCACATGGGATTGGGGGAAGTGTATTTCAATGGATAGAAAACGGTTTGGCAGAAAGGAAACAAGAAGAGTAGGAATTAACGGGTCCTTTTCAAATTGGCAGGCAGTAACTAGTGCGGTGCCACAGGGATCGGTGCTGGGACCCCAGCTACTCACACTTATGTAAGAGAGATTGACTAGGTTAGGATTGATTTTGCTGGAGTTCGGATGAATCAGGGGGTATCTCATTGGGACTTATAAAATTATATAAGGACTAGATAAGGTGGATGCAGGGAGGAAGCTCCCGATGGTGGGTGTGTCCAGAACCAGGGGCGAAATTCTCCTGAAACGGCGCGATGTCCGCCGACTGGCGCCCAAAACGGCGCCAATCAGACGGGCATCGCGCCGCCCCAAAGGTGCGGAATGCTCCGCATCTTTGGGGGCCGAGCCCCAACATTGAGGGGCTAGGCCGACACCGGAGGAATTTCCGCCCCGCCAGCTGGCGGAAACGGCCTTTGTTGCCCCGCCAGCTGGCGCGGAAATGATATCCCCGGGCGGCGCATGCGCGGGAGCGTCAGCGGCCGCTGACAGTTTCCCGCGCATGCGCAGTGGAGGGAGTCTCTTCCGCCTCCGCCATGGTGGAGACCGTGGCGGAGGCGGAAGGGAAAGAGTGCCCCCACGGCACAGGCCCGCCCGCGGATCGGTGAGCCCCGATCGCGGGCCAGGCCACCATGGGGGCACCCCCCGGGGCCAGATCGCCCCGCGCCCCCCCCAGGACCACGGAGCCCGCCCACGCCTCCTTGTCCCACCGTTCAAAAGGTGGCTTAATCCACGACGGCAGGACAGGCAATTTATCGGCGGGACTTCGGCCCATCCGGGCCGGAGAATCCAGCGGGTGGGGGGGCCCGCCAACCGGCGCGGCCCGATTCCCGCCCCCGCCGAATATCCGGTACCGGAGACTTCGGCAACCGGCAGGGGCGGGATTCACGGCAGCCCCCGGCGATTCTCCAACCCGGCGGGGGGTCAGAGAATGACGCCCCAGGAGTCACAGTCTGAGGATTCGGGGTAGACCATTTAGGACAGAGATGAGGAGACATTTCTTCACCCAATGAGTGGTGAGCCTGTGGAATTCATTACCAGAGGAAGTAGTTGAGGCTAAGATATTGAATACATTCAAGAGGTGGCTAGATATGGCACTTGAGGCGAATGGGGTCAATGGCTATGGGGAGAAAGCAGGATTAGGCTATTGAGTTGGGCAATGGTGGAGCAAGCTCGAAGGGCCGAATGGCCTCCTACTGTTCCTAACCTCCAAGTTTCTATGTTTCTAAACAACTTTTGCCAAGGCCGCCTCTTGTACTTTTGCTAATCACCTTAAAATATCGAAAGATCCGAGAAAAAAGAAATGGGCAAAAGGCAAACTGCTATTTTCATAAAGTTAACTGCGGACCAGCAAAACTCCTATACCATTTATCCAGAAATAAGGAAAATCGCCACTGAACCGCTCCGTTACTTTGACAATAATATGTATCCGCTGTTAAGAAATAACGATTAGCCACAAGGTTGGGACATTGATTAAAATATCATTTAATTGATTAATACTGCTTCCAATAAAATACATTTGAAGATACACTGTATAAAACAATCTAGACTTTAATAATTTACTATTTACATCAGCCAAAAATAGTAAGTTAGTACATATTTGTTTAAAAGACGCTTGCACACTGGGACCTGTGACAGTGCCCTGCATAGTGAAGCAGCAAGGTGCAGACACAGCATCCTCGCTCAGTCAGGCTGCCTTGTCCAAACGGTCAATAATCCCGGTCCTTGGTTCCCATTAGTCGCTGATGCTGCCTGTATGAATACTGATGGGGTACTTCTGTGTTGGCTTCGCAGCAAAAAAAAGCTCTAATCGAGTGCGTTGAAAGGCAAGCAGGGCCAGGGCCAGGGTCACGACGAGAGAGATCCGTCCAGGAGCTGACGCAACTCGAGTTGCGATCATTACTGTTCCTCATTTATTTTATCAGCAGGTGAGCAAAGTGGCCTGGCAGGCAGATTGTCCAAGGCCCGTCTGCTGACTGTGAATCCTTCCCAGATACAAACAAAACACCTTCACACTGAAGTTAATGTTGTGGCTTAGGACAATTCTCCAATAGATCTGCTTCAAAAATGAGAGGACGGGGAGGGTTGAGACTTGCCTTTTCCCCATGGTCTACATTTTACGACTGTTTGATTACCATGCGTTTTGTTTTCTGAATTGGAGGAAACATCTCTTGCTTTTCCTGAACATGTCTGTGTGGATTTCTGGTATCTTCAAGAGTTAGCCAAAGACCAAGGGGGGGTCGGGGGGGTGGGGGGTGGGAGGGGGGGAGTCAAAAGCAGCTTTTCACATGTCACTTTGTTTTGTGTTCTGTAAACATTTCAAAGGAACGAGAGAGACTGAAATAAGATGGTCACTGAATTCAAGTATCCTTCATCAATTGAACCAGCCAGCTGAAAGAGGTGTCCAAGGCGAACATTCTGATCCTTGGCTGCGAGGGAGGGGGAACCAGAGGGTGGAAAGAACGAGGCACGGGGCGGCGGGGGTGGGGGGGGGGAATGAATGTTTAAATACACCCCGCGCCAGAATCACTCCAAGATATCAGTTTCAAAAGGGACTAGCTGATAGTAGGACAAGTTTGTAACGTAGGCGCTGGGGTCATTGCTCTCGGCTTCTTCAGCATACTCGCTTTCACTTTCAAATCTGCAAGAGAACAAGTTTGAGTCACTAGGGTCAGTGGGTGGACACATGAGAGAAGCATACAATCCACATCACTATCAGCGACATAGCGAAACCTCCCCAGTCCATCCACAACTGTTATTTCGCACCCGTAACAGCAGCGACTGGACTTACTTATTGTCTGTGAAACATTTGTGGGCAATCCTGAGAAATGACCCAGGTTATTTTCTTTATTCGAATGATTTGAAAGTTAGCTCCTCTCCCTGAGCGTCTCAGATCTTCATTCCCCTGATTTAATTGATGCAATTTGTGTGACAGCAATTCAGTAAATAGCCCTTCTCCCAAATGTCCCCTCCCTCACCTGCCCTCAGTTGGGAATGTGCCTGGTCTTCAGCTTGAGTATCGTTCGGCCCATCCCGGCCGATTGCATTTCAGATTTCAGATCATTTGGGTTTTGTGGGAAGGCAGTGGAATGGTGGTATTGTCCCTGGACTAGTTACCCAGAGACCCAGAGTACTGCTCTGGGTCCTAAGGTTCAAATCCCGCCACTGCAGATGGTGAAAACATTTAATTCAATAAAATCTGAAGCCATTGTCGATTGTTGTAAAAACCCATCTATCTGGTTCACTAATGTCCTTTAGGGAAGGGAATCTGCCGTCCCACATGTGACCCACAGCAATGTCATTGACTCTTAACTGCCCCTCAGGGCAAATCGGGATGGGCAATAAATGATGGCAGAGCCTGCAATGCCCACATCCAATGAATAAAAAAAAGATACCAGGTGTAAATGCAAATTTACATTACGATAGCCAATAAAATGGCGAGTAAAGTAAGTTGTATCATTGAATAATAAATACAGGGGGCGGGATTCTCCGCAATCGGCGCGATGCCCGCCGACCGACGCCAAAAACGGTGCGAATCAGTCCGGCATCGCGCTGCCCCAAAGGTGCGGAATTCTCCGCACCTTGAGGGGCCGAGCCCTCACCCTGAGGGGCTCGGCCCGCACGGGAGTGATGTCCGCCCCGCCGGCTGGTGGTAAAGGCCTTTGGCGCCCCGCCAGCTGGCGCGGAAATGACTTTGCCGTGCGACGCATGCGCGGGAGCGTCAGCGCCGCTCACGGCATACCCGGGCATGCGCAGTGAAGGGGGCCTCTTCCGCCTCCGCCATAGTGAAGACCATGGCCAAGGCGGAAGGAAAAGAGTGCCCCCACGGCACAGGCCCGCCCGCGGATCGGTGGGCCCCGATCGCGGGCCAGGTCACCGTGGGGCACCCCCCAGGACCGGATCGCCCCGCGCCCCCCCCCAGGACCCCGGAGCCCGCCCGCGCCGCCATGTCCCACCGTTCGAAAGGTGGTTCAATCCATGCCGGCTGGCATAGGTTGACAGCGGCGGGACTTCGGCCCATCATGGACCGGAGAATCGCCGGGGGATTCCCGCCGACCGGCACGGCACGATTCCCGCCCCCGCTGAATCTCCGGTGGCGGAGAATTCGGGACACAGCGAGGGCGGGATTCACGCCAGCCCCGGCGATCCTCCGACACGGTGGGTGTTCGGAGAATTGCGCCCAGGGTATCCATAACAATGATTCAACATTCATTATAGCTCCAATAGTTTGTGCAACCCAACCCATTGATCCAGATTTTGAAAGTAATTCAATAATTAACGCGGCGGATAGTCGATTATGCTTGCTGACAACCTCTTAGGACCGATTTAAGGAGGCTGCCTGGGATTTTTCAGTCTGATTCCTGGGGCGTAATTCACCGTAATCGGCGCGATGTCCGCCGACCGGCGCCAAAAACGGCACAAATCAGTCCGGCATCGCGCCGCCCCAAAGGTGCGGAATCCTCCGCATCTTGAGGGGCCGAGCCCTCACCCTGAGGGGCTAGGCCCGCGCCGGACTGATTTCCGCCCCGCCAGCTGGCGGTAAAGGCCTTTGATGCCCCGCCAGCAGGCGCGGAAATGACATTGCCGGGCGGCACATGCACGGGAGCGTCAGCGGCCGCTCACGACATCCCTGAACATGCGCAGTGGAGGGGGTCTCTTCCGCCTCCGCCATGGTGAAGACCGTGGCAAAGGCGGAAGGAAGAGTGCCCCCACGGCACAGGCCCGCCCGCAGATCGGTGGGCCCCGATCGCGGGCCAGGCCACCGTGGGGGCACCCCCCGGGGCCAGATCGCCCCGCGCCCCCCCCAGGACCCCGGAGCCCGCCCGCGCCTTGTCCCGCCGGTAAGAGAGGTGGTTTAATCCACGCCGGTGGGACAGGCATTCTAGCAGCGGGACTTCAGCCCATTCGGGCCGGAGAATCGCCGGGGGGGGGGCCCGCCAACCGGCGCGGCGCGATTCCCAACCCCCGCCGAATCTCCGGTGCCGGAGAATTCGGCAACCGGCAGGGGCGGGATTCACGCCAGCCCCCGGCGATTCTCCGACCCGGCAGGGGGTCGGAGAATCTCGTCCCTGGTCCCTGCAGGCAGCAGAGGACAGTTTAGAAGCCTGGAGGTCACCTCCTGGTGGCAGACCAGGGGATCTGCACTCCAGGCATGCTTAGAATCCCTGCCTGCATGGATGCCGCAGCAACAGCTGGAGGCCACCCTGTGGAAGGGTCCCTTCTCCACCCCTCCCCCTCCTCCCCTCCCCCTCCTCCCTCCCTCCAAACCTCTCCCACAATAATGAACCGATGGCAAAAACAACTTTTTATTTCAACTTTGAAAAACTTGGGAGAGAATGCCCTCTATTTCGAAGCCTGCTGCTCCTCACAAGCCAGAAGGCTTCTGATTGGCCCTCCAGCTTTGAGAGCCCTCCCCCATCCATAATTGCACTGTGAGTCTACCCTCTGGCCATTAATTTGGTCGTTGCTAGGACAATCACATTTTGTGACTGTTTCCCGTCACAATACGGCCTCCTGACCACTCCAACACCCGCCACCTTTTGAGTCACAACAGCGGGTTGCGGAAGCCCCCCACCCCAAGGTTTCATCTGACTGAAATACATATTTGTAAATCATAGAATTTACCGTGCAGAAGTAGGCCATTCAGCCCATCCAGTCTGCATCGGCCCTTGGAAAGAGCACCCTACCTAAGCCCATGCCTCCTTCCCATCCCTGTACCCCAGCAACCCCATCTAACCTTTGGACACTAAGGCTGGGATTCTCCGACCCCACGGCGGGTCGGAGAATCCCCGGGGGCGGCGCGAGAAACACGGCGCGCTGCCCTGACGCCGGCTCGCCGATTCTCCGCTGCCGATTTTCGGGCGCCCGCGGGATCGCCGCCGCGCCGGTCGGCATCCCGCCGATTCTCCGGGCCTCGACGGGTCGAGTGCCCGCCAAGTTTGGCCAAGTCCACCCGGCATGGGTTACTCAGGTCCCACGCAGCGGGACCTGGAAGGTAAGTCTGCCGTGGCTGCCCTGGAGGGGGGGGGGCCTCGATGGTGGCCTGGGGCCTACCGATCGGCGGGCGGGCTGGTTCCGTGGGGGCCTATGTTCCTCCGCGCCAGGCACCCGTTGGGCTCCGCCATATTGCCCGGGGGCTGGTGCAGAGATGGGAACCCACACGCATGCGCAGAATCACGCCAGCCGTGGCGCGCATGCTCGAACCTGCGCCGGTCGTGCCGCGCCGGCTGGAGCTCCGGGGACCACTCCGGCGCCTACCTAGCCCCTTAGAAAGGGGAGCACACCGGAGAATTGAGGACCATTGACGCCGGAGTGGTTCACGCCGAAGTCAGAACTTGGCCGCGGGATTGGAGAATCCCAACCTCAGGGGCCATTTAGCACAGCCAATCCACATAACCTGTACACCTTTGGATTGAGGAATGGAAACCAGAGCACCCGGAGGAAGCCCACGCAGACTCGGGGAGAAAGTGCAAACTCCACACAGTCAAAGAACAAAGAACAAAGAAATGTACAGCACAGGAACAGGCCCTTCGGCCCTCCAAGCCCGTGCCGACCATGCTGCCCGACTAAACTACAATCTTCTACACTTCCTGGGTCTGTATCCCTCTATTCCCATCCTATTCATGTATTTGTCAAGATGCCCCTTAAATGTCACTATCGTCCCTGCTTCCACCACCTCCTCCGGTAGCGAGTTCCAGGCACCCACTACCCTCTGCGTAAAAAACCTGCCTCGTACATCTCCTCTAAACCTTGCCCCTCGCACCTTAAACCTATGCCCCCTAGTAATTGACCCCTCTACCCCGGGGAAAAGCCTCTGACTATCCACTCTGTCTATGCCCCTCATAATTTTGTAGACCTCTATCAGGTCGCCCCTCAACCTCCGTCGTTCCAGTGAGAACAAACCGAGTTTATTCAACCGCTCCTCATAGCTAATGCCCTCCATACCAGGCAACATTCTGGTAAATCTCTTCTGCACCCTCTCTAAAGCCTCCACATCCTTCTGGTAGTGTGGCGACCAGAATTGAACACTATACTCCAAGTGTGGCCTAACTAAGGTTCTATACAGTCACCCGAGGCCGGGAATTGAACCTGGGACCCTGGAGCTGTGAGGCAGGATTGCTAACCACTGTGCCACCATGCCGCCCCTGCCACTGACCTCAGTGCCCGCCCATGGCACCCAGGAGTCTCTCGAAAGGAGAAATGGACGAAAATCATGCAGGCGCTGCATCTGAATTGCAGCAGATTCACCCCGGCCAGTGCCAATTCAGAAATATTACCCCGGTATATCTTTCCCCAAGAAAAGCAGCATGAGCTAATCGACCTTTCTGCTCAAAATTCCTATCTCATTCTGGGGAATATTTACTGCCCAAACAAACACTAAGCCTTGAGCAATATTAATGGCAAAATAAGCAACAAACTGCCCTCTTGTGGAAAGTGTAGCATTCCCCAATATTAGCATATATATTGGCTGCTTTAAAAATACTTCAATCTACCCCGTTTCATCTTAATTATCTCTGTTCCTGAAAAGACTGACTCTTGTTGGAGCATGGGTCCAGTAGCTTCTGGTAAATCATTCATCTTACCACTCTTCACCATGTGTGAAGAAGCCAAGAAGCCCTTTCAATTCTTACTCATGTGTGCTATTCCTTGTAAAAGTATCCTGCTCCCTTCTCTCACTACACTTCTATACTTATATAGTGGGGCCAGTTTAACTCACTTGGCTAGACAGCTGGTTCATGATGCAGCGCAGGTTCAATTCCTGTGCGGGCTGAGGTTATTCATGAAGACCCCACCTCCTCACCTGAGGTGTGGTGATCCTCAGGTTAAATCACCATCAGTCAGCTCTCCCCCTCAAAGGGGAAAGCAGCCTATAGTCATCTGGGACTGTGGCAACTTTACCTTACATACATAGTCAAATATTCTCAGTCTGTTATGTTATCAGACATAACAGTTAAATTACTTCAATCAAATATTAAAATTTGCTGAAGAATAGACTGAGGGAAGTTCCAGAGATCTGAGATTCTGGTGAAAAGGGGACAGGCTGGCTCACTGGCTAGACTGTGCTTCTAAACGACACCAACAGTGTGGGTTCGAGCTCGGTACTGGCTGTGATAGTTCATAGAGAGCTGTCTCCTTGCCTAACCCTGTGCTTGATGTGAAGTGGTGCCCCTCAAACTATGTAACCTTGCGGCTCTCTCTAATGGGGAGAGTTGCCTCTGTGGACCAATTACCCAGAAGTCTTGAATTTAGACAATGCAGATATAAGTCAGCAGAGGTTTATGCAGATTAGGGAGTGTCTGGAAGAGGAAAAGGAGGTGAGCAGTGATAAAAGTAAAGAGAAGAAAGTTGCTAGGAAGAGAGACTGGAGCCTGTAGGCATGAGAGAGGGATTGTCCATCAGCTAACAGGATTAGTTTGTTATACCCTGGTGAGGAACGCTTGAGGAGGTAAACTGAGAAGATATAGCAGCAATAAAATAGACTTGAATGGACTTTGTCTTCGTTGGTTGTAAGAGACTTTAAAGGGAAATTACATTTTTAAAAAAATAATCTTTATTGTCACAAGTAGGCTTATATTAACACTGCAATGGAGTTACTGTGAAAAACACTCCAGCGCCTGTTCGGGTACAAAGAGGGAGAATTCAGAATGTCCAAATTACCTAGCAAGCACATCTTTCGGGACTTGTGGGAGGAAACTGGAGCACCTGGAGGAAACCCACGCAGACACAGGGAGGACGTGCAGACTCCGCACAGACAGTGTCCTAAGCTGGGAATCGAACCTGGGATCCATAGCTGTGAAGCTACAGTGCTAACCACTGTGCTACCGTGCTGCCCAAGCGGCTGCCAACCTCTTTGATCTTCTTCTCAGGCAGTCGCTCGGGGTCGAAGATGATTTGCTTCCACACTAAAAATAAGTTGTCACAGGAGGGGCAGACGGTGGTTGGAGGAGCGGGTGGGTGGGGTGGGTGGGTGGGGTGCCCGGGTGGGTGGGGTGCCGGGTTGTTATGTGCTCCTTTCGCTCCCGACAGTTGGCTTCAGCTTGCTTTCTCAAGGTGGTCAGCTCTTCCCAGATCCTTTGCCTCCACTTTGGATGGTCCTGGGCCAGGGATTCGCAGGTGTGGGTGGGGATGTTACGCTTGTTCAAGGAGGTTTTCAGGATGTCCTTGACGCATTTCTCCAGCCCTCCCGGGGCTCACTTTCTGTGTTAATGCCCAAGTAGAGTGCTTGCTTCAGGACTTTCGGGTCAGACCTGCGGGTAATGTGGTCCGCCCAGCAGAGTGTGGTCAATGCTTTGGTTCCGTGGATTTTAGCCTGACTGGGTACACCAACGATATTGCATCTATCCCACCAATGAATTTGCAGGATCTTGCGGAGTCAGCACTGTGGTACTTCTCCAGGGTTTTGAGTTGCCTGCTGTACATAGTCCACGTCCCTGAGTTATATAGGAGGGCGGGTATTACTGCTGCTCTGTGGACCATCAGCTTGGTGCTGGGTCTGAGATCCTGGTCTTCGAACGCCCTCTTCCTCAAGTGATCGGAGGCTGCGCTGGCCCACTGCGAGCCTCGATATGAAGCAACATAAGACAAAGGAGCGGGAGTTGGTCATTCGACCCTCTAAGTCTGCTCCATCACTCAATAAGATCATGGCTGATCCTTTACCTCAACTCCACTTTCCAATCCAATCTCCAAATCCCCCAATGACCTCAGTCCCCGAACCTCTATCATTCTTGAATATACTCAACCGACTGAACACCCACAGCCCTCTGCATCAGAGAATTCCGAAAGAGTCACAACCGCTTGAGTGAAGAAATGTATCCTCATCTCTGCCCTAAATGGTCGACCCCTTATTCTGAGATTGTGACCCCTGCATTCTAGATTTCTCAGCCTGGTAAACAAGTTTCTCCAGTATGTAGACCATAAAGCCCTTTAAAGAATTGTATGTTTTGACGAGACCACCTATCATTCCTCTAAACCCCAGAGACTAAACCCAGTTTATTCACAGGGCAATCCTCCCATCCCAGGAGTAAGTTTGTTAAACCTCTGTTGCACTGCCTCTTAGTCAAGTATATCTTTCTTTATATAAGGAGATCAATAAGGAACCAAACACACAGATCTCCCCAGTTTAATGAAACAATTTATGATTCGCATTCATACACAGCCTACCATTCCAAAATACTTCACATACAATGGCTTACTCTAAAGTGAAGTCGCTGTTGTCACGTAAGCGCATATGGCAGCCATTTTAAAAGTAGCACGACATCTCAGCAGTGACAAGCCATTGGTCAGGTTTCCAGTTAGCTGCTTGAGGAAAAGATATTAGCCAAACACTGGAAGAACTCCTTCTTCTTAGCACAGTTCTGTGGGATGTGTAACACTCGGCTGACCCACTGGAACAGGCAGACAGGGCTCCAGTATAATGCTGAACCCAAGGAGTGCCAATTCCACCAATACAGGCATTACTGCTTCTCTGAAATATATCCAGCATCAAGTGCAAGTGACAACTAATAACAGGACCAGCGTAAACATCCATTGTATTTAAATGAGACAGCACGGCATTGGCAGTGTCGCGCACCCCTCTTTTCCAACTCGTGCCTGCTGGAAAAACGCCCAAAAGCGAACAGGAAGAAGAGGAAAATTTGGGCTTGTGTCTCCACTGTCATTTCATTCTAGCATTCGGCCTGTCGCCAGGGGCTGAGCAGAGGCCCTGCACAGACTCGCTTGTTCTCACTTGTGTTCGTGCGACATATTTCGAGGGTTGATAGGTTTGATGAGCTGGCACGCCATCTGTTTGTGGAATATGCTCCACTTAATACTGTTTGTTTGCTTCAGCACACATGGAACAAGTATTCCAGCCGGTCAATGATGGCTCGGGCAGTTAGCCCGATGGGTGGCTTAGCCACAGGTCAGGGAGATCCAAGGTTTGACGTATGCTGAAAACAATGCTCCCGGTTAGAAAGGCAGTAGGAATTTGCCTCAGTGCCTCTCCGTTGGGGAAGCTCATGTGTGTTGTGAAAATGTCTAATTTCATGATTCATTGGTTTTTGGAATAGAATCGTTAGTTCGGGTGAAATTAAGTTTGTAAAATCATTGAAATTCTTCAATTCAGCAGTTGCCAGAGCACCCAAGATTTTTAAGTGTCAAAGGTCCTCCCATGTGTACTTACAAGGTCAGAGTTAGAAGGGTGGGAGCCATAAAACAGCAGTTGAGCCCATTGACCTAGGGAACTGAAGGGAGTAAATCTGAGGAGAACAGACCAGCATTCATTAGAGTAGCAAGTTATTCTTGCCATTCCACAGATCCTAGATCTGAAAAGCAAGGGGGTCTAAAAGTATCCATATACTTTTCAGATCAAAAGATAAATTTGGCAATCTAAGTTAAGTAACTAAAATTGCTAGCTGGGACATCCTAGGTGTGCCACATTGCCGTGGGAATAGGTTTCATGGAGGCAGCCTTTTGCTTTGGGTGTATGCTTTCTCACAGAAATGGTTTGTCAGCTTGGGAGAAGGCAGTCCTGTTTCTGCCAGCAGCCAGAACAAGAAGCAGAGTGGCCATGTCCCTGGGTTGGAGTCATGAAGCAGTAATTGCGAGGGGGGCGGAATGAAAAATCCAAATACATGATGAATTAAAATTGTTAGATCTGCTTGATAAAGCAATGGAAGAGAGTGACAGTGGAATTCCCACAGGGACGGTGGGGTCTGGAAGCCCTAGTGCCAGACTGGGAAAATCAAAGTTAATTCCTGAGAGCTGTGGCATACCTTTGTTTGGTCTCCAGAGAATTGAAGGAACCGTCAAGGTCCTAGAAGGTATAGGGAAACTCTTGGGTAGAAATAAAAATAGAGTAGCGAGTCACCCATTGATATTTTCAGGCTTAAAAATAAGGGTTTAAGAAATACAGTGTTAAGTTAATAGTACTTGCCTTGTTTAATTCTTGTATACTAAACGTTTCTTTGTTTAAAACGTAAAATCCTGTGGCATAGTTCTTTCAGGTAATAACTGGGAGTTTGAATTTTTTTTTAAAGTTAAAGATCTCCCTTTATCATAAAATTGTGCATGTCAGTTAATGGCAGGACTGAGTTCAACTATAATACAGCTGTCCAACCACTTGCAAGTAGCTCCTTGTTGATTTCCCATGTTCCTTTCCTCTAGTAGGCTCAGGCCTGTGCCATGCTGTTGCTCCTCTTATGCCAGAGTAGCTCTCTGGTCCTGAGCCCACCCTTCAATTGTCAGTTGAGGAATGAAGGCTGGGCCACTCTGCACAGCTGCTCCCGCTCTGCCAGTGTTGCTTCACTGGAGGTGCAGGTGAAACCCTCGCTACATCTATAAAACAGGGCTGCACCTCTGGGCGAAGTGACACTGGCAAGACTCAAGCAGCAGTCCAGGGATTCCCAGCTTAAAGTGCCGGGAAGGCATCTTCAGGAACTTTGAGAATTCCTGTTGCGCTTCAAGCCCAATTTCTGTGGCAAGTCTGATGGAATTCCACTGCACAAAAACGTTGATTGTTCAGTAAAGATAATCTTTATTATTGTCACAAGTAGGCTTACATTAACGCTGCAATGAAGTTACTGTGAAAATCCCCTAGTCGCCACATTCCGGCGCCTGTTCGGGTCACAGAGGGAGAATTCCGAATGTCCAATTCACCTAATAAGCACGTCTTTCGGGGCCTGTGGGAGGAAACCGGAGCACCCGGAGGAAACCCACGCAGACACGGGGAGAACATGCAGACTCCGCACAGACAGTCACCCAAGCGGGAATCGAACCCGGGACCCAGGCGCTGTGAAGCAACAGTGCTAACCACTGTGCTACCGTGCAGCCCATATACCCAGGATGCACCACTCCTCAGTCTGAGTGTAACAAATACCCTTTTCAAACAAAAAACTGCTGTTCAAAACGACCCACACTAATGGGGCCGGCGTCTCCCTTTCTGCGACTAAGTGTGGACGCCAACGGGGAATCCGTGGATTTCTACGCCAGGATAATCTGTGCCGCACCTGCGCTGATTCTGCTACAGGTGAGGGGCGTGCACCGGCACCGCGCAGAACACCATCGATTCCCCTGAAAAACGGTGTGGGATTCGCCGGGTCCATGATGGACACTTGCATGGCTGACAAGCTGCAGACGCACATAAACTATACACCCCCCCACACACACTGATCGGGGCCGAAAAGATGGGACAGGTTGCGCTGGAGCACCCATACAGCTGATGGGCCGGCTGGGGCCAGAGGACACCCAGGGGGTGCCCCGTGGGGGTCACCTATACGACACAGGGCACCAGATTTACAGCCGGATATCAGCGATGTGCGCAGCCGCATGGCTGACCTGCCGGCTGCGGTAATGGTGTTGCGTACCCGTCCACCCCGACCCCTCCTGGCCACCACCCCACTACTCCCCACAGCCCTGGCAGAAGCCTCCTGGCCAGCGGCACGACAGTCGGCAAAGTATGGCGGTGCTGGACATTGTCCGTATGCCCTCTCTCTCTCCCAGCAGCCACCACGCCAGGTTCACGGGGCAGGATTCTCCGACCCCGCCCACCAGGCTGGAGAATCTGCGGGGGGCCACGCGGATCGCGCCAGGCCGCCCCAAAGCCATTCTGCTGCCCGTGAAAAAACGGGCGGGCGCGCATGGCGCCGGGTCGCACGGAGAATCGCCGCAAGCGGCCTTGGCGGCGATCCTCCGGTGGCGCCGCGGTTCTCCAGCCCTGATGGGCCGAGCAGCCGTCCGACAAAATCCGAGTCCCACCGGCGCCGTTCTAACATGCTCGGGGCTGAAGGGTCCGGGGGCGTCCTGTGGGAGTGGAGGGGGGGTCCAACCCCAGGGAGGCCCTCCGTAGTGGCCTGGCCCACGATCGGGGCCCACCGATCGCCGGGCCGGCCTCTCTGGCTGCGGACCTCTTTTCCACCGCATCGGCTCCTGGATCCCTGCGCCATTTGGCGCCGGGGCACGAGCGGGAATGACGGGCAGTGCGTATGCGCTAGTTGGCGCCGGCCCAACTGAGCATGTGCGGACCCCGCGGCGCCGAGCGACGCCGGGACCGGCAGCTTGAGCAGCGTGGGCCGCTCCAGTGCTGGCCCCCCCCAGGACCCGGGAATCGGCTCTCGAAACCGGCGCCGGTGTATAGCACTCCCGTCTTTGCGCCGGCACTCTGGCGCCGGACCAGAGAATCGCGGCCATGATGTTCGAGAGCACACGTGGACTGTGCCGTCAGGAACTCAGCCCATCGGAGGCCGAGAATTGCGGGTGGGCCCACTAATGATATTCAAACGGTGACTAAATTACACGCAGCAAGCGTCGCATTGATGCCGTTTTCGAGGTGACGGAGCATTGCAATTTGGCGTCAAACCAGTGCCTGCCACGATTTTTGCATCGGACGTTATACACCGCCCGATCGCACACCCCGATTTCGGCATCGGCTAACGGAGGATCCTTCCCATGGTTTTCACTGAGTTAAGTCGAGCACTTCGAAATGGGCCGCCTGTGGTGGGGTTTATTTACCTTGGTGGTTGTTTGTAGTGATAGCTGACACTTCCTATTAAATCTGCTAGGTGAGGTGTAAAATGTTAATTATATATTAATTGTGTTTAATTGTGGGCAGGTGGTGGACATTAACTGGGATTTCCCTTGAGCACATATAAAGCTGCTCATTGCACAATCCGGGGAGGCAAAGGTGAGGACATTTTAGAGACAAGTCTAACAGTTCGGGATGGGGAAGAGCAACTTGTGTAACACTGGGAATTACGGCTTTGGGATCCGGGAACACATTGATCGGGGCATCAAGTATGATCCTAGCATTGGAAATTAATGTCCGGATTTCTACGTGGTCATGGAACGGCCTGGTTTCAACACCTCTGCTAAAAAGGCGAAGAAGCGGGCGCACTGGGCCCAAGGAGGATTCAGTGAGAGGGTTCCAGCAGAAATGTGATGGTCTCCTCCTGCCTGGGAAATTATTTGAAGAGCATGGGAAACGTTCAATAAAAGCCAATGTGTCACAGGAAAAAATAAATAAAGCAACAGCAGTGACTGGTTAGCTGAGTTGGTTAGAGTGTGATGCTAATAATGCCAGAGTCATGGATTCAATCCCTGCACTAGCCAACCTGCTTGTTCTGGGAAATAAAAACGTGCCACCCCAGGTTAGCGGCCTCATTTCCTACAATATAACAATGACTACACTTTAAAAATGATTAATTAGCTTCAAAGTGCTAAGGTCCTGAAAGAAGGGCAAGGTAGCACAGTAGTTAGCACTGCTACCTCACAGCGCCAGGGACCTGGGTTCGATTCCGGCCTCGGGTCACTGTCTGTGCGGAGTCTGCATGTTCTCCCCCTGTCTGTGTGGGTTTCCCCCCGGGTGCTCTGGTGTCCTCCCACAATCCAAAGATGCACAGGTTCGGCGGATTGGCCGTGATCAATTGCTCCTTCGGTTGGGGTTGCAGGAATACGGTGGGTGATCGGGCCTAGATAAGGTGGTCTTTCAAAGGGTGGGTGCAGACTCAATGGGCCGAATGGCCTACTTCTGCACTGTAGGGATTCTATGAACTAATCTATATATCAACGAGCCTTCAGCTGAGTGGCTAGTCTCGGGCTTCTGAGTCACTAAGTTCACGTTTCGAACCCCACTCCTAACAGAAACACAAATCTGTGGACAGGGACAGAGTTAACGGGGTGGATTTTCATCCGAGAGGCGAGGAGCAGAATCGGGAAATTTCCCGATTCCGCCTGCCTCGGGAGGAAGTGCCTGCAAAGTCAGGACTTTCATTGCAAGGGGTGGGTGAATGCTAGAGGCAAGCCTGCCGTTCTCGCAAAGGATTGAAGGCCTCACGGCACGGAGGGTTTGATCCCGGCTCTGGGTCACTGTCCGTGTGGAGTTTGCACATTCTCCCTGTGTCTGCGTGGGTCTCACCCCCACAACCTAAAGATGTGCAGGGTAGGGGGAGTTGCCACGCTAAATCGCCCCCGAATTGGAAAAAAAAGTAATTCGGTACTCTTAATTTATTTAAAAAACGAAATTAAATGGGACTATAATCAATTGTATTTCAAAGTTTGCATTGCAAAGTAGAATGGTGACTTTTAACTGCCTACCAGAACTGAAGCAGTTTCTATGGGAAACCCTCAAGGAATTCCAGGGTTTGTCAGTTAACTTAGTTACTTAATGTTATATTCCAGAAGTATTGGATTATTAAAATGTATTCTTTCTGGGATGTGACCATCGATGGCATGGCCAGCATTAGTAGCTCATCCCTAATTGCCCTTCAACTGAACATAAGAACTAGGAGCAGGAGTAGGCCGTTCTGCCCCTCGATCCTGCTCTGTCATTTAATACGATCATGGATGACCTCCTCTCGGCCTCAACTCCACTGTCCTGCTCGTTCTCCATAACCCTTCAACCCATTACCAATTAAAAATCTGTCTACCTCCTCCTGAAATTTACTCAATGTCCCAGCATCCACCGTACTCTGGGGTAGTGAATTCCACAGATTCCCGACCCTCTGAGGGAAGTAATTTCTCCTAATCTCTGTTTTCAATCTGCCGCCCCTTATCCTAACACTATGACCTCTCTCGTTCCAAATGGCCTCACAAGAGGAAGCATCCGCTCCACGAATACTTTATCCATACCTTTTATCATCTCATATACCTCAATAAAGATCTCCCCTCATTCTTCTAAACTCGAGAGAGTCTAGGCCTAAACTGCTCAATCTCTCCTCATAAGACAAACCCCTCGGGCAGGATTC
The DNA here is from genome assembly GCF_047496885.1 of Scyliorhinus torazame. Lineage (NCBI taxonomy): Eukaryota > Metazoa > Chordata > Chondrichthyes > Carcharhiniformes > Scyliorhinidae > Scyliorhinus > Scyliorhinus torazame. The sequence goes on from NC_092712.1 coordinate 305,501,317, forward strand.
TCCCTTCTGGGGACTAAGTCCCCACGCCAGCAGGGAAACCGGCAGCAACGACTCCGGTGCCAACAGCCCCTGAAAGAGAGGAATTCTGCCAATTTCCGGGGGCTAGGTGGACGCCGGAGGGGTTGGCGGCGCTCCAGGTGCGCCGAAGGGCCGGCGCGAGTTCACACAAGTGCGGAACGGCCGGCGTTATCTCACGCATGCGCAGACCGGCCCCGCGACCCCCGAGGACCGGCCCCGCGACCCCCGAGGACCGGCCCCGCGACCCCCGAGGACCGGCCCCGCATACTCACCTGCCAGGCCCCGCCTTAAGTGAGGTGAGTAATTCACGATGGTGGGACTGGCCAAAACTGGACGGCTGCTCGGCCCATCGGGGCCCAGACCGGCGTGGCGGGAAACCCGCCGCCGCCCAAAAAATGGCGCCGGCGAATAGGGCAGCTGGCGGTGGGGCGGGATTCTCATCTCCCCCAGCGGGGTGGGGGTCTGAGAATTCCGGCCCTCATCTCAGGAATCAATCTAGTGAACCTCCTCTGAACTGCCTCTAATGCAACTACATCCCGCTTCAAATAAGGCGACCGAAGCTGCTCTCATGTGCGGTCTCACCAATGCCTTGTACAGTTGCAGCAACACTTCCCTACTTCCATACTCGATTCCTTTAGCTATAAAGGCCAAAATTCCATTCGCCTTCCTTATTGCTTGCTGTACCGGCATGCTAGCATCCTGCGACTGAGTAGCTGTCTGGGCCATTTCAGAGGGAGGAAGTGAGTCAACCACATTGCAAGTGAGCCTGACTGGGTAAGGGTGGCAGATTGACCTCAATGCAGCGAACCACATGGGTCTTTGCAACAATTGATGATCTTTTCAAGGTCACTGAGACTAGCTTCAGAACTCCAGATTTTTAGGGATTGAATTGAAATTCAACCATTTGAACGCATGTCCCCTGAGCATTAGCCTGGGCCGCTGAATCACTGGCGCACTGAATTTAGCACTAACGCCACCCTCTCCCCCTGCCACACTCAGCTCAGCTGTGAAGTGTGAGCGGGTTGACTGGAGAAAGGGGAGGTTTTGAAATGCCAGTCAATGATGGGCTGCATTAATTACTGGCCATTTCACACTTCAGCAGAGAGAGGCGCATTTGCTGTTAAACAACTTCCCTTTTCTATTAAAAACCAATGGAATGAATCAGGTTGAAGAATAACTGAGAATAGAACAGTTTCAGATGAGCGATTAACAGAGACAGGTTAATAAAGCATGCAGCAGCTTGGCCTTTATTGAGAGGGGCATAGCGTACAAGAGCAAAGAAGTTGTGTTAAACTTTTATAAACCACTTGTTTGGCCGCAGTTGGAGTATTGCATCCAGTTCTGGGAATTGCCCTTTGGGAAGGATGGGAAGGCATTAGAGAGGGTGCAGGAAAGATTCAGCAGATGTGGGTCCTGGAATGAGAAACTTCAGCTATGTTGGTAGATTGAGGCTGTTCGGACTGTGCTCCTTGGAGAAGAGAAGGTTGAGAGGAGATTTGGGTCGAGGTATCCAGCATCACGAGGGGTCTGGACAGAGCCGATAGGGAGAGACTGATCCTGTTGGTGGAAGGATTCAAACGAGAGGGCACCGAAGAAGCAAATGGAGACATTTTTCAGTCAGAGAGTGGTTAGGATCTGGAATGCTCTGCCTGGGAGTGTGGCGGAGGCCAGGTCCATCGGGGCTTTCTAGACGGAATTGGATTTTTACCTGGAAAGGAAGAATGTGCAAGTTTACGGGCAGCCGGTGGAGGAATGGCACTGGGTTAATCACTCATTTGGAGAGCTGGCACTGACACAATGGACAGAATGGCCTCCTTGGGTGCTGCAATCATTCTGTGATCTGGGAGCCGGCACCTCACTCACAATGCTGTCTTGGAGAAGTGGAATGGAGCAGAAAGCTCGACCAGCACATCGTCCTCAGCGCTCGTACAGGGTCTGAACAATTGTTGATTCGTCCACGCGCAGTTCTTCAGCACGAGGACTGCAGGCAAGCTGGTCCCAGGACTCAGGCCATGATGTTTCCTAACTGATGTGCCGTCAGGTACCAAACCGTCTCTGCCTTCTTGTCAAGGTCTGACTTCCATTCTGCGCCTCCCCAAATTTTCTTTGCGCGCAATCTCAGGAAACAGAGGCACAAACCTGCATCCTTACCACTTTGTGCCCCAGTCTAAATCAAGCAGTGTTACTGCTCTCTTCTAGAACTATGTAACTTCAAAGAATATTGCATTTTGATAGCACCATTCACAGCCTCAGGACATCCCAAAGCACTTTACAGCCAATGAAAAATGTTTGAAGCATAGTCACTCATTGTGCAGGAAACACGGCAGCCATTTTGTGCACAGCAAGCTCCCACACACAGCAATGTGATAATGACCAGATCGTCTGCTTCAGCAGACAATGGTGTCAGACCTCCCGAGATTTAATCGGAGGGGAATTTCGCTCATCCAGTACTGGGTGCTGGAAAAGCAAAAAAAGGAAATCGGTGAGAGTGGAAGCATTGATTGAGTCGGAGGTAGAGCTGGGCCCTCGACAAGGGTGCAAGTGGAAACCCATGTGGTGTTTTTACAATTGTGCCTCCGAGGGGCAGCATGCGGATGCCCATGCAAAAATGAGGTGGGGGTGTGGTGGGGCAAGAGTTTGAGCCTCAATCCACCCGGTCCACAATACAATTCAATGCTGAAAGGCGGCTCAGTGTTACCCGGGGGGGGGGGGGGGGGGGGATGTTACGTTACGCACCCACACTCCCCGAGGTTGCCAGTGAGATACTATGGGAGGCGGCCTGGGGCCTTTCAACAGCTGCGGGATGTAAACCAGCAGTCAGTCTGCCACACGGTGGTGAGAAAAACCATGGGCGCGATTCTCCCAGCCCCACGCCAGGCCGGAGAATCGCCACACCGCCCCGACGCCGGCGTGCGATTCCCTGAGGTGCGGCGAATCGGCGCCACCTGCGCCGTCTATCGTATTTCTCCAGTCGATATTCTGCTCTTAGCGCCCGCCCTGCCCCCTCCCCCGCTTTCTCTTGAAGGAGGCGAGTGGGATTTGTCGCTGTTGGCACTTCCGGCCCACCAACGACAACAACTTACATGGGCAGCTTTAACGCGATAAAATGTCCCAAGAAGCTTCGCTGGAGCGCCACAAAATGAAGTACGACACCGAGCCCAGTCGGGAAGCGTTAGCCCAGGTGACCAAATGCTTGAGCAAATAGGTAGGCCTCACAAAGGAGAATGTGAGGCGGAGAGGGGTCGGGAGAGAATTCCGGAACCGAGGATCAGGCCAACAGGATGAAGGCACCAATGGTGGAGCGAGTAAAATCGGAGATGCATAAGAGTGCCAGAATTGGAGGAGCGCAGATATTTTGGAGGGTTATGAAGCTAACATCTCCACATTAACTCATACCCACTGTGTGTTGGCAACTGTGTCGAAGTCAGTGGCTGCGTAACTGAGCTCAGTTCTTTCAGGGGTTGGTACGGCCACACACACACTCTCTTGCTCTCTAGTCGGGGCTCCTCTGGGTTGCAAACAAGAGTCAGCCTTTGTTCTTTCCCTCTCGCAGCTCCACCCAACTGGTGCCCAACTCTTAAGAAACAAAACAAGGGACACTTTGAATGTGGGACTGGAGAGCCGGGGTGAGGGGAGGCAGCTAGTGACTATAAGAGCAGAGGTGGTTTTGGGCGGGGGAGGACTGGTGACTTTACCTCCCCCTGGTGGCCAGCAGCCTCAGTGTGCGTGCTCACCAAAAAGAGATAAAGCAAAAGATGACTGTCAGCTTCGATCTCCCAGCGACTGCCCTAGAAATAAGGGACATATGGGATGCAGGACAAACAGTCAAAATCATCGGCAATCGTATCAAATACATCCCGTTGCTCATCCAGAGCTCCATCAACCTCAAAAGGCATGTCCCAACTACCAGCTGCTTGAGTCAAGACAACTTAAGAAATCCGTAACCCTGGCCTATGGACAGGAAAATCCAGCCACGCTTCCCTGCCCCTGATCAATTCTCAGTGACCTCTGGTTCAAAGCGCACCTTTGGAGTCGCCGAGTCTCGGGCTAGGATGGAATTCAGCTGCGATGACTTCCATAGTTAAATAGCCTGCACCTGCCAATCACCGTCTAGGTGGCAAATGGCCACTTGGGCGAGATGCCAGAGGGTCCTCGGAGGGATGAAACAGTCATCCACCCAACTCAGCACCTTCAGGAGGGAAAGCTGTGGAGGTTGGAATTACCTCTGGTGTTGTTACGAATAAGCAAGACAGGGGCCGGGATTCACCCTCAACCGGCTGGCGGGGCGTACCGGCGCCAAAGAGCGGCGTGAACCACTCCGGCGTTGGGCCGCCCGCAAGTTGCCAGATCGGTGGGCCCCGATCGCGGGCCAGGCCACTGTGCCCCCCCCCCCCGCCCCCGAGGACACCACAGGCCGCCCTCAGAGCCAGGTCCTGCCGGTAAGGACCTTGTGTATTTCACGCCGGCGGGACTGGCCGAAAATGGGCGGCCACTCGGCCCATCGGGGCCCAGAGAATCGCCAAGGGGGCCACTGCCAATGGCCCCCGACTGGCGCGATGTGATCCCCGCTCCCGCCAAAAAGCCGGCGCCGGAGAATTCGGCAGCTGGTGTCAGAGCGGCGGGGCGGGATTCACGCCGCTGCCTGGCGATTCTCCGACCCAGCGGGGGGTCGGAGGTTGGTGTCTGTCGGGCATGTTGCCTTCAGAAAGGAGGTCCTGTAAACGTTGTTGTCATCTATATTTTTCCCCTTTGGGCGAAGCTATTACACAGCTTATTCATACAGGAAGAAATAGTCTTCTAACCTGCTGTAACCTCCCGATGCTCTACTTCAGTTGAAAATTAAAGTTTACCATAGTTTCTATTGTATCCTTGAACGGTTTTACACAGAAACCTGACTGCTCGGTTAACAGGCAACGCGCTCACCAAACTACAGCCTCTGCCACCTCCATTCAGGACAAGGTTTCTATCATCATAACCTGTTCTCCCACTCCCTCCGTTAAATGATTTTGCTCAGCCCGTTTCCCACTGGCAAGGAGATCCCCTTTATTTTAGGGAACTAACAGAGCATAACTATGTGTAGAATAATAAATGTCTGGTGGCGAGTTGAGAGCTATAATCTGATCTTGTGGGTTCTGCAGAGGTCCATAAATTATTTTCGATTTGGTCTGGACGGCTCGACTCGATTACAGACTTGAATTCTCGAGCTTGCTATGTGGCATCCCATAATAAACCAACTTCAATTATCCATGATAATTCCACATTATAAAAGCACATGTATACTAAAGTCACGTAAAGATATACTCACAGATTTTCCGTGGAATCTGCTGCTAAATGCTGGTCTTTTCCATTGGGAATATTGTGGTCAAAGACTATTGTTTCCGTGTTCGCTAAGCAAAATCCATTCGAACGCATAATTTCTATGGGGTGAAAAAACATTGCTAGTTTGTTTCAGGTAATTGGGAAGTGTATAACTGGCTTCAACCGTGGCAAGGTGAATTTTCATGGTGAGTTCTAAAGATGTAGGGTATGGGTACTTAGCTAAGGCACAGGAGACTCTTTGGAAAGAGTAGTGGTTACCTCATAATGTCCTCCCTCTTCCTGAATTTACTCTCACCTCCCCCTTCTAAGGTGTTGACGTTCCCTGGCTGCCATTCCTCGGGGGTCTGCTTTGACTCAGTGGGTGGCGGTCCCGCCACTGGGTCAGAAGGTCGCAGGTTCAAGTCCCACTCCAGGGACTCGAGTCCATAACCGAGGCCGATGCTCCTGTGTGGTGCTGAGGGAGCGCTGCATGGTCAGAGATACTGGCCAGGAGTTACCAGCCCTGCCAGGGGTGAGCATCGTCGCCCGTCAATGGCGGGACTGGCACACATCGTCGGCTGTCACCTCGCAGGTGAATATTAAAGATCCCACGGCCTGGCGGCACGGGTCCCGGGTTCGATCCCGGCCCCCTGTCCGTGTGTCTGCATGAGTCTCGCCCCCACAACCCCAAGATGTGCAGGGTAGGTGGATTGGCCACGCTAAATTGCCACTTAATTGGGAAAAAAAATAATTGGATACTCTAAATTTAAAAAAAATCCCACGCCACTATTTCAAAGAAGACTCGGGGGTTACACCCTGTGCCCTAGCCAATATTTATCCTTTTGCCAACATCACTGAAAACATTAATCTTTAATGGGCTTTATGGCTGTGCGTAAATCATTGTTCTATATTACATCAGTGATTATTTCATTGGTTGCAACAGTCTTTGGAACATCAGAAGGTTGTGTGAGGTGCTATATAAATACAAGCCTGTCTTTCTTTACCTCGTGTGCAAACCTAGCCAGCAGGTGGAAGCACTTGGGTCAACCATGACCTTGACACAACCCTGCACACATGCACCATTCAGCAGCAACCACTGGATGGCGATCAAGGGCTGGTATTTCCCATTCAGCCAGATGTGTAAAATCACACACACTCCTGCAGGTTGTCATCAGCTTAATTCAGCACAGACGAGAGATTGTCCTGGTACCTTCCCTGCCTTCATGGTTTATCCCCACAATGGGTACTGTGTACACCCACCCAACAAACCAGGAATCACTCGGTCAGTTGAATAGCGCTTCAACAGAATCTCCATCTTCTAACCAGGCTGGTCACTCTGAATTACACAGGCGACCAGCTACTGCAGGGGCACTTCACCCGGCTGTGCGAGGTGGTGCGGTCTACAACTGTTCCACCTGAGGCGCATCAAACCTCTTCCAAGTAGTAAAACCCTTCTGACACTGATTACCTTAAATTGGGGAAGGTTTGAGGAAAGGCCCTTTGAAGGCAGAAAATATGCTCCCACCAACATGGTGTAAAAATGACAGGAGATTTTAGTGGGAAGGGAGGGAGTGGGGGGGAGAGGAGGGCAGCAGGAAAGCACCGTGAACACCCAACCTCGCTGTCCTTTGAACAATATTCACGCCAGACAGGTGGAATTAAAATCCAGGCCTTCGTAACGAAAAGCAGGTATCGCTCTATAAAGTAGTGACAATGTTATTTTAATAAGCACGTCCATACAGAGTAAGATAAGAAACAAAGTTTTTATTAACACAAGCTATTTGTACACTGCCTGGCAGACCCCTGCCGATTTCCTGCTGAGGTTGGTACCTTAGTGGCCGACCTTTTATACATCCCGAGCGAGGGAGCTCGTACTCCGCAAGGAGCTCCGGAAAGCCAAGCATTCTCGCCCCATACGTTCCGTGCGAGATATCACAGTTATGTCAATTGTATTGTTAACTTTAAGGATAAACAGGTGGAGGGTATAGATTGGCTAAGTATCTTGGGCACCTATAGGGCAGGATTCTCCGGCCTCCCAGCCGTGTGTGGCTCAGCAGCGGGAGGCGCCGCCTGTTTGCACACAGCGGGATTTTCTGCTCCCGCCACTGTCAATGGGAACTCCCACTGAAGCCACCCCACGCCCCGGGACACCCGCAGGGGGTGGCGTGTTGCCGACAGGATCAGAGAATCCCTCCGCCAGCGAATGGACAGAGAATTCCGACCACGGAAAGGTATTCCGTGACCGGTGGGTGCCACGGGCGCTGGGGCACATCATCGCCCTCGGTAATGATATTTTGGTTTAGTTAGTTAAGTTTCCTTGATTTGACAAGGGGTCATCTGGACTCGAAACGTTCGCTCTTTTCTCTCCCTACAGACGCTGCCAGACCTGCTGAGATTTTCCAGCATTTTCTCTTTGGTTTCAGATTCCAGCATCCGCAGTAATTCGCTTTGATCATTTGCCACGTCTTGCTTTGGTTTATGTTCAAGAAGCTTAAATTCTGCGGGGCCGAGTCTATCCTTCTGCCTAATCGCCCATTAACAAAATCAAAAATGCCAACGTGACGCCTTCGTTCTTTTTATAGATTAACATAGAATTTTTTTTAACATAGAATTTACAGTGCAGCAGGAGGCCATTCGGTCCATCGAGACTGCACCGGCTCTTGGAAAGAGCACCCTACCCAAGGTCAACACCTCCACCCGATCCCCACAACCCAGTAATCCATCCAACACGAAGGGCAATTTTGGACACTAAGGGCAATTTATCACGGCCAATCCACCTAACCTGCACATCTTTGGACTGTGGGAGGAAACCAGAGCACCCGGAGGAAACCCACGCACACACGGGGAGGATGTGCAGACTCCGCACAGACAGTACCCAAGCCGGGAATCAAACCTGGGACCCTGGAGCTGTGAAGCAATTGTGCTATCCACAATGCTGCCGTGCTGCCCGTTATGTGTGTCATCAATGGCGGAGCAACGAAGGAGAACTTTTGGGCCATTGATGTTGGCAGATTGAGGTGAATAGTTTAGTCCCGATTTCACTAATTTGTATTTGCAAATATCCACTGCCGATAATACCCTCCGGATTCTGAATCACTCTCACTGCTGCATGTTCAACCACAAGGTGGCGGTAACGGGCCCACAATAAACCCTCCTGAAAGCAGAGGCCCAACTAAACCAGATAGGAGTCTGAAATTGTCAAACTAATAACAATAATTTCAATAAATTTAGAGTATCCAATTCGTTTTTTCCAATTAAGGGGCATGGCCTTTCCACCCAGCCCGCACATCTTTTTAGATTGTGGGGGCGAAACCCACGCAGACACGGGGGAGAATGTGCAAACTCCACACAGACAGTGACCCAGAGCCGGGATCGAACCTGGGATCTCGGCGCCGTGAGGCTGCAGTGCTAACCACTGCGCCACCGTGCTGCCCTTTGATTAGTCTTGTTGAATGCAGACTGCTGCTTACTTTCGTCAGCGATCAACAATCAGACGCAAACATCAAGCGATCGGACAGCAATTCTCAAGGTCGAGCTGGGCAGGGTGACAGATCCCGGTCTGTGACATGGCTCTCTGCTCCAATGAAATACAAGGGAGGCACGGCCAGGCCAGGCCAGACTGGAACAGGCCAGCGGTTAGCACTGCTGCCTCACAGCGCCAGGGACCCGGGTTCGAATCGACCTCGAGTGACTTTCTGTGTAGAGTCTGCACGTTCTCCCCGTGTCTGCTTGGATTTCCTCCGGGTGCTCCGGTTTCCTCCCACAGTCCAAAAATGTACAGGTTAGGGGGACTGGCCATGCTAAATTGCCCCTAAGTGTCCAAGGGTTAGGTGGGGTCATGGGGTCTTTCGGAGGGTCGTTGCAAACTCAATGGGCCAAATGGCCTCCTTCTGAACTGTGGGGATTCTATGAAACACTGCCTCTGGTGGTTAAAAACTACTGAAACCCCCCCCCCCCAAATAAGTACTTTAACCTCAACGACATTCGAGGTTGGTGTTTTGAATGCATCTTCCTCACTGATGTAAGTCGAGCGGTACATCTGGCAGTTCACTCAGCACAGAATGAATCTTGTTAACTAGTATGTTCCTGGCAGGAACACAGGACAGCAGGTGGGCTTTGACTGATTCAGTCTATGATACAATTAATACCACCATGAGCGTAATGGGAAAATAAGTTGTTTTAATAACCCCTGCATTGGAAATGCTTTGTAATAACTAAAATATTCCAGGCATGGTTTTGCAGAGTTTATTTTTAAATCTTTGATTGCACAAAAGCACACACTCAACTTTTGAAAGCAGAGACTCACAACACTATTAACGGACAGTCTTTTCTATTCGGCTACAAACCAGCAATTCACGAATCCTTTTGGAAATTGTACCTGGCCCACCCTGGGGCAGGCCAGTGAAGCAGGGAGCATTGCGAAAACTCTCACTCACCTGATATTTTGACGGGACTTTGGAAACTCATCTGGACCTTTTGGATGGTGTCATTTTTTAATACTTGGTCTATTGATGATCTTTCGAAAAAGGTGAGGACAACCTCTGACCTGGAATACTGAACGCAGGGACAGAGAATGAGTGCGTGAGGTTTGATAAACTCAACTATCGTAAGCCAAGTACCTGTATGAGGTTTGTACAAATCATTGAATTTTCTTCCCATCGCTCGTTAATGTGGCATCTTTTGGATGCACTGAGACAATGGCCGATACTTCCGTCCCGCCCCACTGAATGCGACCTCCACCCCCACCCCACACACACACACCCCCACCCCCACCGCGGATTCTTTGGCGGCAGAAGATGTGAACAACAGGAAAACCCGTTGACAGCGGCGGAACTGGAAGATCCCACTACTGACTAATGGCAGGCAGCTTCCAGGTGGGGATGGGGCATGGAAAATCCTGCCCAGTGACTTTAGGAATAGCTCAGGGAGCTACAGTTGTTACTAGGGGATTTTCACAGTAACTTCATTGCAGTGTTAATGTAAGCCTACTTGTGACAATAATAAAGATTATTTATTTATTGGTATATATAACGCCTACGGTGTATCAGCAATATTGCACACACAACAAGAAGCTGACGGATGTAGAGTTTTTCTCTGATGGGTACAGCTGAGCGAGCATTGTTAGTTCAGGCAGAAATGTTCATCTGTGAATTTTTTAACAAAATTATTCATTTATGGGATCGGGTGTCGCCAGCTCGGCCAATGTTCATTGCCCACCCCTAATTGCCCTTGAGAAGATGGGGGTGTTCTGTCTTCTTGGCCTGCTGTAGTCCATGTGGTGTAGGTACACCCATATGGGAGGGCGTTCTTTGAATGAGTGATTTTTAACAGTCTCAGGAGAAGGGATTGGCCACCTTGATAGTTGTGCCGGTTGAATGTCAATTCTCTCAGCTCCAGGGCATCACTGCAGGAGTTCCTCAGGGTCGTGTCCTAGGCCCAATCATCTGCAGCTGCTTCATCTATGACTTTCCTTCCATCATAAGGTCAGAAGTGGGGATGTTCACGGAAGACTGCACAATGTTCAGCACCATTCGCGATGACTTAGGCACTGAAGCAGTTCATGTCCATATGCAGCAAGACCTGGACAATATCCAGGCCTGAGCTACAAGTGGCAAATAGCATTTGTGCCACACAAGTGCCAGACAATGATTATTTCCAATCAGAGAGAATCTAACCATCGCCCCTTGCTATTTAATGGCATTACCATCGCTGATCCCCCACTATCAACATCCTGGGTGTTGCCATTGATCAGAAACTGAACTGGACTAGCCACATTAATACAGTGGCTACAAGAACAGGTCAGAGGCTGGGAATCCTGCAGCGGGTAACTCATCTCCTGACTCCCAAAAGCCTGTCCACCATCTACAAGCACAAGTTAGGAATGTGATCGAATGCTCCCCACTTGCGTGGATGCGTGCAGCTCCAACAACACTCAAGAAGCTCAACACCATCCAGGACAAAGCAGCCCGCTTGACTGGCACCCCTTGCACAAATATTCACTCTCTCCACCAACGAAGAACAGTGGCAGCTATGTGCACCAACTATAAAATGCACTGCAGGAACTTGCCAAGGTTCCTTAGGCACACTCTCCAAACACACGACTACTACCATCTAGAAGGACAAGGGCAGATACCTGGAAAGCCCACCACCTGGAGGTTCCCCTCCAAGTCACGCACCATCCTGACTTGGAAATATATCGCTGTTCCTTCACTGTCGCTGGACTTACATCATGGAACTCCATCCCTAACAGCACAGTGGGTGTACCTACACCACATGAACTGCAGCGGGTCAAGAAGGGAGCTCACCGCCACCTTCTCAAGGGCAATTATGGATGGGCAATGAATGCTGGCCAAGCCAGCGATACCACATCCTGTAAATCAATAAAGAGGGTTATAGATGCTCCGTCATTGAATTTGTTAACATGGAGGCCAATACATACTAGCAAATGAAGGGACTCTAAGGAAATGGTGACAAAGAGAAAAGTGGAATTGATGTATAAGTTCAGCCTTGAATCTATTGTATGCTGGAGCAGGCAGTAGGGAGATCACATAACCCACTGCTGCTCTTATTTCTTGTCCGCTTATTATGTTTACAGCAATCAGTAGCAGAATACTGAAATGTATGGACTTTGGCGAATTAATTCTTTCCAGATTTCACACGGTTGAAAGCTATGAATATACTTTTGGTACTCTTGAGGGCAAGGAGCAGTTAGTAATAGTGAGGAGCGCGCAGTGATACATACTTTGCAGGGCAGGGAGATTATAATCTTCAGAACTTTCTCAATTTCATTCAGCCTTGCTTCAATGTCACGGGCTTCCTTCACTGCAACTAGTCCTGGAAGGAAAGAAAGAGATGATAAGAATTACAGAATGGGGTATTCCACAAATGCTGCATCTGCATTCATTTTCTGAGTTCAATTGGCAACAGTGCAGAGACAAATGAATTTGGGTAAACTAATTCAGTCTCAAATGTAAAGGTTTTAAGATTAGGAAAAGCTCAATTCGCCCAGACTCGTTTTCTGATCATGCCCTCCGATGATTTCCCTCCCTCCAGAGGCACATCGATGGTTTTTAAATTCATTTATAATCTCCCTTCCTGGTCACTTTATTCCTCAACTTCCTGATCTCTTGGCTGAAATAGCAACAGGAATTCCTGCTGCGATTTCATGATGCATGTTGCTGTTGCATGGAGCTCTGATTTGGAAGCTTTGACTCATTTTGCCAATTCACCGGGTTTTGTTTCTATCTATCCCATCATTTAGTCAGGAGATGAGTTATTCACTGCAGGAGTCCCAGCCTCTGACCTGTTCTTGTAGCCACAGTGGCTGTCCGTCTGGTCCAGTTCAGTGGTAACCCCCAGGATGTTGATAGTGGGGGAATCAGCGATGATATATACAATCGCTGGCAACACGGTCACACAAGTGGATAGCACTGTGGCTTCACAGCGCCAGGGTCCCCGGTTCGATTCCCCGTTGGGTCACTGGCTGTGCGGAGTTTGCACGTTCTCCCCGTGTCTGCGTGGGTTTCCTCCGGGTGCTCCGGTTTCCTCCCACAGTCAGTCCAAAGACGTGCAGGTTAGGTGGATTGGCCATGATAAATTTCCCTTAGTGACCAAAAAGTTTAGGAGGGGTTATTGGGTTACGGGGATAGGGCGGAAGTTAGGGCTTAAGTGGGTCAGTGCAGACTCAATGGGCCGAATGGACTTCTTCTGTGCTGTATGTTCTATGTTCTAGCCAGCGCGGTAACACAAGTGGATAGCACTGTGGCTTCACAGCGCCAGGGTCTCAACGACGTGCGGTTAGGTGGATTGGCCATGATAAATTGGCCTTAGTGACCAAAAGGGTTAGGAGGGGTTAAGGGGATTGGGTGGAAGTGAGGGCTTAAGTGGGTCGGTGCATACTCGATGGGCCGAATGGCCTCCTTCTGCACTGTATGTTCTATGTTCTAACAAAACATGGGGCGCCTAAGGCAAAATTTACAGATGACACAAAACGTGGAAGTATTGTGACTGCGAGGAGGATTAACTTCAAGAGTTCACTGACAGGCTGGTGAAATGGGTGGACAGGTGGCAGATGTAACTTTTTGGAAATAAATTTAGAGTACCCAATTCATTTTTTCCAATTAAGGGGCAATGTAGCATGGCCAATCCACCCAGCCTGCACATCCTTGGGTTGTGGGGGCAGAACCCACGCAAACACGGGGAGATTGCGCAAACTCCACACGGACAGTGACCCAGAGCCGGGATCGAACCTGGGACCTCGGCGCCGTGAGGCAGCAGTGCTAACCCACTGCGCCACCGTGCTGCCTTCGTGGCCGATGTAACTTGATGCAGGGAAGTGTGAAGCGATTTATTTTGGTAGGAAGAATGAGGAGAGGCAATATAAAATAAAGGGGACAATTCTAAAGGGGGTGCAGGAGCAGATGGACCTGGATGTATAGGTGCACGTCATTGAAGGTTGCAGGACAGCTTGAGAAAGCGGTCAGTAAAGTGGAAGGTGAATGCTTTGCCTGGGAGGGTGGGGCAGGCAGGTTCAACAGCGACCTTCAAAAGGAATTGAATAAATGATCTACAGGGCTACAGGAAAAACGTGGGCGGGTGTCACTTGGTAAGCTGGCCTTCCAGAGAGCCAACATGGACATGAGGGACCGAATGGACTCCCTCTGTTCTGATAACTATTCTCTGATTCAAAGAGCATAAATACAGGGCTGATATTTGTTAGGAGATAGGAACGCAGTTTACAATGGCCGTCGAGCTCATTGGGCTGGGTTTCAGTTCTCAGCCCATCCACCCGCCATCTGGCTGCCCTATAGCAATATGATGCTGGCGCGGTGGCCACTACAGATAGCCCCCGAGGAAGCACAGTTGCCAGGGTACCCACTTTGCCTCCGTCTTCCCCTGTCGCATGTAAGGCAGCAGCAGAGACAGAATGAGGCCCAAGTGGCCATCGAAGGCCTCAATAGACATCAGGGCAGGCAGCTGCCTAATTAATGCCTTGCGTACCCACATAATATAGGAAACAGGACAGGTTGTGGGCGGGAAGACCACCCACTGTAATTTACAAGCCCCCTGTGACCCCCCCCCCCTTTCAAATGAGGCGGGGGGAGGGGAGGTTCAGCCCGCGGTGCCACAATACACAGGTTAACTCCTCAGTTGATTCTTCACATACGGACAGCTGATGAAAATGCTTCAGAAGTGACTAATAAAAACAGTCTTGCCATCATTATGATCATTTGGCCAATCATTGGCTTCAATCGCCTCATTGTTCAACATGAACCTAACCCACAGCTGACTGTTGGAAGGAGCAATACAGCAGCAGGAATGTCTGCACATTCCACTGCGTAAACAAACCTGTTGATCTCCCTCAAGCACAGATGATGTGGAAGCTCGAGTCCAAAGTGCTACTGTGATGTAATCAAAATATTTCAAGTGCAGCCATCGCATTAATGACAGCGCTTTGAAAGGATCTTTACTGCCCCCTCAGCGAGCTCTCGAATTGGCTGCGGTGGCAATTCGGGCGTAGTGGTCTGATTTGAGCCCCTCGCAACATCAGCGATATGTTGAAATATGTTGCCCGAGGAGGATTCCCTAAAACAGAACTTTGCATTGCCGATAGCTTACATCATAGTGTTCCACTTTTATAGTGCTACAGAGATTGATTGGCCATCCACAGGCTAAGGTCAGGCTCCAGACTGGAACCCTTTCTGACTGGCCGCTCAGTAGGGAGTGACCCTAAAGGATTAAGGCACAGTGCTTAGCGTCAAATAAATATCTGTCTTAGTAACGGAGCACTGTTTGATTCTGCAGCCAACGTAAAACTGTCTATATTTTTAAAGCTTAAGCCACCTTGACTTGAAAGAACCAAACAAGATCAAGTGGCCTTCTGTCTTGTAGCTAATATTTAAAAATCAGGCAGCAGCTTTATTGGTTGCCTACACTATAATAACAATCTTTATTATTGTCACAAATAGGTTTACATTTACACTGCAATGAAGTTACTGTGAAAAGCCCCTAGTCGCCACATTCCGGCGCCTGTTCGGGTACACAGAGGGAGAATTCAGAATGTCTAAATTACCTAACAACACTTCTTTCGGGACTTGTGGGCGGAAACCGGAGCACCCGGAGGAAACCCACGCAGACACAGGGAGAACGTGCAGACTCCGCACAGACAGTGACCCAAGCGGGAATCAAACCTGGGACCTTGGCGCTGTGAAGCAACAGTGCTAACCACTGTGCTACCGTGCTGCATAGAATTATATCGAGTTTTGCAGCACAGAGACCCAACTGCAGCATTCTGCTCTTTCTCCTCCACGAAAGCCTCCTCCTCCTCCTGCTCTTCATTTAACTTGACCAGAATATTTGTCATTCCTCGCTCCCTCATGTGCTCATCTAGCTTCTCCTTAAATGCATCTACATCATTCAACTCAGTTAATCCATGCGGTAGCAGGTTCCGCACTCTACCGGCTTTCTGGGTATTGAGGTTTCTTTGGCGAGGCACCACTTAGAGCAATGGTGGGCAACCTAGGCTGGCGAGTGGCCACATGAGTGGCTCCTTCATCTCAAATTGGGCACAAGATTGAAATCGGGCTTGTTCAGGAACTTTGACCCCACAAATAAGATTAAATAATCCAAAGCATGCCGAATATTTCATAATGAGCTGTAGAAAATGCTTAATAATTTATATGAAATGAAATGAAAATCGCTTATTGTCACAAGTAGGTTTCAAATGAAGTTACTGTGAAAAGCCCCTAGTCGCCACATTCCAGCGCCTGTTCGGGGAGGCTGGTACGGGAACCGTACCAATTAATAGAACTATCAATTTCAATTGGTAAAAACAAAATAAATATTTACACTTTGGACGCAAAGAGAGTGCACGGCTCTCACAGTCAACGCTGTGAGCAATCAGCACGCACCTCGCTTAACGTGCGAATCCCTTCAGACATACCGGTAGGAAAAAAAACTATGTGGATGGATATCAGCGGAATGTGGCAACCCTGCGTGTGGGCAACGGTCAACACAATGTCTCCTGGGCCGCACTCAGAACCCAGATGGGCACATGTGGCCCCTGGGAAACAGGTTGCCCACCACTGATGTAGAATGACAAGAGCACCTGATGCATGGGAAGACCACCAACTGCAGGGTCTCCTCAAGCCGAATTGGGAATATAGCACCGTTCCTTCACTGTCACGGGGTCAGAAGCCTGGAGCCCTTGTCACGAGAGCATTGTGTGGGGGTACCTGCACCAGATGGACTGCTGAGGTTCAAGGAGACAGCTCACTACCTCCTTCTCAAGGGCAGTTAGGGATGGGAAATGAATGTTGGCCTTGCCATGGAAGAATTTTTAAAAAAATCACTTCCCAAGTTTATTAATGAAGTGCTGTATGGTCTTCCAGAGAGTTTCCAAACCTATTGCTCATCATACTGGCTACTCCTAATTTTCTCCTAGAAATTAGGTGACGATTGTCCAAAGTAACTGTTCCTTCTAATTCGGTGAATATCCTGCTGTTACAAAGTAGGACTTGCCGAATAGTCATCTCAGAATGTTGAGTGCGTCTCACTTCAACAATACAATGTTGAGGGGCAGCACGGTGGCTTAAATTTTTTTTAAACAATACAATGATGAATTCACTCTTTGGTAAATATTTACTGGTCATTTCGTTTTTCATTTGGTACCACTCCTTATTCTTCAGGGAGTTACTGAACTGCTCCACCAATCATTTTGTTGCTAAGTGCCAGATTAACATCATAACCAATTTCTGAAGCTCAGCACGCAGTTTAAGTGATGTCCCCAAAGAAATTAGGGCTTCTGGTTTGTCCTTCTCCTCCTCTCGTTCTCCCGCCGCTCCACTAGGACCCTCCAGATTGCCCGGGGGTCTCCAGAAATTGAAGATCAATCTCCAGTACACGGCTGTGTGCAAATCATCGGGACATTAAAAAAGATTGTTGCTTTTGTCATTTTTTTGTGATCATTTGCCAGATATCAAAATATTAAAAATGGGAAAAAGATGGTTTGACTGACATCAAGCATCGTCCAGCTGGGTAATTAGTATTTTTGCTTTCCAGTTGGTGGAGTATCGCAGGGCGCCAAAAGGATAGAAGTGGGGGCAAGTCATGTGGTGAAACCTCCAGGAAAATGGTTAATCCCAGTTGGCAAGTCCACTTTGCTGTTTAAAGCACATGGATAATATTGTTCCATGGGTGGCAGGCAGTTTTCTGGTGACTTGTCAAGCAGTCCATTCCTTACGTATGGACCTGGAAATGAACGCTGTCAAGATATTTAACTCCAGGGCAGCACGGTGGCGCAGTGGTTAGCACTGTTGCCTCACGGCGCCGAGGTTCCAGGTTCGATCTCGGCTCTGGGTCACTCTCCGTGTGGAGTTTGCACATTCTCCCCGTGTCTGCGTGGGTTTCGCCCCCGCAACCCAAAGATGTGCAGGGCAGGTGGATTGGCCACGCTAAACTGCCCCTTAATTGGATAAAATGAATTGGATAGTCTAAATTTAAAAAAAGATATTTAACTCCAGAGAGCCTGACAGCCAGCTCAGGTGTGTTCCAGAAGCCACCCTTCCCTGTCTCACTGTCGCCCCCGTTTGTCTTACGCCATCATCCCTTTTGTCATTTAATCCCGCCTGCCCTCCAACCGTCCTCACCAACACCCCGCCACCACCCCATCCTGCTCCAGTCTTTTTCTCTGGACCGAGAATTGCTAAACAAAATGCTGTGCTTCCGGTTCTGATGGAAGGTCATCAACCTGAAACATTACAGGTAACTTTAAACCCCTTCCCTTTCGCACCCACTTTCACCATGCCAAATATCTAGGTTTGGGTCAGCTGGGAGGTTACAAAAATGTTAATCTCAAACAGGAACCTAACCCACCTCCAATTCTTCCACTTCTGGTTTTAACAGACGGGGCAGGCGGTATTCACTGGATTTGGTAAGTTGTTGAAACCTGCTGGGATTCACCATTGGAAGAATGGTTCAATTTTTAACCTTGGTTTGCCAGACCATGGGAAACATGGCAGGTGAAAGGTGGCAAGAATGGGCTGCATCCATCAGGTCAGTACATATATTGCACTGCTTGTGGGCCAAGAGGGACAGGACTGTATCCTCCTGGCCCCACATGCTTATCTGACAAAGCCATCCCTCATATAAATCTGATCTTTAATCACCATCTGTCTGCCCCCCGCCCCTCAACTACCATCTCCCGCACCCCGTAAATACCTCCCTTCTTCCCCCTAGATTCCTGTTAGCAATCTCTCCCTATTTTTTGTTCCACTGTATCCTTCTCCTGCCGGCCCCACCTGATAGACATGCAGTCAATCAGGCAGGAAACCTGGAGAAAAAAGATGAAAAGATGTTCAGGAAACCTGTATTTCTGGGTTTCCCTTCTTTATCCCTTGGTACCCGTAGCTAGGAAATATTCATCAATCTCAGTATTAAAAATGTCAATTGACCCAGGAAGTACAACCTTTACCCAGAGTCATAGAATTGTTACCCCACAACAGGAGGCCATCCAGCTCGCAATGTTAGAACATAGAACATACAGTGCAGAAGGAGGCCATTCGGCCCATCGAGTCTGCACCGACCCACTTAAGCCTTCACTTCCACCCTGTCCCCGTAACCCAATAACCCCTCCTGACCTTTTTGGTCACTGTGAAGCCACAGTGCTATCCACTTGTGCTACCGTGCTGCCCCAAAATGTCGGTGCCAGATCTCCGAATGAGCAATGCACCTAGTGCCGTCCCCCCTGCCTGCTCGCCTTAACCCTGCACATTCTTCCTTTTCAGATAACCTCATTCCCTCTTCAAGGCCTCGATTGAACCTGCCTCCACCACACTCTCAGGAAGCGCGTTCCAGAACCTAGCCATTTTAACAAATCTATTGCAGGAGACAGTTACAGAGGCCCAATAGCAATTGTTGGGCAATAGATGTTCAATTATTTCACTCCTGCATGATCCAGCTCTAATTTTCAAATTGTGCCCCTTGAACTGGATTTCCCCGTCTGAGGAAACGGTTTCTCTGCATCTGCTCTATCGTATTGCCGTATCATTTTAAATGCCTCAGTTGGATGATTCTTCAAAACAGATGAGATGAGGAGAAATTACTTCACTCGGGGGGTCGTGAATCTGGGGAATTTACTACCCCAGAGTGCGGTGGATGCTGGGTTATTGAGTAAATTTCAGGAGGAGATGGACAGGTTTTTAATTGGTAATGGGGTGAAGGGTCAAGGAGAACGGGCAGGAAAGTGGAGTTGAGGCCGAGAGGAGACCAGTCAAGATCGTATTGAATGACGGAGTGGGCTGAATGGCCTACCCCTGCTCCTAGTTCTTATGTTCAACCTTCTAAAAAGAACAGAATACAACTCACATTTGTGCAACCTGTCCTCATGATTTAACCCATAAAGCCCCGATGATACCCTGGTCAAACTGCACAGCACCTCTTCCAAAAAGCCAATGGGTGGGATTCTCCGTCCAGTTGCACCGGTTTTCTGTTGCGTCTCGTCCCCCGCCGGCGGGATTCTCCGTTGTGGGCACCCTCACGCCGTCGGGAAATCCCCGCGCGTTGGTGCGCTGCCGGCCCAACGGAGAGTCCCGACAGCGGATAATCCAGCCCAATACATCTTTCCCAAAGTTAGGTGCCAAACCTGAACACAGTATTCCAAATGGGCCCCGACCAAGATTCCCAAGTATCACTTCTTCGCTTTCGAATTCCAGCCACCTAATGATTATTTTTGCACTAACATTGAATGTACGAGGGTACACAAATCCTTTTGCTCCTTCACAGCTCTCGGTCTCTCTTCGTTCAGAAGATATTCCTATTTGCTTTTCTCCCAGGCGGATGAACTCGCATCTCTCCACAATGAATGTCACCTGCCATCGTTGAGACCACGCGCTTAGTGTCCCTGAGTAAACGGATGCTGCTCCCATCTACGCAGAAAATTGGTGAGTGAGAAATGAAGTGTGATGATATAATAGCCTAGGCAGCCAGGCGGGATTCTCCGCTCCCGCAGGCCGGAGAATCGCCCGAGACACCCAAAATGGCGATTCTCCGGCACCCCTGCTATTCTCAGGCCCGGATGGGCCGAGCGGCCAGCCCAAAATGGCGGGTTCCCCCCGGCGCCGTCCACACCTGGTCGCTGCCAGCGGGAACAGCGCGGGAACGCTGGGGGGGGGGCGGCCTGCGGGGGGGGGGGGGGGGGGGGGGGGATCCTGCACCTGCAAATGGGGTGTGGACCGCGATCGGTGCCCACCGATCATCGGGCCGTCCTCTCTGAAGGAGGACCTCCCTTCTTCCGCAGCCCCGCAAGATCCGTCTGACATCTTCTTGCGGGGCGGACTCGGAGACGACGGCAACCACGCATGCGCGGGTTGGCACCGGCCAACCCGGGTGACGGTAGATATGCGGCGCCGGCCGCGTCATGTATGCGGCGCCGCCTTGACGCGGCTCCAAGGCCTGGCGCGCGTAAATGACGCGGCGACGCTCCTAGCCCATTATCGGGCCCTGAATCGGTCGGGATAGGGGCCGTTTCGCGCCGTCGTGAACCTCGACGGCGTTCACGTCGGCGCGAACACTCTGCCTCCATTTCGGAGAATCCCGCTCCCAGTGTCCTAATGCCAGTGAGTCCAGTATCTCCCACAGTAAAGCACTGTGCTCATCAGGTGCTGCTGCTAATTAGAAGTTGGGTGCTTCACTGCAGAAGGGAAAGGAAGCATTGCTCCAAACTCACATTCCCTCCCCAACTTTGTAACCAGTCTAGGAGACGCCGCCTACATTTCCTTTTGGGCTGTGCTGGCACGTGGTGAGGGGACTGCACAGGAGAGAGAAAATAATAAATATTTTGCAGAAGAAGGAATTTAAAGTATGTGTTTATATGCAAGAGCCCTCAGAGATATGCATGAGGATTTGGCACATTATAGGGCTGCCTACACTCATGGTATTTTAAATTCTAGCATGGAAAATGTAACAAACATTGTGGAGTAAGAAGGATACTGGCTCTGGTCAACAAACACCTTTTCTAATTAAGAACATAGCAAAGTGACTGTTTGAACTGGGGATGTCGTAACCCTATCTGCAACAGTCGGGTCAAGTAGGAATCTCTAAATGTCTTTTTTGTTAAAATCACATAAAGTTACGTTGTTGCTCAATATATAAAACTATTTCCTCGTGTATTCAGTTCCTTAACCCACCCTTTCCACTGAGGGGAGATGGGGTTAGGTTAGTGTTCGGCAGCCTGGACACTTCCTGTCCCTGTGCTGGATGCCAATTACTGAGCAGCAAAGGTGAAGGCCTCGGAGCAGGTATCGTGACGTTGCATAGTCATAGCACAGAGACACAGGGAACTGTGGGAAGTGGATATAAAAAACAACTTGCCAAAGGAAAACTTTGTAGATAAGGAGGAGGATGAACAAAAAGACGCTGGTAATAATGCAGGGTGAGCCCTTCTAGATAGGAACACTCTAGCTTTGATCAGATAGAAAGACAGAAAAAAAATAAGCGCGAGGGGAGAGCAAGAGATGACATAATCCCACTTGATCTTTCCCTACTGCCCACTTAACAGGTGCAGCCTGTCACTTTTAATTATGTTCATGTTTTTGGTACGGGATGATAAGTCAGGTACCTGTCTTGTGACCGGCACTGGTCCCCGTCCCACACTAATTCCCCATGAACAATCTCAGCCGCGATCTACCAGCTACGCCGCGCCTGAGCAGGAGCATGAGGTAGATGCCGGGACAAGGCACCTCAGGCTTCCTGGTAGCCAGTACACCTCGTGATATCCATCCAGACCTCACAAGGCGTTCAGAATCCCGCACAATGGACTTGACCAGGCCGCACTCGCCTAAGTCAGTTTTAAATCCACTTCGGCGTGCCCACCCAGGATCCACCGGCCTCCCGGCATCTAACAGCCTCCCCAGGGAATCCCCAGCCAGGCGTCGTTCAGTACTGGTCCACACAAATAACCAGGTGGAACGGCACCCGGGATTCTCCCGGGCCAGCGAAGGCTTCTGGGCCGTCTGGGGCAGGGCAGGGTGGCCCTCTGGCTCTCCCCTGGAATGTGGGCACATTGGCACTGCCAGGCTGGCACCCTGCCACTTCCAAGATGCCCAGTTGGCACTGCAAAGCCAGCAGGAGCACTACCAGGGTACCACGGTGGCATTGCCAAGGGTCAGAGCCTGGGGGGAGCCATGCCATGAAAGGAGGGGGGTATGAAGGTTGGGGGATGCCTGGCAGGTTTGAAGGTTTGGGGGGGTGGAGGGTGGGGGCCCTAGAAGTGGGGGCAAACGAGGTGTGGCAAGGCCTGAAAAAGAGCCCCTCAGTGACCCCATGGCGGCATGTCATCACTTGGAGGGGTGTGAGGATAATGTCCATGTGTGTGGGGGTTGGCATGGCCCATTACAAGCCTCCGTAGAGATTGGGGCACCCTTTCAAAATGGCGCCCCGATCTCTGAGGAGAAGGTCTGTCTAGTGGATTCAGCTCCCCAGAGATCAAAATAATTCTAAGTGCGGTCTTGACTCTATTCCTGGAGGGGAGGGCGGACGCCCTTGCCTTTGCCTCCCTGATCACCCGCCGTAGAATCCTGTTCGGCTGGCGGTCAGCAGCACCACCCAAAGCTGCGGACTGGCTGTCCGACCTCTCGGAATCTCTCCAAATGGAGAAAATCAAATTCGCCAACCGAGGGTCAGACGACGGCTTCCACAGAACGTGGGGGCCATTCGCCCAATTGTTCCGGGACTTGTTTGTGGCCAACGAACAAGCAGAAAAATAGCCAGGTAGCCAAGAATCAGGGGAAAGTAGCCAAAGCATGAGAAAGAGAGATAGACCGGGGTGGGGGGGGGGGGGGTACGACAGCTAAACCTAAGAGGAAAGAAAGGCGAACCACAGGAGGGGGGAGGGGACGGAAGTGGGGGGGGGGGGGGGGAGAGCGAAGGGACAGGGAACAAGAGAGGAGAACCAGGGAGGTGGGGGAGGGGAGGCAGGGAAATGACAGCCGGAAGGAGGGCACGGGATACAATAACAAACTTGGCATCTCCAGGAACAGAGAACAAGGAGAATACAGGCGAAAGACGGGAGGAACAGCTGAAGCGGAGGTGAGCGCGAGACGACAACGGCAGCGAGATCCGTCCGGGAGAAGCAAGTGACAACACCAACACCAAACCCATTCGAGTATTGCCCACTGGAATTGTTTCTCCGGCACCCAAATGTATATTTACCTTCCCAGTCTCCATCCCCCCCTCTTCCCCCCACCCCCCGCCAAACAGTCGCCTACTTAAGTGTTGTAAATAATTTTGCCAGTTGTACAGAGTTGCTGCTGTTGAGCTGGTGCACAATACCCGACCAGTTATTCCATTTTATTTTTTATTATATTTTTTATTATTACTTTTTTTGGGGTATGTTTGGGTTTGCCCTTCTCTTCTGTATATGTATTATTATATATATATATATATTTCTTATTCTGTGTACAAAACGGTAAATGTACTTTGTTCAGAAACCCAATAAAAAAAAGTGTGGTCTTGACAGGGGGAGAAATCCCAGGGCCCAAAAAGTGACTAAATGTGGTCAGATGGCGGTAGAGAACGCGCCGACCGAGCCGCGGGTAACTTCCAGTAAAACCCGCCACAAATGACACTTAGAAACCTCTCTGTTAGATTGCACCTCTCATCAACAGGGGATGGCACGGTAGCGCAGTGGTTAGTACTGCTGCCTCAGAGCACCAGGGACCCAGGTTTGATTCTGACCTTGTGACGAGTTTGCACGTTCTCCCCGTGTCTGCGTCGGTTTCCTCCGGGTGCTCCGGTGTCCTCCCACAGCCCAAGGATGTGCAGGGTACATTGATTGGCCATGCTAAATTGCCCCTTAGTGTCCAAAGATGTGCAGGTTAGGTGGGGTTACGGAGATAGGGAGGGGGATTGGGCCAAGGTAGAGTACTCTTTCGGAGGTCAGTGCAGACTCAATGGGCCGAATGGCCTATTTCTGCACTGTAGGGATTCTATGGAAATGACTCTGTGAAAAATCCCTTTCTGGCCCAGCTCCTCTCTACCTCTGTAACCTTGTTCAAACTCTTCATCACATTCACTGTTGTCCCTTGCACATTCCCTCCCTTCGCCTGAACGTCAGAGATTCTGAAGTTGCTTTTCTAAGGGTCGTGACTGCGCAGTTTGGAAACTATTGAGCAGAGGCTAGGAGTTCCTCCTCAGGGTATGTGAAGGGAAAATGGGAGATTGGGCCATCCATTGCTGCTTCCCCACATCTACTTGTAGGCAATATGAGGAGGATGAATTTATATTTATTTTCTCTCAAACAGGAAATGGCGACAACAGCAACAATAATAACTTGTGTGTACATCGAGCCGTGAACATAGTAAAACATCCCAAGGTGCTTCACAGGAGTGGCATCCAAGCAATATGTGACACCATGCCACGTGAGCTATTGGGACAGGCAACTAAATACTTGTCAAAGAGGAGGGTTGAAGGAGTCTCTTAAAGAAGGGAAGGAAGGCACAAAGAAGTTTAAGGAGGGAATTCTAGGTCTTTGGGTCATGGCAACCGAAGGCAAGGCCACCAATGGTCATGTGATTAAAATTGGTGGGGGCCGGGGGGGGGGGGGGGGGGGGGGGGGGCTGCTCAAGAGGCTAGAACTGGATGAGCACCAATGTCTGAGACTTGTGGGCCTGTAAAGGATTACACAGAAAGAGAGATCAGGGAGGAATCTGAAAACAGAATTTAAAAATAGAAGTGTCACTTAACCAAAGGCCAGTGTAGGTCAATGAGAACAAGGGCGATGGGTAAATGGGACTTGGTGCAAACTGGCAAATGGGCAGCAGAGTTTTGGATGGTGTTTTTAAGGGGAAAGAAACAGAACAGATGAACCACAAAGCGATGTGTCTGTAACAAGCTCTTTGCATGGGCTTAAGTAGGGTGCTCTCTCCGAGGGCTGGTGCATACTAGATGGGCCGAATGGCCTCCATCTGCACTGTAAATTCTACGATTCTATGAAATTAACAATCTCACGGTATTTTAAAACAGTTTAAAATTTTCACCACTACATGTGCTAAACATACTTTTGAAAGCTTAGACGTGGATAATCCTGCCTTACCATTCAAACTGACTTTCGTTAACAGTGGAGCCGCTGGGAGTGTTTGACTAGAATTTACAATGAGAAGCGTTTGAATAGGTTTCTCTACGTTGGTGGGTTTAGCCAGTGAAGAATGCACAAAATCAAGAATAAATAAATATTGCATCTGAGGTAACTAACAGTGATCTAGGATAACTGCTCCATCCCACCTATTACTTCCAGGATATTGACAGATGGAAGTGACTTTCAAGAAAGGAAAACTCAAACTGAAATAAAATGATCCCACATTTCAGGAGTGCGCCTGCATTGCATCAATATTGTCTTGGGAATATTTGATTTCTACATTGAGGATTGAGCTTTTGAGGAGGGTCAATTCTCAGTATTCCTGTGGGAAGCTTTAATTAAGCTTCCAAAATGGCTTTGCGAGTCCACGCACTCCCTAGGCTATTGCAAGCTCATGGCAGGCACAAAAGTCCGGTTTCATTCCTGGGTCCCGAAATTCCTGAATTCAGGGAGACTGGAAAAGAAATCTTCAGCCGCGGTTGGGAAAGACATTTGGGGAAGAATGCAATTTCAACACGATTCCCTGAATTACCCCTTTTAAATTCCAGCAGGGATATGAGTGAGCGGATCTTTCACTTGATCCAATAACCCCCACACACTATCAACATTCTCCTCACAGACCTGATGAAGACTCAGACTTTGCCCTGGAGTTTTGTTTGCTCCATTACAGATCTTTCTAATTCTATTCAAATATTTGCCCGTTCAAAAATGTCAACCCATCCTTCCTCTCTGACCTTCTGCATGCTCTTAGCAGTTTTGGTTCCTATTCCTACTTGAAGCCATAAATTCGTAAGACGCGGGAGCAGAAGTGGGCCATTCGGCCTGTCAAGTCTGCTCCGTCATTCAATGAGATCACGACTGATCTGATGCGATAATCCTCAACTCCACTTTCCCGATTTACCCCCATAACCCTGGATTCCCTTGCTCATTCTAAACCTGTCCATCTCGGCCTTCAACATACTGAACAAGCCAACCTCTGCAGCCCTCTGCGAAAAATAGTTCCACACATTCACTACCCTTCATAGTCTCAAAGTTCCCTTGAGGTTCTACCGCTGTCATGACAGAACTAATGGTGGACGACCACTGTTACCTGGCAGTGAATGGGGTGCTGGTAAAACGGATGGTGTGGAGAGAACAATGTGACATGTGGACCCCGGTAGTGGAACCCATGCGATTTGTACTTTCAAAGAGGGCAACATATGAAGAAAAACCATTTTGTCAATTGGCTCACTTGCTCAGGGGCTATGAGCAGCGGAGTAGGTTGCACCCAATTTGGGGTGGGAGGGATTACCTGGGCAACACCTTCCAGAGGTGAGTGACTGCCCAATTTCCAGCTGCATGGGACAAGTGGGCAGCGCCCCGATGGGAGAGAGTGTTGAAGGGTACGAACGTGTACGAAGCTGGCACACCAGGTTGTGATTACAACCCATGGAATTTTAGAACACTTCCTTTGATAATGTCAAAGTTGTCTGATCTTCACTCATTGCACACTTCCTTTGCATTTCAAATTATCCTTTACTTGTGTTGTGCCCTTTCCAACAATTGTATTTCCAAAATTATACACCGTACTCCAACTGAGGTCTGGCTAAAGTGTGCTAGAGCTTCAGCTTAACCTTTGCAGGTTTAAACTGTATTATTCTGGTAATATAACTCAGTCTATTTACCCTTCTCATTACTTCTCCACACTTACCCAACAACTAATGTATTGATATGGTACAGTTGCCAAGGAACTTTAGTGATGCTGCAAAGTTGTTGTATAAATCCACAGCCAGGGTTCAACCTGACTTGAGCAAAGTAGTGCGACACTGTCTCGGGAAGGTAGTATCACATTATTTGGGTCACATGGAGCATAATTCCAGCTCCCTGTCACATTAGCCTTCCTGGACACTTTAGCTAGAGCTAAATTAAGTGTTTGGACATCACTGCTGCCTATACTCATTGAACATTTCAATTATAATTACAAGAAATAGAGATCTATGAGTGTGTAATTATACAAACACTGAGATCTCTCCTACCCAGGTAGAGGAGGACTTATACTTTTGGGGGCCCCTACATCGTGCCCCACCCCCTGGTGACATGGCAGCCCGCCCCCAATGATGTCAAACCCAGCCCCCATGATACCAAGCCCCGCAACCAATGACATCAAAGCCCTCCTGACCCCACCCTCAGCTCATGCAATACAAGGCGCAGAAACCCCAAATCACTGCTTGACTGCTGTAGTGCTCTTTAACCTATGACAAAAAGAAGCCTGTACTGTAATTGATACATTGAAATCCAAGTCTACCTGTTGTCAGTGTGATGGTAGAGATGGTAAATACTGTGATCCGAGTGTCTTGAGGCGAACAAACATGAACTAGTTGATGAGCAAAGCGATGGACCAATCAGCCGATGATATGACTGCGGCACAGCCTAGGCCAGTGCAGGACAGAATGAGCGAGACGAAGTCCACTCTAGGAGCAAATACTCCAGTGAAGTGGAGTGTCCACCTCTGTTCTTTGTCCAGACGGGAAGAGACATTCTGAAGGTCGGTATTGAGAGTGATGGTGGGTCCATCCACCCAAAAGGCAGTGAATGCAACATGCAAAAACAAGTGAAGGTGTTGATAGTTCCGCACCAGTGTGGCGAACAGCTCTGTAAGGTTGGGCCAAGTACAGGTTTTAAGAGACAGCCCAGCAAAAGCGAGCAAACTACACGTGTCCAGAACTCCAACAGAGCTGCAGAGGAACTGGCCCCCAGGATGAGCACAGTAGAAGCATCGGCAAATTCAGTCAGGTTTCAAAACGCCATGACAAAAATACACCCCCACTGTGTCATCCTGCAAAGAGACTGTGCGCATTCAATCCCAAATTATTCCCGAGAATTCAAATCTTGCCAAACGAACCTTGCAGTTGAAATGTCCGAATGGACGGAGCCACCCGTTATTGACTCCCAAGCCGGGCCCACACCAGTTGAAGGTCATTTGCTGGGTAAAATGGAAATCTATGGGAATTTCCCATCCAACTGGAATTACATGGCGACTCCCAAGAAGATGGATTGTTTGTTGGGGAAGAAACAGGGACGGGAACGATACTGGAATTTCCCATCGACTTCCTAATCGTAGAATCTGCTTTTGATCCTCGAATGGCAGAATTCTCGGACAAGCCCCAAAAAGTGAAAATTGCCCTTGCTTCCCATACAGTGGACTCTGGGCGAAAGCCAACAGGCGAAATCCACCACTGAACGACAAGGAACAGAGAGCCAAGTTGAAAATCAGTAGCCTCAACAATCCCGGTATGAATTCAGAACGGTCAAAAATCGAACGGCCAACAGTAAACATGCTGGATCAGGAATGGGATTTCCTAACCGGTTTCATAAGTTGGATCCTCCAGCTCCTCTCAGGATAACTAAACCGCCACCCCGCCCCGGGGGCGGTTAACCCCCAGCAGATGGAGCTGCCGATCGCCGCCTCGGAGAAATCATCGCTCATTAACACAAGACTGGAAGGTCTTTATCGAAGTGTCACGGTAGAATGCTCCATTAATCGTTCTCTGCAGAATCCCAAATAGGAGAATTCACGGAATTGGATCACAGCATGGATTGCACTTCTGTTTTGCAGACAGTAGAAAATGGACCTCCTGTTGAATTAAGAATAACTGGATTCCAAGTCGACATTCCAAAGGGTAATCAGTTTCCACCCCGTCCTCTCATTCTCAGCCGTGGCCTCTGGCTCTGGTCAAGTTTTCCGACTGGCTGTTTGTTCGAGTGACTGGGCCTTGAGCCTCGGCGTCTGCATGTGCTCCTGGCTTTATCTGGGCTGGCCTCTGTTAGTTTGGTGCCCGCCTTCCCTCCCTCCTCAGCCCTAGCCTGGAGGCCGCGAGTCACCCCGCTGCTCTCCTCAATGACCGTTGGTCAGTGCCTGTTCTTCACCTGGCCGAAGACTGCGCAGGCTCACAACCCAAAGTTAGGCCGGAGACCTCACTTTTGCCCCAGGCTGCCCCCGGTGGCTGAATATCAGAAACCTGGCTGCTGCTTCACTCAATGAAAGTTCAGAAACCTCACCCCAATTCAGGAGATCCGTCTGAACTGCTCTAAGTCTCCACCATGTCTCAATGCCTGGCAAACTGTTCTCTAGCTCTAAAGGGGAATCCACCAATTACAGCCTGAGATTATTCTGTATTTCCAGCTGATAGGTTTAAGCCTATCAGCAAATTCAGAGCTACCAGGCTCTGATTGGTGCTCTCACACCAGTCACCGCTCAGTATGGGGCCCCCACATTGGCCAGGGCCCAGCACTGCAGTGCTGAGTGTTGTAAGTCCGCCTCTCTACCCAGGAGCATTGGAGTACAGTCAGGCACACACCTACAGTCCATGTGGTGAAGGTACATCCACAGTGCTGTTAGGGAGGGAGTTTCAACTCGACAGTGAAGGAACAGCAATGACGTTCCATGTCAAGACGGTGTGTGACTTGGAGGGGAAACCTCCAGGTGGTGTTGTTCCCCTGTGCTTACTGCCTTGTTACTCTGGGTGGTGGAGGTCACAGGTTTGGAAGGTGCTATCGAAGAACCTTGCCAGGTTTTAGTTACTACTTGCCTGCCTGTCACGTTACATCACTGAGCTAAGTCTCTCCTCATTAACTGCTCCTCCTCTTTCCATTCTTCTCCCCATATCAGTGACTGCTGACAATTTAATGTTTAAAACCATATTTTGCATCCAGATAATAGAATTATCAATAAAGGAACAGGAGCCCGAACACTGACTCTTTGTATTTTACCCAGAATGTTTTCCTCCAGCTCTCTCAAGGGTACACAAATCTTACCCAACGATTTCCTCAGTCGGATTTTTTTTGTTGACGTTTTGAACTGGGACTTTGTCAAAGGCTTTCAAAAAATCAAACAAGCTAGGTCACAGGGGGCATCACTCATATTTGTAATATTTGCAAAGAAGTCAAGAGATTTTTCCAAATCTATGCTGGCTACTTCTCGCTAAAGCATCATGACGCAAGTACTCCTCCAGCCTTTTCTTCAGAATATTTTCTTTCATCAACTGTTGATGTAAGACTCTGGAAATTGCTCCGGGGGGGGGGGGGGGGGGGGGGGGGGCATTGGCGGGAGGGGAGGGGGTGGGGGGAGATCTTTTCCTCTTTGTGATTAGGACTCAGATATTGTGGAACCCATCAGTAGAAAAGCCAGTGTCCACAATTCCCTTCCTGGGCACATCCTCCTAGGATAAAGCCATTGGATTGGATTGGATTTGGTCAAGCCATTGATAAAGCCATTTGGTCCATTCACTCCGTGATGCTCGATCAATAACTCCAGAGGCGAGATTGGATGACAATTGAAGGCTTTATTGGACTAGATGCTTCCCCCAGCAGCGCAGGTACAGAATGCGGCTGCTAGGGAGACACAGACTCTTATACTCCGCCTAACTGGGCGGAACCAGCAGGCAGGCTTCACCAATGATCTTCCTGTCTCAGGTACCTCCCACACCAATGGTCTTACAGCCTCAACCTAGGTACTGTAATACCCCTAATACTGACTACCACACGTCTGGCCTGTCATGGGTCATGTGTTCTCTTGCATCACTGTGTGGGCGGTATTGTGTCCAGTCCCACATTAACTCTGTAATTTCCAGACTATTATCTACCAACTAGGATTTCTCCAAAACTACTTTGGAAATAACAGAGATCAACAGAGTTTAACCTGCCAACTGAGCCAGGACCCCATTTTCCCTTTATCACAGAATCGTACAGCACTGAAGAAGGTAATTCATTCAAATCCGCACCCAAACCCAGGGTCAATGTAGTGTTGGACAGAGATGTGCCTGGATACAAACTTGAAGATAGCTCCTAACTTGTACCTTTCACTGTACCTGTGTGCAGTTCTAGTAGTTAATAAGGGCTTCCAGTCAACCTACGGAAGACCACAAGGTCTTCTTGAAACACGCTGATCTGTAACCAACATCCCAAAGCAGTGCAGAACTAAATAATTATTCACTTCCAAAGAGCAATCCAGTTGGTCCCCCTCGCCTGCTCTTTTTCCATTTCCCTTCAATTATTTCTCCTTCAAGTATTTATTCCACTCATAAACTTTCTATTAAAGGTCAGCGTTAATCCTGAAAGAACTATTCCCTAGCTCTTATCTTTAAATGCCCAGATAATCTGCCTATACTCACGTTTGAACATCCCTGACTCCTCCCTCGGTTCTGCCACTTATTCCCACGTGGGCGATTGCCATCAGCACCTCTCCTGTTGCCTGCATTAGCCAATCTCAATGGCCCATCGCTTCCGGGTTTCCCAGCGTCGCATTTAAGGGGTGCCCCTCGAGGAAGTTGCCATGTGAGGGTTTACCCGGCAATTGCCCAGAAGTGCCAAGTTGCTCTGACAATTCCGCAGGGCTGGGAATCATCCGACAGAAGCGATTTAAGTTTCTAACTTTGGATGGTTCTGCCAGTTTTACCCTGATAATTACTCTCTCTATACATCTACTACGTTAGGCCAAGTAAACTAATGAGGGCTCCATTTGTTTCATCATTACAACACAAAGGCCGCGATTCAACTAAATGAGAAGGAAGTCCCATAGCGAGCACGTTTAGCTGGGTTTGTCTCGGTGCTCACAGCGCCGAGAAACACATGGTTATACAGCGGCACTCGCATTAAATAAGCGGACTCAGTGGGGAACGCGCGGCCGAGGCTGCACATAGCCCCATTTTCTACTGAGGAGCTCCACTCGCTGGGACTCCTTAGTGTAGCGAGAGATCAGGAGACCATTTTTAAATGGCACACCTGGCCCGATCGTCAACACACAAAGAATGCCAGCTTGGCACCTTGGCAGTCCCAATCTGGCACCCTGGCAGTGCCCTGAAAGCTGGCAGTGTCACCTGGGCACCTTGGCAGTGACAGGCTGACACCAAGGTGGCACTGCCAGGGTGCTAGGGTAGCACTGCCAGGGTGGCTGAGTGGCACCAGCAGTGCTAGGGTGTCACCGTGCCCAAAGGGCATGTCCTGGGGGCCTCCGATCCCCTGGGATCCCCGTTTCGTCTGATCCCTGTTTGGGGGATGGGGAACAGTGCTGAACAGCGCTCGCCCAAAGTCTACGAGGCGAAGCCGATGGATCCCAACGCCTCGCGTACCTCGGGAATCTAGAGTGAGACTCGCTGTCTCGCTCTAAATATGCAGATTTTCTAAAAAGTGATCCTGCCCACAATGGGCGGGATTTACATCACACCATCTCAGGAGATCATGTTAGATCTCGAGAGGTGTTGCGAGCTGGGTAGATCCCGGGAATGGAGTCTCCCGACTTTTACCGGCCAAGTTGCGCTGCGGCAAGCTGCTTTTCGGGCGCAGCGTGGCCGTTGGATCGCGCTCAAAGAAATCATCACAAATCCCATCACTGAGTCCTTACCATTACTAACCTCGTTTAACCTCTTCCAAACTCTTGCCTTACTTTCAAAAGTTGATAAACCTCATAACCCTTCCCTTGACCAGGGGAATGGAACCCGGGTGATTTGTTTCATCCTCTGGTTTTCTGCTCTAGTTCATATTGGCACTTACATTGTTGCATTCCAGGTATTGAAGGTTGTAGTGATGTGGTGCAACAGTAAGGGATCACTGGCATTGGAACTGAGGGGCAGCAGGAGAAGAGGGGGTGGAGGAGGCCGATTATTCATTAGCTTGAGATGTTGCAAAGTGGCAATACATCCTCCAGTGCAGATAATCGACACAGGTTTGAGGGCGTTTATGAAGCTCTACTCAGAGCAAGACAGTCGCTTAGGAATTCCGAACCATGCAGCGTCATTGCCCAATGCAGGGATGTAAGATCAAAGTGTGAATATTGCAGGGCAAGGCTGGAAAGCTAGAAGTTCCAAGTGATGAAGTTAATTTACTCGGGTTAGTCTGCTCCTGCTGCCTGGCTATCTCTACTATTGGTCCCCAGTTGCTAGCCCATTTCATGCAGCACACAGGAATGCAATACAAGTGCTTTAAACCTTTTGTACATTATTTTCAGCGATTAGAATTTTTATCCTGGAATATTGAGGAATTACGAAGGGGTAGACAAGAGATTTATGAAAAGGTTTGGGCTGCTGGTTTATTGAATTTATTCAGCGAGTGGTGAAGCCATTCAAAGAAAGATACTCCCGGGTTTAATCCCCAGCGTGTCCCTAATGGATATCAGCTAGAATGATGGTAAAGGTGCTACTGCTGGCCTGATTAGCCCCAACGTTAATCAGGAAATCAGGCAATGTGCCACACTCTTCATTGTTACCAGGAGAATGTGTGGACATCAACAATGTTTGCTGATAGAACAACACAATGCAACAAAATGCCAATGGACTTCACAAATGGAAAGGGGCAGGTAAACTGTGCAAAAGCAGATTATGAGGGATGACTGGTTGAAAAGACAGGATTGAGAGTCTTTTCAAAGAGCATGAGGGAGAAAGGGAGAGATGGAGGGGCAGAGCGTGGCGTTCCGAGAATGGCTCCAAAGCAGCCGAGGTGAGGAGAAGATCATAAGAATCACTACAGTGCAGAAGGAGGCCATTCGGCCCATTGAGTCTGCACCAACCCTCTGAAAGAGCAGCCTACCTAGGCCCACTCCCCCACCCTATCCCCATAACCCCGCACATTTATCACGGCCAATCCACCTAACCTGCACATCTTTGGACTGTGGGAGGAAACCGGAGAAAACCCACACAGATACGGGGAGAACGTGCAAACCCCACATGGTTGCCCAAGGCGAGAATCAAACCCTGATCCCTAGCTCTGTGCGGCAGCAGTGGTAACCACTGTGACAACACACTGATTTATTCCAGATTTATTCCAACAATCCGCCTACCAGCATTCACTGACAAAGCTTCAACTTGAGTTCCAGTCATTTGGATAAGGGGTCAGAGAGCACTTAATGCCAGTGAAAGTACACCCTAATAAGCAATTAACATCTTCATAAGGGAGGAGAGCGGGAAAGCAGTACACATCCGCGATATTGAGCTGGATTGAGCTGCTTTGCTACATTATAGGAAATCCTGTGTCATGATTTCTTTCAGGTCAGCTGCGTCTTCTCAGTTCCCTTTCAATTTACTTCAGTGTTTCATTCATTTGCCTTGTCTTGTGAGTTAGAACTGAAATTAAAAACCACTGACAGAGCCTCACACCAATTACTTTGACCAATTATCATTTCTGGAGCCCACTGTTCTCACCTTGTGTCTGCTGCCTGGACAAGCTTCCAGAATCTCTCAATATTCTGACTCACAGCTACCAGGGTGGCTTACAAATTAAAATTAGTCAAAACTCATGAGTGACATGAATGTGAGGCAAACGGATCTATTCTTAGATGATCTGTTTCAACTGGGGAGATCATTATCAGGACTTTTCTTTTGGTCAAAGGCTCAGGGCTGGAAGGAAAAATACTCAACAAGAGTTGGAAGGGCTTGGAGAGAGCGATGGGTAAGGTTATAATGTTGGAAAATGCTGAAAAGATATCTAACACCATTCATGACCAAAAGCACTTCAGAGTCAACAAAGTACTTTCACCATCATGGTTGCCTGTAGGATACACAGCAGGCAATTTGCACACAGCAAGCTCCCACAAGTGATAATACCCAGATGATCTGTCTTTAGTGATGTTGATTAAGGAATTAACATGGGCCAGGACACCAGGGATAACTCGCCTGTCACCCAAGAAGGCAACATCTTACCCAAAAGACTTCCAACAGTGCAGCACTCCTGCAGTACTGCACTGGAATATCAGCCTTCATTTTATTTGGTGTTCGGGCCCTGGAGTGGGATTTGCACCCGAGGGCCTTGTGAACCAGAGCCAAAAGTGTTACCAACAGAGCCATAGCAAGACTGAATGTGCCGGTGCTAGATAGCGGCACTCCCATCAAATTGGCCCCCTCCAGGCTGAGCAGCAGGAGCCAAAGTACAAAGATAACTGTGAACAGCTGACGAGGGACAGAGTGTGGGGGAGCAGTACTGCTCACCATATATTGGCGTACAATTGTACTGAAGGGCCAACCTCCTGTATGAAGAAGCATTGCCCTGACACTTCCTTCATAAATCGTGGGATTAGAAGAATAGTTGGCCATTCGGTCCATCGAGCCTGCTCCACCATGCGATAAGATCATGGTTGAACTGATTGCGCTCTTAACTCCGCCTTCTTGCCTGTCCCCTTTAACCCTCAAGTCTCTTGTCAATCAAAAATCTGTCAAATTCAGCCTTGAGTTTATTCAGTGGCCCCCTGCTCCACTGCTTTCTGGGATAATAATAATAATCTTTATTGTCACAAGTAGGCTTCCATTAACACTGCAAGGAAGTTACTGTGAAAAGCTCCTAGTCGCCACATTCCGGCGCCTGTTCGGGTACACAGAGGGAGAATTCAGAATGTCCAAATTACCTAATAGCACATCTTTCGGGACTTGCAGGAGGAAACCGGAGCGCCCGGAGGAAACCCACGCAGACATAGGGAGAGCGTGCGGACTCCGCACAGTGACCCAGTGGGGAATCGAACCTGGGACTCTGGCGCTGTGAAGCCACAGTGCTAACCATTGTGCTACCATGCTGCCCATATAGAGAATTCCACAGACGAACAACCCTCAGAGAAAAAAATCCTTCTTATCTCCATCTTAAATGACACCCCTTGGCCCATAATTTCCTGGTTCCCCAGCATCACATTTAGGGGGTGCCCCTACAATGTGCTGGGGAATTTCTCGAGGACGTCCCCATGTAAGGTTTACCTGGCAATTATCCAAAAGTGCTAATTTCTTCTGGTCAATTGCACTGAGCTGGGAACCATCCACTGAAGTGATTTAAATTGCTAACTTTGAATGGTTCTGCCTGTTTTAACTGATAGTTACTCCAAAAGAGTTAGAGGATAAAAAAATCACTTCTGGGTAACTATTTAAACTTCCAGATCCACCCCGCACCAACATGACCCCCAGCAGATCTCTCACCCTCACCCTGACCCGCCATGATCTCCCATACGCTCCCATGGCCCGACAACGCCACCCCCCCTTCCCCCTGGTCTCATGCCCCCCTTCACCCAGGTCTCCTACCCCACCCCTCTAGAAAGCTACAGCCCTTTGTAAACTGTGTCTCCCTAGACCCCCCACACACGAGGAAATATTCTCCCAGCATCTATCCTGTCAAGTCCCTCTCAATGGGCGGGATTCTGCGGGAATCGGCAGGGCGGGCAACTCCGGCGGGAAGGAGTGGCGTGAACCACTCCGGCGTCGGGCCGTCCCAAAGATGCGGAATCCTCCGCACCTTCAGGGGCTAGGCCCGCCCCGGAGTGGTTTGCGCCGTGCCGACCGGCGTGGAAGGGGCTTGGCGCCACGGCAACCGACGCCGAAGAGCCTCCGCCGGCCAGCGCGAGTTGGCGCATGCGTGGGAGCGCCAACGTGTGCTGGCATCATCCCAGCGCATGCGCAGAGGGCTTTGTCTCCGCCCCGGCCATGGCGGACCGGTACAGCCGCCGGTGCGGAAGAATAGAGTGCCCCCAGGGCACAGGCCCGCCTACAGATTGGTGGGCCCCGATCGTGGGCCAGGCCACTGTGGGGGCACCTCCCGGGGCCAGATCCCCCCTGAGGACCCCGGAGGCTGCCCGCGCAGCCAGGTTCCGCTGGCAAAATACCTGGTGTAACATACAGTGGCGGGACCCGCCAAGAACGGGCGGCCACTCGGCCCATTGCGGGCCGGAGAATCGCCGAGGGGGGTGGGGGGGGGCGCTGTCAGCGGTCGCCGGCCGGCGCGGTGCAATTCCCGCCCCCGCCAAATCTCCGGCGCCGGAGAATTCACGCCGCCCCCCCCGGCGATTCCTCGGCCCGGCGGGGGTCTCAGAATCCCGCCCAATATGTCTCAATTCTGTTGTGTTACCATGATAAAAAATAACACGTTAATGGCGACTATGGGTGATTCCTAATTCCTTTTTGTCATTTGTTTATGTTAACATGAGGGCCAATGGGGTTTCATGGGAGGATGGGATCGTTGTTATTGATATGGGAATTGACATTACATTCATTGCTTATTATTGTTTATTGTTGGGTGTAAATTTGGGGAAAAATGTGAAAAAGGAGAATAAAAAAATATATTTTTTTAAATGATAAAAAATAACTTGTGTCACTTGCTTCCCTCTCCAACCTATAAAAAGTTTTGTCATGAGAATGTCGCTTTAAGAAATGTTTGGCTGCTCATATTACTGCAGTGATGTCAGAGCGTGGGTGGAGCTGGGCTGTCTGTCAGCTTTTTACTGTTGTTTTAGGCTGTTTGCTGCAGGGTGTATTTTAATTTCATTTTCAGTGTTGGAGTTGAAGCCAAACACAGCAGCTGTACTGCTTGTCTCTCTGCCATCAAAAGACTATCTCTTGATCATTTGATGAATTCAGAATTATAAATGTTTTCAGTAGTAACTTTAACCTAATGTGCTTCTGTTAAAGGTTTTGTTTTTAAGTCGTATGGATGTTAAAAAGAAAGCTTAAGGGATTACTTAGTGTTGTATTCTTTAGGGGTTGTATTTGAATTAATGGTTGCTAAGATGTTCACTGTATGTTTTAAAAAGGTTAACTTGAGTTCATAGAATAAACATTGTTTTGCTTTAAAAAATACTTTTCCATTTCTGCTGTACCCCACCTGTAGAGTGGGCCGTGTGCTCCCCATACCACAATCTATTAAAAGTTGTGGGTCAGGTGAACTCCATGTTACACTTTGGGGTTCTCTAAACCCTGGCCCATAACAGTTTGTTCATTAATTTTCCATAAAGACAGTTGCTCTTTTCAGATCTGTAAACAAATAAGGAATAACCCCCTCCTCCCCGCCACTCCCCCTCAATCCCACAAAAATCCCTGCTGCCTAGTGCAAAGTGACGTTGGAAAAGTTTTTTAAAAAAGATGCAATACCCCCAGCAGCCTGGCAGGGGCGGTCAAGAGTGGGCAGGAGGGCAAAATCTGACCAATGCAACTTTTAACTTCCAAAAGAGGAGATGAGAAAACATGATAGGCGTGGATCAGCTGAAAGGACTTGTGCAAGGACGGTGCCCAGCACTGGGAAATGCTCAAAACTGACAGAAGTGGATGGCGATGGGGCCCTAATTAAAATTTTCCTGATTAAAATCCGCAAGAAACTTCAGAGAGTCGTGAACACCGCCCAGTCCATCACACAAATCTGCCTCCCAGCCATTGACTCCGTCTACACCTCCCGCTGCCTGGGGAAAGCGAGCAGCATAATCAAAGATCCCTCCCACCCGGCTTACTCACTCTTCCAACTTCTTCCATCGGGCAGTAGGTACAGAAGTCTGAGAACACGCACAAACAGACTCAAAAACAGCTTCTTCCCCACTGTCACCAGACTCCTAAATGACCCTCTTATGGACTGATCTCAATAACACTACACCCTGTATGCTTCATCCGATGCCAGTGCTTATGTAGTTACATTGTATATGTTGTGTTGCCCTATTATGTATTTTCTTTTCTTCCCTTTTCTTCTCATGTATTTAATGATCTGTTGAGCTGCTCACAGAAAAATACTTTTCAATGTACCTCGGTACACGTGACAATAAACAAATCCAATCCAATCCAATCCAAAATGTAAAGAGTGAATAAATAGGAAGCAGAGGAGAGGAGGGGAGTGGGACCAGCGGAGGCAGGATCGTCTTCCTCCCAGTTTAGCCTATCAATAATAGAAAGCCGGCTTAATTGGTAACTTTAGACCGGAAAAAGCCATTTTGCCACGCAGCTCACACATGCGTAAGGGATTTCGTATTTCCTTTGCCGGAAAAGAGAGAGAGAGAGTTAGAAAATAATTCTTCTTCTTCATCTTGCCCGTCTGAATAAACAGTGACTCCGAGCAGAGCGCAGCCTCCAGCCTGGGCTGGAGCCTTAGACACTCACTCTGGGTGTAGCAATTCACCCCATTTCAAAATCGATTTGCAATTTCTCGACAAAAAAAGAAATGTTTTGATCTATAAAACCCAATGCTTCCTGCTGCCAGCATTTTCCTGCCTTGAAGGGCGAGAATTTGTTCAAGACAGAAAAATGTACAGGGTTTTTTTTTAAAAAAGTTCCAGGCGAATCTTTTTACCTTTTGAGCAGAAACCCAGCTGCCCCCAGTTCAGACAAAGATTGTGGGGCTGATTAAAACAGATTAAAGATGATCCTCGTATCATCCACACAAGTGCCTGATTCTATATTTACTGACCTGTCTCTGACACCCAAACAAATCATTTACTGCTTGAGGAAAAGGATCAATATTTGCCTCTGTTTTGTTTTTCTTATTCAGTCAAGGATTTTGCATTCATTGATGGAGGCAGAATCAATTTTGGGTGGATTAATATCAAATTGTTGGTCAGTTTCAAATATTTCAAAACTTTGTTTTTTTTAAAAACCGCCTGGTTCCCCCACCCAGCACTTTATTAAAGA
Source organism: Scyliorhinus torazame (assembly GCF_047496885.1). Taxonomy (NCBI): domain Eukaryota; kingdom Metazoa; phylum Chordata; class Chondrichthyes; order Carcharhiniformes; family Scyliorhinidae; genus Scyliorhinus; species Scyliorhinus torazame. The sequence goes on from NC_092712.1 coordinate 305,541,145, forward strand.
GAGGAGTGTTTTTTTTTAAAAACTTTGACAACACTCTGGGATATGAGGTGGGTGAAGTGAGCAAACCTTCGACTAGTGGAGATCGGGAGAGTTCCGCCTTATCTTCCGGGAAAGCGTGGATTAAGCTCTTAAGCACCCGGGTCAAATCGGTGTAACTCCGGTGTAAGTACAGCACGTTCCTGTCTGACCACTCGGTCCTGATCTCGAAGAACTCCTCTTCCCTTCGGTTGACCAGCAGTTTCCTCACTCCATTCACCCAGCAGTCCCTCACGAACATGTTCACCAAGGAGGTTCCTGCAAACACAGCGGATGCCATCCTGCATCAACGCAGCATGTTTGGAAGAGGGGTTGCTGCTCTTGGAGAGGGCCAGGGGTGGGCACCCACACACACACAGCTCCTGTCCCCGGACACAGATCCGAGCTGGACACCCACTCGACTCGCTCAGTCCTGTGTTGTCCAAGCTGCTTCTCCTGGACTCCCGACCTCCCCTTCTCCTCTCTCTCTTCTTCCCGACTCCTCTTTTTGCCTCTCCCTCTCTCTGTCTCACACCCCTTCACTTCGGCTTCAGGATTGTGAATCTGGGGAGTCCGCAGTTGTGTACCTTCGCCCCTTGCTGGAGGCACTGCCCTGCTGTCACAAGGTGCTGCTGTCATTTGGAAAGCATGTCCAACCCCCAACCCCCCTCCCCTCTCTCTCTGATCTCACTCAAGCGCTCAACTTTTCCTGGGGCACCTCCTCCTTCCAGGGAAGTCAATTCCCTTCCGCAGGATCCTTGACATCATTCCCAGGAATGTCTCCCTCCCAGCCAGCCAGCACTCCCTCTCTCTCTCTCTCTATGAATGCTGTGACTGTTCCGTTGCTGAATTAGAGGCGATGCACAAAACACAGTACAGTCCTCACCAAACACTCCCCACACATCAATCCAGCCTGCTGTGTGCTGGAGAGGGGACCACACACCCATATAATGTTCCAATCTGTATAACTGTCCCTGCAACACCTCTTAATGCATTTCAACAGGGGGGGGGGGGAATCAATTAATTGTCAGTTCTTTATAAAGGTTACCCGGATACACACATTCTTTAATCCTATGTAATCAAACCAGGGGGAATTATGTATCTCAAAACCTGAATGATATTTCTACAAAGTGCGAGATGTGCACGTGGCCGAATGTAAACAGTGAAATCCAAAAGTGTATTTTGTACCCCACCCCGCCCAGTTTCAATAGAAGTCACTAATGTGTCTTTTTTTTCATCGGTCAACACACGGTCTTGCAATGGACCCATTCAAAACACACCCGGCCGCAGATGTTTGGCTGAATGAGGTTGGTATAAATCACAGAGCTCCAATTGAAAACAATTCACCTTTCACACTGGAATCATTGCACTCAAACGGACACATCTAGAGAGGGAAGTGCAATCCTGGAAGATATAAAGTAAAGTCGCCACAGTCCCAGGTGACCATAGGCTGCTTTCCCCTTTGAGGGGGAGAGCAGGGGGTGATTTAACCTGAGGGTCGCCACGCCTCAGGTGAGGGGCAAGGTTGAGAAGATGGGGCCTTCACGAATAACCTCAGCCGATACGGAAATTGAACCCGCGCTGCAGGCCTCGCTCTGCATCACAAACCAGCTGTCTAGCCAGTTGAAATGTAAAGAGGAATGGGTGGTGACTCTGGGGGGCAATGTTGTTCCCCCCCTCCCCCCCCCCCATTTGTCACGACTGTTACATTTTCCGTGTGAGCCGCCACGGGCAAGGTTTGCACTGGTTTCAGGAAATTTGAGAGAGTTGCGGGGACATCTTCAGCCGAGACACGGACAAAGAAGTTGAATTCTGAATAGCTTGTAAAATGTGAAATCCCCACTTTGGGGTGAATTGAAGAGGGTGGGGAGATTTCAGGGAGCAAGCCCAACCATGCAGACTTCCGCAGACTCCCAGTGAAGTAAAAACCACCCGGGTTAGGTGGACAGAAAAGTTACATCTCAAAATACTCCCAACTTGTACCATTCACGTACCAGCCTCCCCGAACAGGCGCCGGAATGTGGCGACTAGGGGCTTTTCGCAGTAACTTCATTCGAAGCCTACTTGTGACAATAAGTGATTTTCATTTAATTGTAAAGATAAAAGCTGTATGCATTAAACTTCAATTGGCATTGACACATCCCTCTCCAATCTTCACTGGAAGTCAGACAGCAAGTGACTAAAGGGTAACTTAACAGGTCCCGCATGGGAGATTTGGGCTCCAGGGCAATTTGGCAAATTTGATTCAAAATTGGCAGAGTGACAGGAGGCAGAGGGTGATGGTCGAAGGTTCTCTTTGTGACTGGAAGCCTGTGTCCGGTGCTGTACCATAGGGATCGGTGTTGGGACCCTTGCTGTTTGTAGTGTACATTAGTGATCGAGACGTGGATGTGGGAGGTATGATCAGTAAGTTCGCAGATGACACAAAAATTGGTGGTGCGGTAAATTGGGAGGGGGAAAGCCTTAGATTACAGGATGCCTGTGTGAAGTTTGCACTTTCTCCCGTGTCTGCGTGGGTTTCCTCTGGGCGTTCTGGTTTCCTCCCACAGTCCAAAGATGTGCAGGTTAGGTGGATTGGCCATGCTAAATTACCCTTAGTGTCCACAAAGGTTAGCCTAGGTTACAGGACTAGAGTGGAGGTCTGGGCTTGGGTAGCGTGCTCTTTCCAAAGGCCGGTGTAGACTCGACGGGCCGAATGGCCTCCTTCTGCACTGTAAATTCTATGAAACAGACAGCTGGCCAGATGGGCAGAACAAATGGAATTTAGAGTCATAGAGTTTTACACTACTGAAAGAGGCCCTTTGACCTACCATGTCTGTGCTGGCTATCAAACACCCATCTATTCTAATCCCATTTTTCAGCACTTGCCCCTTGCCTTGTACACTATGGCATTTCAAGTGCGCAAGTGAATGCTTCTTAAACGTTGTGAGGGTTCCTGCCTTTACCACCCTTTCAGGCAGCGAGTTCCAGACTCCCACCACCCTCTGGGTGAAAAATGTTTTACTCAAATCCCCATTAGAGCACCTGTCCCTTACCTTAAATCTATGCCTCTGGTTATTGACCCCTCTACAAAAGGGAAACGTTTCTTCCTATCTATGTTCTTCATAATTTTGTACACCTCAATCAGCCTTCAACCTTCTCTGCTCTAAGGAAAACAACCCTAGCCTAACCAGTCTCTCTTCATAACTGAAACACTCCAGTCCAGGCCACGTCATGATGGATCTCCTCTGCACCCTCTCCAGTGCAATCACATCCTTCCCATAGTGTGGCGACCAGAATTGCACACGGTACTCTTGCTGTGGCTTAACGAGTGTTTTTTGCAGCTCCATCATAACTCCCCGCTCTTATATTCTGTTCCTCGGCACTAAAGGCAAGTATCCCATATGCCTTCTTTTTTCAAAACTTTTTCTGAGTTACCAAGCCAGGGCCCAGAGTGTGGTCAGGGGCAAATCCCCAATCCAGCTCCCCGCCCGCTCCACAAACCAACTCAAATTCAAATTGAATCCAATTCATGGTCCCCACAAGAGAGACACACCAGATCTGAGCCAAAAGGCTACTATACTTGATCTTAGCCAAAAGGCCGAGAAGCGATTCCCATATGCCTTCTTAACCACCTTATCTACCTGGCCTACTGCCTTCAGGGATATTTGGACATGCACCGCAAGGTCTCTCTGGTCCTCTGTCCTTCTTAGTGTCCTACCGTTCATTGTGTATTCCCTTGCCTTGTTCATCCTCCCAAAATGCATCACCCCACATATTTCAGGGTTAAATTGAATATCTCAGTGAATTCAATGGTCAATTGTGCGGCTCAGGGATGACCAACTATTTAACGCATCAAACCTACGATGGCTTCATCGCTATAATGACAGAGCGGCTCAGAAACCAATCAATGAAGTAAAAGATGACAAATACTATTCCATAATAGTTGATTCAACACCAGATTTGAGACCTTGTGGGACAATTAACATTAATTTTAAGATATGTGACCAGTGATGGTCAAGTTGTAGAGCGATTCTTTTGTGTGTATTATCCAGCTACAACCCCACACTCTGAATGTCTGGTGACAACTGTTTTGGAAATCATTGCAAATTTAAGTTTGGACATCAAAGATTGTCGTGGGCAGAACACAAGTACAGAACACTAACTTGTTGTGTTTGTACACAAGTACAGAACACTAACTGGGTATGTTTGTACACGATTATAGAACACTCACTGAGTGTGTTTGTGCACAAATACAGAACACTAACTGGGTGTGTTTGCACATGAGTACAGAACACTAACTGGATATTTTTGTACAGAAGTACAGAACACTAACTGGATATTTTTGTACACAAGTACAGAACATTAACTGTTTGTGTTTGTGCACGATTATAGAATGCTAACTGAGTGTGTTTGTGCACAAATACAGAACACTTAACTGGGTGTGTTTGCACACGAGTACAGAACACTAACTGGATATTTTTGTACACTAGCACTGAACACAAACTGGATATGTTTGTACACAAGTACAGAACACTAACTGGGTGTGTTTGTACACAAGTACAGAACACAAACCCGGTGTGGTTGTACAAGAGCACAGATAATTAGCCGTGTATGGACGCACTTATGGAACTCCGGTCTATCTACCTGAGTGTAATTCCAGTTGGCCAGCATCAGATTTTGCTGGCTATGATGTAGTGTGTAGCCGGGGCATTTTGACCACAGTTTTAAATGGATGAACAAGCCACGGGTTGGGGGGGGGGGGGAGAGGTCAGCATAGATCGATGTGAATTCCATAGTGTCCAATAATTTAAAATGTTATTACCTAAAACATTGTAAACAAGCTCATTTTCTTTATCATCCGAGCTAAACCTAAACTGTATCCCACCAAATGACCAGAACAGTCCAGGTAACAATCAGCTGGGCAGGCCAGAGTGTGCAAACCTTATTTGCATGTAATGACTGCGGTAGTTGTAACATTGTGGAAGAGGTATTCGCTATTAGGATGCTTCCTTGAACCTAACTTCCTGGTCATTCCAGTCGGGTACTTTTCCCGCCAGTTGTGTTTCTTATGATTGCTGTTGCAGTGACCAATGGGATCAAAGGGAGATTAGCTTGAAACTGTACTCACAATATAATAAGATTCAAATTCATACCGTGCAAATATGGAAAGATACACCTTCCGTCTACACCTTGCTCCATGCCCACAGCTACATGACGCTCTGGATGGAGAGGGTATCAGCGGCATGGACTCCATAAAATTCAGTCTCTTCACTTTAAAAATGGTGCATTCTCATTAGTTTCAATCCTTCATTTCCGTACGATTGATAGAATTTAAAATTAAAATAGGTCGGAAAAGGGAATGACATTTGGGGTTTATTCTTGCTTAATAGACAAGACAGCCGACTGACTTCCCTAAAAACTACATGAACAGCTACTCTCCTGTTTACAGAGGCTCACCAGTTCTCCAATCACGTCCCATCAGCCCACACACCGTCTCACATGTACTTTCCCTATCCGAGGCCTTGCTTTACACTTTACCCTCTCCCCACTCCCAACCCACAAATTCGCAGAGACACTTTACTCTCTCTATCACAGATCTAGGTTACACAGGCCCCCTTCGCTGTCCAACCCCCCCCCCCCCCCCCCACCCCCCCCAACCCTTCTCCTGCATCTGCGCTCACTTCCTCCCTGATCTCTGTTCCACCTCCTACCACAATGATCTTGCTTCACTCTGGGAGCAGGTTGCATGGATTGGGCGGAAGTTCCAGACTAGTGACAAGACCAGAAATTCCCTCTTTCAACCACAGGACATAGCTATGCACTGAACCTGCGATCAGCAGTGAGATAGTCACAAAGGAATGAAGGGATGGGTGATTTCCCGCCGCTGCATCCCAAGGTTGGCTGGTTATGCAGTTTGTGTACAAAACAAATGCCATGCTCCATTTCTGCCTGGATCTGTGACAGCATGCAATGCAGTGAGTTGACATTTAAATTGCTCTCCGTGTTAACTCATTCACAAACCAGATGGTGAAGTAGGACACCAGATACCAATCTTTTTGATTAACACTCGATTCCTTTGCAGAATGCAACATTACGTATGTTTACCACCCCCAAAGCAGCACTCATTGTCCCAGGAGTCTTTTAGTTGAATTTAACAAAAAACAATAAATTAAACAAAAATCAAAAAGCATCAGGAGCACTGTAACTAAGCCAAAATGTCAAAATGAAATTTGACTGACTAAACCAAGCTATCACTTCTGGGACTTGTGGTGTACCCCAGCCCCCGCAGTACCCACAAGTCATGAAAGGTCTGAAGCGTACCTGTGGGTACCCCATACCACCACCCCAAGGCCCCCAGCTGCAAATGTAGCCATATAAGAACGGCAGACAGTCGGGTCGGACAACTACACCCCCCACACCTCGCCCATGACTGCCCGCTGCCTGGACCTGTTAATGGCAAAATTGGCCACGCCCAGAAGCAGGCTTATGAGGAGATCCTCCTCCTAAGACGATTGCTGAATGCGAAGAGATTGGGTCGACTGGGTCTATATTCACTGGAACTTAGGTGAAGGAGAGGGGATTTCATTGAAACCTATAAAATTCTGACAGGGCTGGTCAGACTGGTTGCATGGCTGTTGTTTCTTCTGGCTGGGTCTAGAACAAGGGGTCTCAGGACATGGGGTAGGTCATTTAGGACTGAGCTGAGGAGAAGTTTCGTCACTCAGAGGGTGGTGAATCTGTGGAATTCTCTACCACAGAAGGCTGTGGAGGACAAATCACTGAATGTATTCAAGACGGAAATGGATAGATTTCTAGATTCTATCTGTGTCAAGGGGTATGGGGAGGGTGCGGGTGTATGGTGTTGAGATAGAGGATTAGCCATGATCATATTGATTGGCGGAGCGGGCTCGGAGGGCCAAATGACCTCCTCCTGCTTCTATTTTCTGCGTGTCTATGGATCACCTGCAAGTTCCCATCTAAGCCACGCACCACCCTGTCTTGGAATTGTGCCATCAGTCGTTCACTGTCACTGGTTAAAATCCTGGATCCCCCCTCCAACAGCAGTGTGGGTGTGACCAACAATGTACAACAATGGTCCAAGAAGGTATCTCACCAACATCTTCTCAAAGACTGTTAGGGATTGGGCATTAGTACTGGCCTTCTCACCAACACTCACATCTCACATATGATTTTCTTTTTAAAACAGCATTTATCAATTACATTTTTCAACTTTTGATAGATCTGCCATCTTCTAATCAGACTTCACACTTTGGGTCCACTTGATTTCCCCCCCCCTGACTCTCCTGCAAGAACACTGCACATACTTGTTGGGGAGAAAGGCCAAAGGATTGGCGAAGCTAAACATCGGCCGCAGTGAATTCCAGAGAGGAAGGTTTATATGAAATGAAAAGAAAATGAAAATCGCTTATTGTCACAAGTAGGCTTCAATGAAGTTACTGTGAAAAGCCCCTAGTCACCACATTCCGGCGCCTGTTCGGGGAGGCTGGTACAGGAATTGAACCGTGCTGCTGGCCTGCCTTGGTCTGCTTGGAAAGCCAGTGATTTAGCCCAGTGTGCTAAACCAGCCCCTAGGTTATAAAGACCTGTTCCAGGTAAGAGCAATATTTACAAGATCTGGGACACTTCAAAATGAATGAGGCATGACTGTTTTTCCAAAGAGAAAAGGGAAACAATATCACAAGGTTATCCGAGTTAACGGAAATGAAACAGTGTCCCATGTCGATTGTGTTTAACGGAGTGCTTCCCAGCGATGGCAGCGTCGAGAATGACCCCGCTATTAACCGGGACTCTGCTTCATTTCTGAGCCTCCGTGAGGAAGGCCCCACTGAGGCTCAGGGAAGACTAACTATTTAACGCATCAAACCTACGATGGCTCCATTGCAATAATGACAGAGCGGCTCAGAAACCAATCAATGACGTCAACGATGCCAAATACTATTCCATAATAGTTGATTCAACACCTGATTTGAGACCTTGTGGAACAATTAACATTAATTTTAAGATATGTGACCAGTGATGGCCAAGTTGTAGAGCGATTCTTTTGTGTGTATTGACCAGCTACAACCCCACACTCTGAATGTCTGGCGACAACTGTTTTGGAAATCATTGCAAATTTAAGTTTGGACATCAAAGATTGTCGTGGGCAGAACACAAGTACAGAACACTAACTGGGTGTGTTTGTACACAAGTACAGAACACTAACTGGGTGTGTTTGTACACAAGTACAGAACACTAACTGGGTGTGTTTGTACACAAGTACAGAACACTAACTGGGTGTGTTTGTACACAAGTACAGAACACTAACTGGGTGTGTTTGTACACAAGTACAGAACACTAACTGGGTGTGTTTGTACACAAGTACAGAACACTAACTGGGTGTGTTTGTACACAAGTACAGAACACTAACTGGGTGTGTTTGTACACAAGTACAGAACACTAACTGGGTGTGTTTGTACACAAGTAGAGAACACTAACTGGGTGTGTTTGTACACAAGTAGAGAACACTAACTGGGTGTGTTTGTACACAAGTAGAGAACACTAACTGGGTATGTTTGTACACAAGTACAGAACACTAACTGGGTATGTTTGTACACAAGTACAGAACACTAACTGGGTGTGTTTGTACACAAGTACAGAACACTAACTGGGTGTGTTTGTACACAAGTACAGAACACTAACTGGGTATGTTTGTACACAAGTACAGAACACTAACTGGGTGTGTTTGTACACAAGTAGAGAACACTAACTGGGTGTGTTTGTACACAAGTAGAGAACACTAACTGGGTGTGTTTGTACACAAGTACAGAACACTAACTGGGTGTGTTTGCACATGAGTACAGAACACAAACTGGGTGTGTTTGTACACAAGTACAGAACACAAACTGGATATGTTTGTACACAAGTACAGAACACAAACTGGACGCAAATGGACGTATTAGTGAGAGGCAGCATGGTTTTGTGAAGGGGATGTCGTGTCTCACTAACTTGATAGAGTTTTTCGAGGAGGTCACAAAGATGATTGATGCAGGTAGGGCAGTGGATGTTGTCTGTATGGACTTCAGTAAGGCCTTTGACAAGGTCCCTCATGGTAGACTAGTACAAAAGGTGAAGAAGGGTCATGGGTGTGCTGGCAAGATGGATACAGAACTGGCTAGGTCATAGAAGGCAGAGAATAGCAATGGAAGGATGCTTTTCTAATTGGAGGGCTGTGACCAGTGGTGTTCCACAGGGATCAGTACTGGGACCTTTGCTGTTTGTAGTATATATAAATGATTTGGAGGAAAATGTAACTGGTCTGATTAGTAAGTTTGCAGATGACACAAAGGTTGGTGGAATTGCGGATAGCGATGAGGACTGTCAGAGGATACAGCAGGATTTAGATTGTTTGGAGACTTGGGCGGAGAGATGGCAGATGGAGTTTAATCCGGACAAATGTGAGGTAATGCATTTTGGAAGGTCTAATGCAGGTAGGGAATATACAGTGAATGGTAGAACCCTCAGGAGTATTGAAAGTCAGAGAGATCTAGGAGTACAGGACCACAGGTCACTGAAAGGGGCAACACAGGTGGAGAAGGTAGTCAAGAAGGCATACGGCATGCTTGCCTTCATTGGCCGGGGCATTGAGTATAAGAATTGGCAAGTCAT